>NC_048220.1:35954867-36267873 GCF_002007445.2 Ailuropoda melanoleuca
ATCCCATAATGCCGGGATCACGCCCTGAGCTGAAGGCAGACGCTTAACCGCTGTGCCACCCAGGCGCCCCTAAAATGCAGTTTTTATATTCTCACCTGAAGAAGCTGGAACAGGAACAGAAGAATAGGCCTAATCCACGCACGAGAAAGCAGTTGATCAATATTAGAGCAGAGATCAACGAATTAGAAACCAAGAGCACAGTAGAGCAGATCAACAGAACTAGAAGCTGACTCTTTGAGAGATTAAATAAGATCAATAAGCCACTGGCAAGACTTATTCATAAGAATAGAGAATGGACCCGAATTAATAAAATTATGAATGAATGGAGAGAAGTCACAACCAACACCAATGAAATAGGAAGGATCATTAGAAACATTTATCAACAGCTTTATGCCAATAAATTAAATAATCTGGAAGAAATGGATGCCTTCCTGGAAACCTATAAACTACCAAGACTGAATTAGGTAGAAATTGATTTTTTAAACAGACCAATTAATTATGAAGAGATTGAAGCAGTTATCAAAAACCTCCTGAAAAACAAGACTACAGGGCCTGATGGATTCCCCGGGGAATTCTACCAAACATTCAAAGAANAAAAACAAGAGTCCAGGGCCTGACAGATTCCCCGGGGAATTCTACCAAACATTCAAAGAAGAAATAATACCTATTCTCCTGAAGCTGTTCCAAAAAAAGGAAACAGAAGGAAAACTACCAAACTCATTCTATAAGGCCAGTATTACCTTGATCCCCAAACCAGGCAAAGACCCCATAAAAAAGGAGAATTACAGACCGATATCCCTGATGAATATGAACGCCAAAATTCTCAACAAGATCCTGGCTAATAGGATCCAACTGTACATTAAAAGGATTATCCATCACGACCAAGTAGGATTCATCCCTGGGATGCAAGCGTGGTTCAACATTCACAAATCTATCAGTGTGATACATCATATCAACAAGAAAAGAATCAAGAACCATATAATCCTCTCAATAGATACAGAAAAAGCATTTGACAAAATACAGCATCCTTTCCTGATTAAAACCCTTCAGAGTGTAGGGATAGAGGGTACATTCCTCAATTTCATAAAAACCATCTATGAAAAGCCTACAGCGAATATCATTCTCAATGGGGAAAAGCTGAAAGCCTTTCCCTTAAGATCGGGAACACGACAAGGATGCCCATTCTTGCCATTATTATTCAACATAGTACTAGAAGTCCTTGCAACAGCAATCAGACAACAAAAAGGGATAAAAGGTATCCAAATCAGCAAAGACGAAGTCAAACTGTCTCTCTTCGCAGATGATATGATGCTCTATATGGAAAACCCAAAAGAATCCACCCCCAAACTACTAGAAGTTATAAAGCAATTCAGTAATGTGGCGGGATATGAAATCAATGCTCAGAAATCAGTTGCATTTCTATACACGAACAATGAGACTGAAGAAAGAGAAATTAGGGAATCCATTCCATTTACAATAGCACCAAAAATCATACATTATCTCGGAATTAACTTAACCAGAGAGGTAAAGGATCTATATTCTAGAAATTACAAATCACTCTTGAAAGACATTGAAGAAGACACAAAAAGATGGAAAAATATTCCATGCTTATGATCAGAAGAATTAACGTAGTTAAAATATCTATGCTACCCAGAGCAATCTACACTTTCAATGCCATCCCGATCAAAATACCAATGACATTTTTCAAAGAACTGGAACAAACAGCCCTTAAATTTGTCTGGAACCAGAAAAGGCCCCGAACCTCCAAGGAATTGTTGAAAAGGAAAATCAAAGCTGGGGGCATCACGTTGCCAGGTTTCAAGCTATACTACAAAGCTGTGATCGCCAAGACAGCATGGTACTGGCACAAAAACAGACACATAGACCAATGGAACAGAATAGAGAACCCAGAAATGAACCCTCGGCTCTTTGGGCAACTAATCTTTGACAAACAGGAAAAAACATCTAGTGGAAAAAAGACAGTCTCTTCAATAAATGGTGCTGGGAAAACTGGACAGCTACATGCAAAAGAATGAAACTTGACCACCCTCTGACAGCATACACAAAGATAAACTCCAAATGGATGAAAAGACCTCAATGTTTGACAGGAATCCATCAAAATCCTAGAGGAGAACATAGGCAGCAACTTCTATGACATAGGCCACAGCAAATTTTTCATGACACATCTCCAAAGGCAATAGAAACAAAAGAA
Organism: Ailuropoda melanoleuca; assembly: GCF_002007445.2. Lineage (NCBI taxonomy): Eukaryota > Metazoa > Chordata > Mammalia > Carnivora > Ursidae > Ailuropoda > Ailuropoda melanoleuca. The sequence continues at coordinate 35,957,080 of NC_048220.1, forward strand.
AAAATGAACTTGTGGGACTTCATCAAAATAAAAAGGTTCTGCACAGCCAAGGAAACAGTCAAAAAAACTAAGAGGCAGCCCATGGAATGGGAGAAGATATTTGGGAATGACGCTACAGATAAAAGACTGGTATCCAAGATCTACAAAGAAATCCTCAAACTCAATACACAAGAAACAAATAAACAAATCATAAAATGGGCAGAAGATATGAATAGACACTTTTCTAATGAAGACATACAAGTGGTTAACAGACACATGAAAAAATGTTCAAAATCATTAGCCATCAGGGAAATTCAAATCAAAACCACACGGAGATACTACCTTACACCAGTTAGAATGGCAAAAATTGACAAGGCAAGAAACAACAATTTTTGGAGAGGATGTGGAGAAAGGGGATCCCTCTTACACTGTTGGTGGGAATGCAAATTGGTACAGCCACTTTGGAAAACAGTGGAGGTCCCTTAAAAAGTTAAAAATTGAGCTACCCTATGATCCAGCCATTGCCCTACTGGGTATTTACCCCAAAGATACAGACGTAGTGAAGAGAAGGGCCTTATGCACCCCAATGTTCATAGCAGCATTGTCCACAATAGCTAAATCATGGAAGGAGCCAAGATGCCCTTCAACAGATGACTGGATTAAGAAGCTGTGGTACATATATACAATGGAATATTACTCAGCTTTCAAAAAGAATGATTTCTCAACATTTGCTGCAACATGGACGGGACTGGAGGAGATAATGCTAAGTGAAATAAGTCAAGCAGAGAAAAACAGCTATCATGTGGTTTCACTCATTTATGGAACATAAGAAGTAGGAAGATCGGTAGGAGAAGGAAGGGAAGAAGAAAGGGGGGGTAAACAGAAGGGGGAATGAACCATGAGAGACTGTGGACTCTAGGAAACAAACTGAGGGCTTCAGAGGGGAGGGGGCGGGGGAATGGGATAGGGTGGTGATGGGTATTTAGGAGGGCACGTATTGCATGGTGCACTGGGTGTTATAAGCAAGTAATGAATCATGGAACTTTACATCAAAATCTAGGGCTGTACTATATGGTGACTAACATAATATAATAAAAAAATAATCTAAGCAAAGCAAGCTCAGAGGGACAGAAAGAAAGAATAAAACATGAGGAAAGGGTAAGGCTATGATGTCAGAATCTGCAAGGCTTTAGAGACAACTAATGTAGTGAAATAAAGTCAACACTGAAATCATGTATATATAGTTAGAGACAAAAAAGCCAGTAACACTGCACTAAAAATAGCTAGGTATATACAGTACAGTACCTAATCTAACAGGCAGACACACCATAAAATTTAATGGGGTAGTTTGGTGATTGTACATTTTGTCTCGCTAAAACTTTAAGTGTATCATATCTATCATCATTAACTTTAATGTAAAAAAAAATCCACAAGGGTCTGGGTGTAAGCGGGAATAATTGTTTGGGTACAACAGGAAAACCATGTGTAGATGGAAAATCATGTTAATTAACTATTAGAGTATAATTTTGTATTTAAAAACAAAATAAAAAACTGATATGCAATCTATAAAAAGAAAAGTTGGTAAAAATCACTTTGACAGAAATTCTTAAAATACTCATTAACAAGGAAGGATGTGCAGAATGGATTGTGAGAGTTTATATAAATCAGAATCAGCTATGTACTGGAATATCAGGTATTATGAATGTGTCAACTGCCCTCAAATTGATCTATAGGTCCATTAAGTTTAGAATAAAAATCCCAGCAGGTTTTAATTTGGTTTTCTTTTTTGTGTGTGAGTGGAAATTAACCAGCTGATTCTAAAATTTATATGGAAAAGAAAAACTAAATCACTCTTAACAAACTAGGAGAACATATTGTACATGAAGACTTATTTTATAGCAATTTATTTATTAGAGAGCTATTTATGACAGCATGGTTTTGGGCAATGAATAGACTAATAGATTAGATTACATTCATGTAATAGGCAAATGCAATGAAGATGAACAAACTACTATTTCTTGCATAATCAAGGGTGAATCACATAAAAATAATGTTGAGCAAAAACATCCATCCACAACAGCATATGTACTGAACAATTTCATTATTTCAAGTTCAAAAATAAGGAAAACTAATCTATGTTGTTAAATCATGATACTGGTAACCTTCGGTAAAAAAAAAATATCAGGATGCGGCATAAAGGGGGAATTAACATTTCATTTAATTTTTAGTGGTGGTGTGATCATATAAGTGTAATCACTTTGTCATAATTCACCATATGTATACTTAGGAGTTGTGAATGTGTCTTCAAGAATTTCATTTTATTTTTTTACTACATTATGCTATTTATGTAAAATTCAGGAATGGGGAAACCAACTTATGGTGAGAGAAATCAAAAACAGTGATTAACCACAAAGGAGAGGTATGGGAGTTGCTACTGACTGTAAAATCACAAGGGAACTCTTTGAGGTAGTGGAAATATCTTGATCTAGGGGATGGTCACATGGATGTAAGTATACACACACACGTATGTTTATGTATAGTCATTAAACTGTACATTTAATATTTGCATATTTTATTATATGTAAATTATTCAGTAATGTACTATTTAAAAAACACATGGGCACCTAGGTGGCTCAGTTGGTTAAGCATCTGCCTTCGGCTCAGGTCATGATCCCAGAGTCCAGCAGGGAGTCTGCTTCTCCCTCTGCCCTTCACCCCACTCACTCATGCTCTCTCTCTCTAACTCTCTCTCTCAAATAATAAAAATAAATAAAATCTTTAAAAAAATAATATAAAAATAAAAAATAAAAAAACACATAAGCATGTATGAACTACCACCATCAAGTTTCAGTAAGGAAGCAAGATAGGTAAGGAATTTTACATTTAAATTACAAATAAATTAAAATAAAATAAAATAAAATAAAATAAAATAAAAGGGGGCTTCCACTGGACTATAAGGAGTGATTTGTTTCATCTGCCAATACATCAGATATAACTTTTTAAAAAACAATGAGTTCATAATGTTGCTCAAAACTCCTTATTGGTCACTACTAGATGTTAGGGTACCATTTCACTGCTCTGAAAATTGATAAATAAAAGGAAGGAAAAAACCCCACATTTACCCTCTATTTCTCATACACACTCTGTCAGAGTAATCAAATATCTGATGAAGGAAGTTCTTTATAAGAGAACGTCAGCAAATAAATACAGAAAGAATGAGAGTATTAAAAATTGCAATTTTTAAATCTAATGAAATAATGGAAGTAGCTAATAAACTTCAATGGATGCTCAGTCCTTTATGCAAGGCTGTGATGGAGAAATTTCTAATGGAGGATAAGACTGACACCACATGAACCCAGCGATCAATCTCAGTATAACTAATAGTTGGATAACCCTACATGTTGTGTCTACTGATAAGACACAATAGGAAATAGATAATACCAACAATAAGATATCTTCTCAAGTTATTATTCCTGAATATAATAAAACCTTTATCTATTTAAAGTTTACAGGATATATGGGGGGTGATATGCAGAATAGAAACTGAAAGCACATGATGAGAAAAGAAAAGTCGAAGTTAGAACATAGGTTTTTTATAGAACAGTGACCGGGTTTATCTAACATATCAATAACATTAAACAAAAAAAGTGGGGACAGTGTTACAGAGTAAAAGAGGCATTAGAAAACTAGTAACCAAAGGTAATGTATGGAATTTATTTGAACTCTAATTTAAAAGAAAAAAATATTTAAAATCACCTTTGAGATAATCAGAGAAACTTGAATATGGACTATTAGTTGATATTAAGAAATAATCATTAATTATATTAAGTATGATGGATATCAGTTAAAGATGCCAAATGGAAAATTTACAGCTGAAATGATATGATACCTTTGTTTCATTTTAACCTCTCCAAAACTTCTGCATATGTACACACACACATATACAGCATATATATGGGCACTGGTTTCCAAAAGTATCACCAGACAAACTATTAATAAAGCAACACTTATATCTGTTCAAAATAATTTCAGTAAGGGAGAACAACATATTGATAAGGTCTTAGCAGTGTCTCAGGCTAATGTGGTTTAAGGTAGGAAACTGAGATTGGGCAAAGTTCATAATATAATAATTCAGGTCTAGTGACACAGCAAGTGCCTTAAAGCAAGTTTTCATAAGTAAATTGTTATTTAATATGTGAGCTGTTTACCTAAACAGACTATTATCTTTTTTTTTTAAGATTTTATGTATTTATTTGAGAGAGAGAGAGAGCAGACTGAGAGAGAGAGAGAGAGAGAGTGAGCATGAGCTGGAGGGAGGGGTAGAGGGAGAGGGAGAAACAGACTCCTGCTGAGCAGGGAGCCCAATGTGGGGCTCGATCCTAGGACCTGAGATCATGACCTAAGCCCAAGGTAGACGCTTAACCGACTGAGCCACCCAGGTGACCCCAGACTATTATCTTTGATAAACTGATTTGTAGGAATTTCCTGAAGCAAATAATAAAGTTACTTATTAATTTGCAGTCTCATCTTTCCAGACCAAAGGTTTCCTGGAAAGAAAATAAAGCAACTAAGTCATGTTGATATAGATGATCTTAGTTCTCAGGAAATAGATAAACAAGGTTTGCAAATTTGACAATTATTGAGGCTATGTATGGGTATAAAGAGTCAGTTAATTTTACTTTTCTCTATAGTTATATATTAATTTAAAATTCCCCACAACAGAAAGCTTTCAAAGGTGCTAATGTTGAGATCTTCTTTCATAAAATCTAATGAAGCCTCTTGGTTACAGACGAACATTTGGAAAACTAAAGAAAGAACTGGCTATAAAGCATTGGGCAAGAAAGGGACTAGATAAACATCAAGAATAATAGGAAATGTACTAATGTGATGGTTAGAAAAAAGTTACTTGATGTGGATGTTTTAAAATTAAAACACTGCAAATAGGTATTTTAGCTAATTTTTAAAGTACTTAATATATACCAGATATTTTGTTAAATGCATAATATATATTATGTCATTCGATTCTCACACAAACTCTATGAGGTAGGAAATCTTAGTAGCAGCATTTTACACTTGACTCTATGAAGACTTAGCAAGGTTCAGGTACATGTCCAAGGACATGTAGCTAGGAATAGGTGGAATAAGATTTGAAGATAGCCTCTTCTGGTTCCAAAGAATGAAAGATAAACTGTTGCAATAAAGCAGTCTAACTTCACAAAATATAATGGAAGTTTCTTCTTAAATTATTATTTTCATTTTTTAGAGTACAGAAACCTCATACTTCATGTAGAAGCCAGTGCTTCCGAATGTGTCCAGCATACTTTGAGAAGAAAGTTTGACTCCAAGACCTATCTAAAGAGGAAAGAAGTAACTCCAGATAAATGGTGTTTATGCTTAAATGGTCAAGTTGGACAAATACATTGCAGCTGAATTTCAGTTATAGTCTTGATAAATGGATGAGGGCCCCTGACTTTGAACTATCAGTGCTTAGAAGTACCTGAGAATGTGGTCATTTGTCAACATTACTGCTTGCTTTGGTTTTAGAAATACAAGCAATGTGCTCATGCACTGACATTAGTGCTTACGAAATGTGCAATCTATCATCATCATCAACAAATATTTATGCAGTGCTCACTGTATGTAAGCTAGTTTCAGAAGTTGCAATGGGAATTTATATTGGAATAGAGAAACCATCCTATTGTGTTTTCCCTTCTTTTCTTTTTCAGCCATATGAAGTGTTTCTAAGAACCGTGAAAAAATATACTTACCTATCACAAATCTGAAAATTCTAGAAAATTGAAAATAAACTTTTAGCTCCCTATTATAATTTATATTGGGTTCAAGTTATTCCATATTCATGGTTGTTTTCCAAACAAGGTGGGATTTAAAATATGACTTAAAAAGTGATCGATCAGGCATTGGATTGGTGATCACTCTATTCTGCATTTCGGAACAATGGAAAGAAATGTAAGTAATATTTTCAGTTGAAGATATTGCTAGCTATAGCATACTGATTTGAGTAGGCATCTAAAAGAAGATTTTTGTTTGTATTTCTATGAGCATTTAAATTGCAAACATTTCCTGAATCAGTATTCATTTAGTTTTGCTATGATTTAGATCTCACAACCTTATTTATTAAGCAAATATTATTTTTACACAATGCAATTCCTCTACAAACAAACAGCAAAGGTGTTCTAATTTCATTTTTGCCAATGAGAGATCTGTAATAATATTTGCTTAAAATATGTTGTAACTCATCCACTTTTGAGCAGAATTGATATTGGTCAAAAAAGATAGATAATCCATGTACTAGAGCATAGGCTAACTAATAGTTTTAGTTTTTAAGAAGTCATTAGCAATTAACTTCCCTGACTGTATTTTACCTAATGTAGAAGAAAACTTTTACCCTACCTTTCTAGGTTCTTTTGGCTGGTCTATTAATCAAACTGACATAAAACAGATTAACGGGAAAAAAAACAAATTTACTTAATAGACCAACCAAAAACACCTGGAAGGGTAGAAGGAAAATTTTACCTCTTCTACCGTTGGTGACCCACATGGGACAAAATTCACTGGCTGGACATTACTTACTCCAAGGATTCTGCAGCTGAAACGTCTTAAGACCTCTGACAAAAGGCAACAGAAAGTATGAATTCTTACCACATTAGTCTCCCAAATATCTGCCTGCAGGGACCAGTGGAAGTGAGAATTGTGAGTCTTTTCCTTTTCTAAATTTAGACTAGTAGGAGGAAACATTGGTAGAACTAGTTCCTTGGGTATAGCAACTCTGTTAAAAATGTGATATAAGTATTCTTGATTTTTATTGATTGTTTTCCTTCTACAGGTGGTCACTATTTTTCTTTGCCTCTGTATGTTGTGTCATTGGTCATAAGGAGGAAAATCATAGGTCAGAATGCAGGCATAGGCCCTATAAGCCTGTTGTTCATGTTGGCCCCACAGACTGGTGAGGTCACATTTCTTACCAGACCAGCGTCTATTTAGGCAAATGTTCCTGTCGGTTAATGTGCATATGAAGTAAAGAATGTTGCTAAGAGACATCTCAGAAGCCAAAGCTGCAAAGTTTGGTGAGTATGTGTCAAGCACTCAAGAGCTGTTAGAGTACTTGCCACCGAAGCCAAAGACTACCTTGTTAGGATAAGATGGTCACAGAACAGGCTACACTGACAGTACGTCACCTGCCAATCTCAAGAAAATCTTCTTGCAGTGAGGTTCTCTGTAAAGCATCACACAATCCTCAAAACAGTGGCATACCACTCTTAGTTATCAGTTTGGCTCCAGGAGACCCAAGGCTTAGCTAAAGATGTTAACCTGCATATAAGAAAAACCTGATGAAGTTTCCCTTCTTATACCATGTCTTGAGAGTTTCAGCCAACCAGAGGATGCATGTACCAGTGCGTATCTGGTGCACAGCCAAAGAGGCTGTGGATCTGATAAGCAACATGCTCTTTATCTGTGCCAGCAACCAGGGAAATTTGACAGAAGAGATCCCAGTTGATATGGGGCCTTTGTCGTCTTGTCTCTAATTTGGCAGGGCAGCAGTATGGGTTGCACCCCATGTGCAGCTAGATCTTTCTTAGGCTACCCTTGGGAGTGAACTTTCTGGATTTTGTGAGAACTCCACTTTTCACACCCTCATTTAGGGACACCTCTTGTGCCTATGGTTAAGCCGAAAAAGACTTATGTGTTTGAGTCTCTATTGAGATTAACATAAGACCCTATACATCAATGACGAGATGATGGATGGCCCTTTGAATTGACTATATTTGAAAGAAAAAACTTTAGAGAAGCTCTCATCTTAAACAATTGTCTTATTGGTCCTATAGAATGACCAAATTAAAAAGAAGATACAAAGAAATAAAACAGCTAGCTTCAGGGACAACCTTAGCAAGATGACAAATCAGAAGTTACACTTAAAACAAAAACTAAAACCAATGTAAATTTGCCTTCTCAAAATCTGACCCCATCTGCCTGCTTTAACTTTGCCTTTCCTACAAGATTTACAGAGAGCACTCCGGCCTATCTCCAGACCCAGGGCATACAGGTTACTCATGTAAATGCTGAAAGTCAGGAAGTGAATTTAGTAGAAGCACATGGGACAGGCAGTAGGGCTTGCTTTGTTGGATCTGTAATCAGGCTCTGCCAGCTTAATAAGGCCTTCCTATGCAATGTCCTTTGTAGAAATATCCGAGATCCCCACCCAAAGAATCCATGTCCCCTGGACAGCAGAAAATAAAGTTTCATGTTGTCCCTTCCTTTCCCAATCCATACTTATTGGTTATTGATCCTTTCTCTCCTAGGGACAGCTTCTGACTTCTTGTTTATCTCATTTTGTGTCCTGAACACTTGGCTTGGCTTTCTGCTTGACTGAGGTAAGCAGGTTGTTGTTTCTTTCTTTTGACTGTCTTTGGGAGTGATTCCGAATCTTGGGAAGTTAATATCCTTTGCACCCTCTTGGGGGACCTCTCTTACATCCAACAGTGGTTGTTTAATACTGCCAGAAATATTTACTGTTTTTTTCCCAGCTGAAAACTGACAAGATATTTAAAAGGAAGAATGATTTTATTTTGGCCCTCTCTCCTAAGCTAAAATGAAGCTAAATGAATCCAGAAGGAAAGAAAAACCTTCTGAAGCCTTCGTAGATGGATTTACTAAGACATTCCAAAACGACCTGATATAAAAAAAAGGCAAATTGAAGATAAGGGAGTTATATGGGTGGATCAACCAATGATGTCATAGTAGCTACAACCCAATTCTTTCAGGAATTGAAAGTAAGTGTCCTTATCTTACAAATCTTTGCAAAATTAGAAATATACCCCAGGACAATTCAAAGCCAACCTGTTCTTTTTACCAATCTCAAAACCTTCCCTTTTTATCTCAAAGGCATGTAAATATTGTCCTTGAGATCACTGAACCAGCCCTGCAAGAAGTATTAAAAGAGATCCTTTAAGTGAAGAAAGAGCCCAAAAGTAACATAGACCAGAAAGAAACAGATAATATACAGAAACAGTGACTTTACAGGTAATACAATGGCACTAAATTCATCTTTCAATAATTACTCTGAATGTAAATAGGCTAAATGCCCCAATCAAAAGACAAAGGGTATCAGATTGCATAAAAATGCAAGACCCATTGATATGCTGTGTGTGAGAGACTCATTTTAGACCCAAAGACACCTCCAGATTGAAAGTGAGGGGGTGGAAAACCATTTACCATGCTAATGGACATCAAAAGAAACCTGGGGTGGCAATACTTATAACAGACAAATTAGATTTTAAACCAAAGACTCTAGTAAGAGATGAGGAAGGATACTATATCATAATTAAAGGGTTTTTCCAAGAAGAAGATCAAGCAATTGTAAATATTTTTGCCCCTAACATGGGAGCAGCCAATTATATAAACCAATTAATAACAAAATTAAAGAAACACATCAATAATAATACAATAATAGTAGGGGATTTTAACACACCACTCGCTGCAATGGACAGATCATCTAAGCAGAAGACCCACAAGGAAGCAAAGTCTCTGAATGACACACTGGACTAGATGGTCGTCATAGTTATATTCAGAGCATTCCATCCTAAAGCAACAGAATACACATCTTCTTGAGTGCACATGGAACATTCTCCAGAATAGATCATGTACTGGGTCACAAATCAGGTTTCAACCGGTACCGAAAGACTGGGATCATTCCCTGCATATTTTCGGACCACAATGCTTTGAAACTGGAACTCAACCACAAGGAAATTTGGAAGGAACTCAAATAGATGGAGGATAAAGAGCATCCTACTAAAGAATGAATGGGTCAACCAGGAAATTAAAGAATAATTTTAAAAATTCATGGAAACAAATGAAAATGAAAACACAACTGTTCAAAACCTTTAGGATGCAACAAAGGCAGGCCTAAGAGGGAAGTATACAGCAATATAAGACTTTCTCAAAAAACCAGAATGGTCTCAAATACACAAGCTAACCTTATACCCAGAGGAGCTAGAGAAAGAACAGCAAATAAAGCCTAAACCCACCAAGAGAAGAGAATTAATAAAGATTAGAGCAGAAATCAATGAAATAGAAACTAAAAGAACAGTAGAACAGATCAATGAAATTAGGAGCTGGTTCTTTGAAAGAATTAATAAGATCGATAAACCACAGGCCAGACTTATCAAAAGAAAAGAGAAAGGACCCAAATAAATAAAATAATGAATGAAAGGGGAGAGATCACAACCAACACCAAAGAAATACAAACAATTATAAGAACATATTATGAGCAACTACATACCAACAAATTATGCAATCTGGAAGAAATGGATGCATTCCTAGAGATGTATAAACTACCAAAACTGAAATAGAAAGAAATAGAAAACATGAACAGACTTATAACCAGCAAGGAAATTGAAGCAGTAATCAAATATCTCCCAACAAATAAGACTCCAGGGCAGGATGGCTTCCCAAGGGAATTCTACCAAATGTTTAAAGAATTAATACCTCTTCTTCTGAAGCTGTTTCAAAAAATAGAAATGGAAGGAAAACTTCCAAATTCTTTCTATGAGGCCAGCATTACCTTGATCCAAACACCAAAGACCCCACCAAAAAGGAGAATTGAAGACAAATATCCCTGATGAACATGGACGCAAAAATTCTCATCAAGATACTAACCAACAGGATTCAAAAGTACATTAAAAGGAATATTCACCATGACCAAGTGGGATTTATTCCTGGGCTGCAAGGGCGGTTCAACATCAGCAAATCAATCAATGCAATACGCTACATTAATAAAATAAAGGACAAGAACCATATGATCCTCTCAATAGAAGCAGAAAAAGTATTTGACAAAGTGTAGCATCCTATCTTGATTAAAACTCTTCACAGTGTAGGGAGAGAGGAAACATACCTCAAATTCATAAAAGCCATATATGAAAAGCCCACAGCAAATATCATTCTCAATGGGGAAAAACTGAGAGCTTTTCCCCTAAGGTCAGGAACACTGTAGGGATGTTCACTAACACCACTGTTGTTCAACATAGTACTGGAAATCCCACCTCAGCAATCAGATAACAAAAAGAAATAAAATGCATCTGAATGGCAAAGAAGTCAAACTCTCACTCTTCATAGATGACATGATACTCTATGTGGAAAACCCAAAAGACTCCACCCCAAAATTGCTAGAACTCATACAGCAAAGTGGCAGAATATAAAATCAATGCACAGAAATTAGTTGTCTTTCTATACACTAACAGTGAGACAGAAGAAAGAGAAATTAAGGAGTCGATCCCATTTACAATTGCACCCAAAACCATAAGATATCTAAGAATAAACCTAACCAATGAGGAAAAGGATCTGTCCTCCAAAAACTATAGAACACTCATGAAAGAAATTGAAGAAGACGCAAAGAAATGGAAAAATGTTCCATGCTCATGGATTGGGAGAACAAATACTGTTAAAATGTCTATGTTACTTAGAGCAATCTATACATTCAATGCAATCCCTATGAAAATACCATCAACTTTTTTCACAGAGCTGGAACAAATAATGCTAAAATTTGTATGGGACCAGAACAGACCCCGAATAGCCAAAAGAATGTTGAAAAAGAAAACCAAAACTGGTGGCATCATAATCCTGGACTTCAAGCTCTATTACAAAGCTGTAATCATCAAGACAGTATGGTACTGGCAAAAAAAAAAAAAAAAAAAAAAAAAGACACGTAGATCAATGGAACAGAATAGAGAACCCAGAAATGAACCCTTAACTCTATGGTCAACTAATAGACTAATGACTCGACAACACAGGAAAGAATATCCAGTGGAAAAAAGTATCTTCAACAAATGGTGTTGGGAAAACTGGACAGCCACATGCAGAAGAATGAAACTGGATCATTTCCTTACACCATAGACAATAGTAGACTCAAAATGGATGAAAGACCTAAATGTGAGACAGGAATTCATCAAAATCCTAGAGGAAAACACAGGCAGCAACCTCTATGACCTCAGCGGCAGCAACCTCTTGCTAGACACGTCCGTCTCCAGAGGCAAGGGAAACAAAAGTAAAAATGAACTACTGGAACTTCATCAAGATCAAAAGCTTTTGCACAACAAAGGAAATAGTCGACAAAACCAAAAGACAACCTATAGAATGGGAGATGATAGATGCAAATGTTTTATCAGATAAAGGGCTAGTATCCAAGATCTATAAAGAACTTATCAAAGTCAACACCCAAAGAACAAATAATCCAATCAAGAAGTGGGCAGAAAACATGAACAGACATTTCTCTAAAGAAGACATACAGATAGCCAAACAGACACATGAAAAAATGCTCAGCATCACTTGGCATCAGGGAAATATAAATCAAAACTATAATGAGATACCACCTCTCACCAGTCAGAATGGCTAAAAATAACGAATCAGGAAATGACAGATGTTGACGAGGATTTGGAGAAAGGGGAATCCTTTTACGGTGTTGGTGGGAATGCAAGCTGGTACAGCCACTCTGGAAAACAGTATGGAGGTTCCTCAAAAAGTTGAAAATAGAGTTACCCTATGACCTAGCAATTGCACTAGTATGGATTTACCCCAAAGATACAAATGTAGTGATCCGCACTCCAATGTTTATAGCAGCCATGTCCACGATAGCCAAACTATGGAAAGAGCCAAGATGTCCATGGACATATGAATGGATAAAGAAGATGTGGTATATATATATATATATATATATATATATACACACACAATGGAATACTACTCAGCCATCAAGAAATGAAATTTTGCCATTTGCAATGATGTGGATGGAACTAGAGGGTATTATGCTAAGCAAAATAAGTCAGTCAGAGAAAGACAATTATCATATGTTCTCATTCATGTGGAATTTTAAAAAATAAAACAGAAGATCATAGGGGAAGAGAGAAAAAATAAAACAAGACGAAATCGGAGAGGGAAACAAACCACAAGAGACTCTTAATCATAGGAAACAAACTGAGGGTTGCTGGAGGAAAGGGGAGTAGGAGGATTGGGTAACTGGGTGATGGGCATTAAGCAGGGCATGTGATATAATGAGCACTGAGTATTATGTAAGACTGATGAATCACTGACCTCTACCTCTGAAACTAATAATATATTATATGTTAATTAATTGAATTTAAATGTAAAAAATATGATGCTTAAAGACCAAAAAAAAAAAAAAAAGCTACAGCAATTAAGACAGTTTGGTACTGCACCAGGATAAACAAACAAATAGAGCAGTGTAACAGAATAAATAATGGAAAACAGATCCAAGTATTTATGGTCACTTGATTTAACTCATATGTGAAAAATGTAATGTTATGAAGAAATCATGGACTTTTTAATAAATGGGCCTCTCTGTTAATTGAACATAAAAAAAAAAAAGAACCAAAGTTCTTCTCCGAGTAACTTGAATTCTTTTCCTGTGCCTTTGAGATGTTAATGTTAACTCTTATCTAGGCTATCTCTTTAAAGTACAAACTTAGGGAAGGTAATTCTTATATCAAGGGGAAAAGGTGGTGGTGGGGCATCGGCAAGAGGCCTTTTAAAAATACAAACTGCTAGAAAGTCTCTCTTACCCAAACTCTAGACCACAGTCTCCTCAACATTACTTGTTAAGAATATATACAAATCTTGAAAGTCCTTCTACATAAATATTAGCAAAAAAAAAAAGCTATTGGGCAGGTTATCTTATTTGGTCTGCCAGAAACAGGGAACTTTGTATTGTACCTGATTCATGGCTAAAGCCTTGGAATGAAAGGTATAAGATCTCTGTTTATGTCTGTCGGTATGTTTATGTATATTTGTATATATATGTCATAGATATGGTATTCTTGTACCTCTGGATGGTTATTGACAAAATTAATCTGTAAAGAGCTCTATCTAACTGGCTTAAAATTAAGTGTTTATCAAATAACTATTCTTAAACTTCTCAGGAAATCTAGCAGAAACTAACTCAAATGCTTTTCAGGATCATATGGTCTAAAAAAGTATTCAGTATTAAAGCTAGTCTAAGTTCATTTCCTTAATTAAAATACACGTCTTTTGAGTTACAACACTGAATATAATGCAGACATAAAATTTTTATTCTGCTTTGGCTTACCAGTCCAATAAGTTTGTATTACATTGTTTATAAAATCTGTCAGCAAGAAAAATAGTTTGGGATGATGGCTGACTTTGTTTACTGTTTCATGAAGTTTTTGTGAATAGTCGAAACGTAATTGTAGGGAGTAAGTGATTTAATATTGAGATAAGGGAGGTAAGTTCTTTTAGGTAAAGTTTTTAGCAATAATTATATTTTATAGTATGTGTACTTAAAAATAGCTTCCAGAATATTTTTTTATTTTTTTTATTTTTATTTATTTTTTTAAAGATTTTATTTATTTATTTGACAGAGATAGAGACAGCCAGCGAGAGAGGGAACACAAGCAGGGGGAGTGGGAGAGGAAGAAGCAGGCTCCTAGCAGAGGAGCCTGATGTGGGGCTCGATCCTATAACGCTGGGATCACACCCTGAGCCGAAGGCAGACGCTTAACCACTGTGCCACCCAGGCGCCCCCCAGAATATTTTTTTAAAGATTTTATTAATTTATTTTAGAGAGAGAGAGACAGCATGAGTGGGAGGTTCAGGGGGAGAGGGAGAGAGAGACTCTCAAGCAGACTCCCTGCTGAGCGAGGAGGCCGATGACAGATGACAGGCTCCATCCCAGGACCCTGAGATCACGACCTGAGGCAAAACCAAGAGTCGGATACTCAACCAGATGTGCACTCAGGAGCCCCCAGAATCGTTCTGGTAACTTAAAACTCTAGAGTTTGCTAAGTTTAGTTAAATGATGGAAATTTATTAAATATCTAGATCATTTCCAAATAGATAAAATAGTGAAACATTAATTACTGAGCATAGGTTTATCTACTTTTGCTTCTTATTGCAGAGAAACTAAAGATAACATGGATGTATTAGTAAACATGTCTTATGCCATGTTAAAACTATTATGAAGAAGCATCTGCTTCTTAAATTATGAAATACATTCACAAATTTGCTAATCTAAAAGAATACTGGTGTAACAGTTCACAATTGCTTACTACCTATTTTTTACTAGAAATTAAAGTGTCTAAGAATTAAGAATTCTGATTATTATCTGTAATTACAACTACTAGAAATAATAAGATAAACAACTCAATGCAAGGAAAGTAAGATGTATTTTGGTAAGGAGAGGTATAAGATATGAAGATGCATTTTTGTTGAGAAAAAAGGAAGTAAATTTGTCCCAGAGTAAAGCTAGTTATTTCAAAACGGGAAAGGGGAGAATAAAGAACATATTAAAGAGAAAGTTGGGAAGAGAAAGAGAGGGAAAATCTCACCTTGTGTGCTGAATTTGGCTAAAATTGAATGAATTTATTATAAGGGTATAAAATTAAGCTTTAAAACCAATAGCATACTTATGTAAAACTAAAACTTAATTTTCTTTAATCTTCTAAAAGGATAATGTTTTCTTAGACTATTGGTCTGCTCCTGATAAGAGATTATGAATGTTTTTCTTTACCTTTTAAGTAATCTGTCTAGAAAGCAAAGATTCCATGTTTTATCAAAAAAATTTTCTGGACTTTCTCAGGTCTTTGATTGCTTAGGAAAATTAAGTCTTCTTAATATTAAAAGAGTTAAATTTTGCACAATATGTAACTTTCTGTGTTTGCCTTCCAAGCCTTTTATTGTCACTTTGGTTAAATGGGTAATTAAGCCTTATTTTGTAATGATCTATGATGTTGTTTAGTCAAATGTTCATACCTTTTGATACTTTTGACAGACTTCCCAAAATCAAATTCTAAATTTTTTCTTCTTTTTTTTTTTAACCTCAAACTAAGTTTGAGGTATTTCAGAGGGTCCCTGGAACATTTCAAAAGATTTGCTCTCTCTCCTTATAAGAAGACAGATGTTAAACTAATTAGTCTTACTTCGTATGCTGAATTACATGGAAAGCACTGGCAAACAAGTGATGATAAACCTTACTAGATTATATTGTATGGGTAAATGTTATTAATACAAGTAGTCTAGAAGCTGTATGAAATTCCTAAAATTCTGATATATCCTGGTATAATATTATCAGTCATAATTCTAGTTATTATCTTGTAATGTCATAGAAATAACCAAAATTCTTTGTCAATTCCATTATAATGAATTCTCATCAGCTCTTTAACAATGAGCATCATAAATTTGTTGTCATTTACAGTCAGTCATTGTTTTACTCCAAAGCTTTGCAGAAGTACTTCATCTTCAAGGAGATAAGAAAAAGACTTTTGACAACAATAGGTTTCTGAGAACTTTAAGATCATGCAACTGAGCTGGCTAATAATTTCCAGAACTAATGGAAAAACTGAATTCAAGAAGAACAAGTATTAATTACATGGAACTGAATGAAGTGAGGAGCATGATTATAATTTTTATGACTTTTTGTTTGTAACATTGCTGGTTTTTTATGTTTTGTTTTTCTAGATTTAAAGAAACTTTTTTCTCTTTTCTCTTAAGCTATCAACAATTTGGAAAGATAAACCTCTGTGAATAGAGATGAAACAATTAATTTTTCTCCCTACCTGATACCTCCAGAATTTGGAAACTTAGTATTCTTATTTTCATGGTAATATAGATATTTGCATAAGTTCAATAAAAATCTGTTTTTGTAACAGGACACAGTTGGAAACATTGGTTATATTATCAAGACTTTGAATGGAAAGTCATTATTTGAAAATGATGTGCATAGCAACATTAAGAAACTAGGGTTGACTTTATGGAGCGAATAATGTCCCTTGGAAAATTCTGCCTGTTATCTTGCTTACATGGTTCCCAGGAGCCTTCTAGGTTAGTAAGGAAGGTAACTTCCTGGTAGGTGCAGGAACTTCAGGATATTTTTGGGACCTCAAGAAGAAAGGAATTAACCCAAATCTATAGGTATCAGAGGAAAACTCTGATGTCAAGTCCTTGGCTTAGCTTTCTAGCCTTGAAAGACTTCTAAAAAGTTGAATCTGAGATTCCTTAAGAAAAGCCCCAACAGGTATACTACTAGGTATTTAACCAAAGGATACAAACATAGTGATTCAAAGGGGAACATGAACCCTAATGTTTATAGCAGCCATGTCCACAATAGCCAAAATATGGAAATAGCCCAGATATCTATCGACAGATGAATGGATAAAGAAGATGTGGTATATATATGAATATATAATATATGTAGGATATATATTATATATATAATGGAATATTACTCAGCCTTTAAAAAGAATGAAATCTTGCCATTAGGAATGACATGGATGGAACTAGAGTGTATTATGCCAAGTGCAATAAGTCAGTCAGAGAAAGAAAAATGCCATACGATTTCACTCAGATATAGAATTTAAGAAACAAAACAGAAGAACGTAAGGGAAGGGAAGGAAAAATAAAATAAGACAAAACCAGAGAGGGAGACAAACTTAACTCTAGGAAACAAACTGAGGACTGCTGGAGGGGAGGTGAGTAGGGGGATGGGGTAACTAGGTGATGGGCATTAAGGAGGGCACTTAATGGAATGAGCACTGGGTGTTATATGCAACCGATGAATCACTAAATTCTACCTCTAAAACAAATAATACACTATACATTAATTAAATTGAATTCAAATAAGAAATTAAAAAAAAGAAAGAGATATAGATACCACCAAATTAAAGATTCACACTGATTACAATATTGTTTTCAAAGACAGAAAAGTTAAAATACACAAAAATATAGGGGCGCCTGGGTGGCACAGCGGTTAAGCGTCTGCCTTCGGCTCAGGGCGTGATCCCGGCATTATGGGATCGAGCCCCACATCAGGCTCCTCTGCTATGAGCCTGCTTCTTCCTCTCCCACTCCCCCCTGCTTGTGTTCCCTCTCTCGCTGGCTGTCTCTATCTCTGTCAAATAAATAAATAAAATCTTTAAAAAAAAATATACACAAAAATATGACATATATAGGCCTTACCAACATTTCCTATTTTGGGTAAGGTCAAAGGTTAAAATGAAAATACCCATAGTCTGTTACCTTTTTTTTTTTTTGAAGGACTTTATTTATTTATTTGAGAGAGAGAGCACATGCACACATGCAAGTGTAAGCAGAGGGTGGAGCAGAGGGGGAGGGAGAGGAGGGGAAAGAATCCCAAGCTGACTCCATGCTGAGCACAGAGCTGGACTTGGGGCTTGATCCCAGGACCCTGAGATCATGACCCGAGCAGAAACCAAGAGTTGGACTAACTGAGTCACCCAGGCACCCCAGTCTGTTATCACTTCTTTTCTTTCTTTTTTTTTTCTTTTAAAGATTTTATTTATTTATTTATTTGACAGAGAGAGAGACAGCCAGCAAGAGAGGTAACACAAGCAGGGGAAGTGGGAGAGGAACAGGCTTCCCAGCAGAGCAGGGAGCCCAATGTGGGGCTCGATCCCAGGACCCTGGGATCATGCCCTGAGCCGAAGGAAGACGTTTAACGACTGAGCCACCCAGGCGCCCCAGTCTGTTATCTTTCTGATGGCTATTTTTGATTAATAAGAGTACAGCAGGGAAAAATCAGCAATACCTATACTTGCATCATCAGGTAAGCAATAATAATAGCTAATATCTATTGAGCTCCTAACATGTATCAGTTATTTTTCTAAGTGCTTTCTATTTATCCTCTCATTTAATCTATAATCATAGGGGGTAGGTGTTATTTTTTTTCCTGATATGCAAATGAGAAACCCTGAAGTTCAAATGCTGGTTAAGTGGAGAAGCCAGAAAGTAAACGTAAAAAGATCTAACTCCAGAGACTGTTTTCGGCCACTATGTTCTGCCTTATGTATAAGGAAGGTGGTACCTACAAATCATAGGACAACAAACACACTGGCTGAGTAGGCAAGGACCAACATAATATGCGAAAACCTTCACATAAGCATATAACAGCAAGAATTTGGTTTTTTCCAGCATTTCGTTATGAAGTTTTAAGCATAAAGAAGATGGGAAAGAATTAACACTCATATATACACCACCTAGATCCTACAAAAACATTTTGCTTTATTTGCTTGATCACATTTCTATCAGTCCATCAATCCATCTTATTTTTAATTAATTGTAAAGTATGTTCAGGTCTTTGATTTTGTTACTATAATATTGCAGAAAAAACTGGAAGGCCTGTTTAGAGAGGATGTTAGAAAGCTAATTTGTTATTTTCTAAAAATCATACTACTGTAGGGGCCAAGAGCAGCCTGCCGCCAAGACGGACCACTTTGCCATGAAGATTATTTTAAGTTAAAAAGCAATAAAAACCCAGCAGATTCAGGTAGAACTCTTTACCTCCCTCTCAACTGCCTAAAAAGAATTTAGATAGAGGATGTGCAGTAGGAAGAAAGCTATCACCAGAGATAACTACATTATACTATGGACAAGTTATGGTAGATGGGGATGAACCCAGCAAGGCCAGTTTGTTCAAAATCCTCTATGTCCCAGCAAACATTTACCAAACATTTACACTTTATTATCTTCTAGTAAATGGCTTTCCTTGCTTTTGAAGCCCCAGGACCCTACCCCTTCTCTTTAGTTCAGAATGACATATCTACCTCATTTTGCCTGACTGTCTTTGGAATTCCCGTATCTGTGTGCATTCCTCATATGTTCGCTATTAAATTTGATTTTCGTCCGTTAATCTGTCTCATGTCAATTTGGTTTTTAGTCCAGTGAGAAATATCTTGAAAGGGACAGGAAATTCTTGCTCCCTAGCACCACAAATCGAGCCCCTGTTTTTAACTGTCAATTAAATACCACTAACTGAACTTCTAAATCAGTATTTTGCCTCTAAATATAGTGTTGTGAGGATTTAATGGGAAAAAATATCTTAAAAAATACAACACTTATTACCCCACCTTGCATAGAGTATGTGTTTAATAAAGGACAGTCAAAATAAGGAAGCTAATGAGAAAATGCTTCTACTGCATTGAATCAGTTAATGTACTGGAGAACTTAGGATAAAATAGGATAAAACAATCCTCCAACCAGGAAGAGGAGAGTATTGACCAGATATTTTATATCTGTATCTAGAAATGTTTGAAAAATTTTATGCTATTGGAATTAATCAAGTAAAATGAAGATCAGAGGCTCTTTAGAATATAGACAAAAAGGTAGTGGGGAATACAGAAATAAAACCAGATGAATATGTTTACCTAGTTCTATATGAAAACAAAAGCATTTCTTGAAGCAGCTAAGAGAATATAGTACAAGTACATTGCTTTTTGGGAATATAAACTGGAGCACCCAGAATAACCAATTATCTGTTAAATTGTCGTTATAACGAGGATTTTGTGAACAGTGTTTTCTCAATTCCTTAAGGACATCAAGTGAAAGTTAACTGTGTGCCTAAAATGCAAATAAAGAATTATTTACTGTAAATACTTTAACTCTCCAGATAAGTAATAAACATAATTTTCTCTTGTGAAAACTGAGGCACTTAACACATTTCTCATTCCAAAATTTACCACATCCTTATATAGAAAAATGCCACAAATGTGATTATAGGCAAGGCCAACAATATCCTTAAAAACAAATTTGGATTTCCATCCATGCAGGTGTTATTAGCATAAGACAGAAGGAAAAGACAAAGACAAGCTAGCCTGAATAACTTTAAAAAGAAAGTGAACAAATTTATCTAATCGAGAAAAAAATAATAGAGAATCAAAAATATCTGATTTAGTGTTGGAGGGTAGAAAAGGAAAGAATATTGCTCTAATGTGGGCCTATCAGAATGAAATGGCTGTAAACCACACCCCTAAACACCTGAATGATGAAATTATTTACAATCTTCATTTCAGTGCTTAAGAATGCTGGCCCAATGCACCGGTTTTAATATAAGCATAGACACTGTTGAGATATTCTTTTGTAGTAAACTTTAATAAAAGTAAACTTAAATCTGCTCCTTAGGTACTGTTTTGTGATATTAAGAGCCAAACCAAATCAATGGGACACTGAGAATCATTAGCTATCATATTAATAGATCTCAAGTTTGAGTATGTAGTCATAGATAGTTTGTTTTCATATATTTGTCCATGAAAGATAAATGATTAATTACATGAAAGAAAAGCTAATCATAATTGTATACATAATATTAATTTGGTATTTTTCTCATGAATAAAATTCCATAAAAACAGAATGAAACATCCTTTGAAATAGAATATAATTAAACTTGCCTCTGATAACTTTAAACAAGCATTTATATTAATCCCAATATAAAAAATTCATTACCTATTTCCACATCTGTCTGTCTTTCATTGGGACATACAGAGTGTACCTCTATCCTGATAAACAAGGTACCAATTCAGATAAACAGCATGAATGCATTTATAAACCTGGTAGTTTCAGTTTCAAATGGTTTTACATTATGAAAAACAAAAAATGTTTAGGTAGATTTTGCTTCTCCACATACATACATTAAAAAGTTTGTCTTTTAAAATATTTATTTTGTGAGTCAATAGAAAAAAAAAAAACTTTATCTCCAAATACTGATGTTACATGTTTTGACCACCAACAACCCTCTATTATACAGATCTTATCAAAGAATAAATTTAACCTAAAACATAATGAGAATGAAATGAAATGAAAATATGTAAGACACGGAGAAATTCTAATCTCTATTTCTATTGAAATTCAGCCTCTATTATGTACCTCTTCTCAGAAAGAGGAAGTAAATTCACAGTATTACAAAAACTCTACTGAGAATATCTTCTCAAATAAATTCAGATTTGGATAATGTATCAAGAAATTTCCTGGTGGCTTCAATAATGACGAGTTTCTTTACACTGAGAGAGAGAGACAAAGACAAAGGGGGAATATGTAATACAAGAAACATAACCTAATCTAACTAGGCCAAGTGTAAGAATAATAATGGATTTTAATTACAATAAAAATGAAACAAAAGTTATGATTTTACCAAATCATCCATCAGAACTGAGGAGACACACCAACAGGCCTATGAACCAGAGACCTTATCAAGCTATAAGAAACATGATCTGAGAAGTTTTTGGCAATTAATAGTATGAATCTGGACTAGCTATTTCAGTGTTGGGGAATATGCCAGTATGCAGTAGCAGAAAGATAAGCAAGCAGGCAGACTGCCCATGTAATCAGCAATGTCTACTGGAGGACAGCCAGTAGATGTTCTGGCAGGAAAATGGTGTTAGGAAAATCTGTTGACTCGTGGTCAATAAAATTATTAAAAGGCAATGCTTATCATGATGGAGGCCTTAGGTAGTACCAAGGTGGTTAAGGGGACTGAGTACCAAGATGTCTGCTCAGAGATGGGGAAATAACAAGGATCTAGTGAATTAACTAGAAAAATAAAGAAAAGCCTTCAACAAGAACATTGCCAAGAACCAGTTATTAGAAATACAAGCCAAATTAGCATCAAAGGTGAACTTGATCAATAGAATTATCAACTGACAGTAATAAACCCTCCAATAGAAGGGAGATTATTCCAGAGGGTGATATTGGTTTGACCCTGAATTTTAAAATTAAGCAGTTCCAAATGACAGAATTTGATAGATGAAGGATCAAGAAACAAGGTGATTTATTACTATCATCTGCAAAATTAAGATTGAGTATGATGGTTCTTAGAATATGATTGTAATGTAAGCCAGTGTGTATGGAAAGCAATGGAATCATTAGGTATAGTGCACACAATAGTATTTTCCTACTGAATTCCCTACTGAAGAGGTTTCCTGCTGCATAATAAGAAAAATTTCCATTATTCAGCACCTAAGAGTCTGTTTCAGTCAGGGTTCTTTTTTTTAAGGCAACAGGAGCTGACTCTAAGTAACTTCAGCTGAATATAAATTTATCGGAAGAATAGCTGTGGCTTACAGAATCAATAGGAAGGCTTAAGAGCCAAGCTCAGAAGATGAGTGTTAGAACAAAGGGATCCTGGGCAATGGTAGACACAAACAAATGCCATGCTACAGAAACTGCCAGGATATGGTATTGATTCGGCATCATTTTGCCAGACTTAGATGCTGTCATAGCAGGTATGGCATAGCAGGCATGACTAAATTCTCAACTACTCTACCGCCACCACACCATTTCCTTAGATTCAAAATTCCTGAGGGGGAGTTCATGATCAGCTAAATCTAAAGCAGGCTTACACTGGAGCTTCCATAGGATGGTTTTCCTCCCACCCACTCTCAGCTTCAGACAACCACTGTGTTTTTCTTATAATGTGACTATTACACACTGACCATCAAGAGACAGGGTCTCTGTTCCTCTCTTTGAATTGGGGAAATCCTGTGACTTCTAAAAATATGTAATCAAAGGTCAAAAAAGGTGACACAGTTTCCACCTAGTTTTCTTGGGATACTTCCTCTTGGAAATTGGCCACCATGCAACGAGGAAACACAAGGAACCACATGGAGAAGCCATATGTAAGTGTTCTGGACCCTTCTAAGATCACAGACGAAGGCCAGCATTAATCACTAGACTTGTGAATGAAGAAACTTGTTGATGATTCCAGCCTCCAACTGTGGATTCATTTTGTAAGCTGAGGCCTTCGATATTATGGAACAGATGACCCTAATATGACCTTTCCAAATTCCTCTACTACAAAATCCATGAGCATAAAAAAATAGCTGTCATTTAGCACCATTAAGTTTAGGATGGTTTGAAATGTAGTAGTACATAAGTAAAACACAGGCTTTGAGACACAATCAAATATTTAAAAACTTCTTGATATATATATATATATTTTAATATATATATTTTTTATTTATTTAATTTTTTTTTTTTTGAGAGAGAGAGCACAAGCAGAGGGGAGGGGAGAGGCAGAAGGAGAAGCAGATTCCCTCTTGATCAGGGAGCCTGACATGGGGCTTGATCCCAGGACCCTGAGATCATGAGCTGAGCCGAAGGCAGACGCTTAAACGACTAAGCCAGCCAGGCACCCCATACATATAATATGTATATAATGATACACATATACACACATAATTTTAATGAAACTCAAGTGTTACTGGGACATTATTCTATCATTTTCATTTTTTCCATCAACTTTCAGGAGGCTGATAAAGTTTAAGTAGATACCTATTATGAGGTAATGAAATTGGTAAATGTCATTAGTACTTCTTGATTTCTCATAAACTTTTTCATAACTCTGAATAAGAGTTTCCTACTGTCATATTTGCAGGTGTGCAAGGACAAAACAAGAAAACCAAACCAAACAATCAAGAAACATGCTAAATTTTATTTTTATTAACTCAGAACAGATGCCAAGGTAATGGGAGCCCAAAATCACTATTCATCTAGCCAGGTGAGCACACAACCATAATTACCTTAGTAATTTAGGGTTACAAATATGCCCATATTCAAATCATCCAGGACAGTAAGATAAAGAAGATACATATTTAGATATATTTAGGTTGGCTTAAAATATCTTGAAAATTATGGATTAATGGATATGAGTTCAGTTAGTATCCCTAAACTTATCAATAGATATCTGACCTAGTCTTATATTTTTCCACCAAAGTTATATGAACTAAATTCAGACCAACATATAGTAGATACATTTGTGTATCTGCATAGAACAAAGTGCTGGAGACCAGGAGACAAGACAAATGTGGATTCTTCAAGAATCTCAAGATGGAGGAATAGTATGTTTTTCTTTTTTNATAACGCCGGGATCACGCCCTGAGCCGAAGGCAGACGCTTAACCGCTGTGCCACCCAGGCGCCCCAATAGTATGTTTTTCTTTTGTCTAAATTTTATTTGCAACCAGTAAGAGGTTTACTGTGGTTTTTACAATAAAAGTTATTTTTTTGAAAAGTCAATTTATGTGATCCACATTAAGACTATAATGTCACAAACGTATAATATATTTATAATTACTTGGTTAAATAGGGAATGTACTGTCCATTTCAGAACTTTACATATCAACTATTATGTAATAAGACAGTCTATTTACGCATTTACACATCCACGTTCTTTTCCATGAATTCATCAACTATAATTATTTTTAATGAGATGATATTTATAACTTTTTCTTCAGTGACACTGGTAAATAAAAACTCTAATAATATATTAAAAATACATATAACATGTATAAACTAAAACTGACATGAGTTAACATGAAACACTTGAAGTAGGAAAATAGTTTTAACTCTGAGTTAAAAAAAAGAATGTCTCATTATGTATCAGAATATATGCATAATTGGGAAAATTACAGTAGTTTCTTTTTTTAAATTTTATTTTTATAATATTTTTTTTACTATGTTATGTTAGTCACCATACAGTATATCCTTAGTTTTTGATGTAAATTACAGTAGTTTCTAATGAGACTAACACAGGTTTGTTTCATTCCTTTTTAATGAAAGTGGACGTGGTTATAGAGCTCCTCTATTATTTTTTTTTTTCAGGACTTAATGCCAGCTTATCCAAAAAGCAAACTAAATGTTTAGAACAGCAGAAAAATATAGACACTGATTTTGGCTAAGGTTTTTGTTAAGAATTTTCAATAAAACGCCAACTCTAATCAAAGGAAAAAGCAGAACTCTTGTTATACTTGCTTACCACTTGTTTTATGGCTTAATGTTTTTAGAAATGTTATTACATATTAAAGGTGCACCATCAACTTGTTAGTATGCAGGCCTTCTCTTTATTTTAATCACAGCAACATGGTCATTTATGAATATCATTTATGAGTATGATGAGTATTCATGAATATCGCAATTTTGTGACATTGTGCTATTTTTGGATTCATTTTCAGAACTTTTCCAAAAAGAAAGGTGATAAAAATGGTAATATTTTATCATCTAATTCTGAAGATAAAAAGATAATTCCCAATCACATGGTTTCTTCTCTAAAAATCTTATTTCTTCAGGTTCTACCTTGAGTTGAAGAGATGGAAATTAGAAGAGATTTATTTCACTCTTTCCACTATTCTGTTTGTGGCAATTGATACATCCTAAGATATGTGGTCTGTTAAGACTAGCCCTTTAAGCTTTATTATTTGTGTCCCATTTAATTGTTTCTGAACACCTAAATACTGACCGCTAAGTCCAGGAATTGGAAGTTTGGGGACTAGTCATCAGTCATGTGACTTTGGTGAATGAGGGCCTGGGAGCCCAGATCTAAATTGTCAACTTTTCTTACATTGGCAAAATAAATTTTGTAAAGGAAAACCAATACTTTGAACTTTATATACAAAAGGCTTTTTTGGCCCAGGATATGGAAATGCTCCTGTTTTAATATGTGATTCAAAAGCTTAAATATATAAAGCATCCAGACAGGACTTTCTATTCCTCAAATTTTGAGGGTCTTTATTAATTCACTGGGTAAGGTCCAGGTTGTTTGCACCAAAAGGGTAATTTGTCTTATTTTCTAAAAATCTGTTCACTTATTAATCACAAAGCATAGGCCTACTGGCTTAATAGGTGAGCATGCCATTTAAATACATAATCAAAATTTATTCTAGAAAGGCAATATGGATTGTTTTTGGACAGTATTCCTTCACTACATTGTGAAAACACGTAAAAAATTGTATGATTTCAATTTAATTTTTAATTTTTAAAATGAAGTCACACATGTATAAAGCTCATAACAATTAGAATATTACATATGAAAAAAAATTCCTCTTGATTTCACCAAAATTCCAGTCCTCTCCCAAAAGTAACTACTGCTATCAATTTTGATATTTATATCTTTAGATCTCTTTCTAGGAATTTAAATACATATATTAAAATACCTATAAGACAAATAGATTTTTTAAAAATTTAATAGGCAAATTAAATAATTTGGTATATGTCAAACTGTAATTTTTCCCACTTAACAATTTGTATTGAAGCTCTTGTCATTCTGTAGTATGAAATATCTCATTTATGTATGGTGATCCAAGATAAATAAATGCAAATGTTTAGCAACTTCTATGCTAGTTGTTAGTAGCTTATTATTTTAAGCTTTTAGAAAAAGTGCCATTAGGAAGAATCTTGGTGCACTTGTACAACGATTTCTTTAAGGTAATATGTGTCAGGCACCGTGTTATACAAAAAAGGTATTATTATTTCCTCACTGCTCTGCAGGTAAAAAGCGACCTAAGTTCACACAGCTAGTAAGTGCTAGATCTGGGCTCTCCACACATCCCATCAGGCATCAGAATCAATGTTTTAAACAACTGTTCTCTACTCCCCGATTTTAAACAAAATTACTACTGAATCAAACTGCAGCCACATTTAAATTTCAATATATGCTGTCCATTTTCCTCCAGAAAGGCAACAGCAATTTACATCTACATTAAGACTGACCTATTTCTTGATATTTCCATGGCATATCCTTCTAAGGGTAGGGATATGCCTAAGTGCTTTAAGTCAAACAGTAATGAAGAACTCAATCTAGACTTTCTGTTACTGATATTAGAACCCCTGCCTTAATGCTATTGTAACAGTAGGCTTAGTGGTGTTGTTCTTGGAGGAACAGAAAATAGTGTCCTTAAAGCGAACAGGGAGGCACTCCCTTCTCACTCACCTTCTATCTCTTTCATTATGCTTTTGAAATTTTGTAACAGTTTTGAATAAACTATTTACTTCACTGTTCTCATCTGTCCTGCTTTTGGTATAGGAAGTAGAAGGGTCTTAATCCAGTCATCTGTTGAAGGGCATCTCGGCTCCTTCCACGATTTAGCTATTGTGGACAATGCTGCTATGAACACTGGGGTGCATATGGCCCTTCTCTTCACTGGATTAAGAAGATGTGGTCCATATATACAATGGAATATCACTCAGCTATCAAAAAGAACGATTTCTCAACATTTGCTGCAACATGGACGGCACTGGAGAAGATAATGCTAAGTGAAATAAGTCAAGCAGAGAAAGACAATTATCATATGGTTTCTCTCATCTATGGAACATAAGAACTAGGAAGATCAGTAGGGGAAGAAAGGGATAAAGAAAGGGGGGGGTAATCAGAAGGGGGAATGAAGCATGAGAGACTATGGACTCTGAGAAACAAACTGAGGGCTTCGGGGGGGTGGGGGAATGGGATAGACTGGTGATGGGTAGTAAGGAGGGCACGTATTGCATGGTGCACTGGGTGTTATATGCAACTAATAAATCATCGAACTTTACATAAAAAACCAGGGATGTACTGTATGGTGACTAACAAAATATAATAAAAAATATTACTATAATAAAACGAAGGAAGTATGGGGCGCCTGGGTGGCACAGCGGTTAAGCGTCTGCCTTTGGCTCAGGGCGTGATCCCGGCGTTATGGGATCGAGCCCCACATCAGGCTCCTCCGCTATGAGCCTGCTTCTTCCTCTCCCACTCCTCCTGCTTGTGTTCCCTCTCTCGCTGGCTGTCTCTATCTCTGTCGAATAAATAAATAAAATCTTTTTAAAAAAAATAAAAAGAAGGAAGTAGAAGGGTGAGCACTCTCTCATAAACTGAAAAGATGATTCTGTTTGTCATATATATGGAAGTGGCTATCACAGAAAACTGGACCCACTTTCTAATTACTGTCTGAAATAATGGCTTCTGATTATTTCTAAACGAAAATCATTATACCTGTTAGATGCCCTCCATCATTTAATTAGCTCATAGAAAACCAGTCTATAAAAAAACTGAGCAATTTAATTACCTAGTAATATACTGCTCATGGTTAAACTACATTTGGGTGTTAGACATATTTTTAATGGTTGAGTTTGGCATTTTTTTATTTGGAAATAAATTACCTGTACTTCTGTGTAAGTGAAATTTCAGCTAAAATCTTAAGATCAAATTTTAACCTAATGGTAATGACGCTTTTCCTTTGTTTCTATTTTCTGAATCACTTTGTGTAAGACAGAGGCTATGTTTCCTTGAATAATAGCTAATAGAAAAATCACATACTCCCAGTGCTTTATTTTTTTTAAGATTTTACTTATTTATTTATGAGAGAGAGAGAGGGAGAGAACAAGTGCTGGCGGGGAGGAGCAGAGGGAGAGAGACAAGCAGACTCTGGGCTGAGTGCCAAGCCGGACAAGGGGCTTAATCGCAGGACCCTGAGATCATAATCTAAGCCAAAACCAAGAGTTGGATACTTAACGGACCGAGCCACCCAGTCCCCCCGCCGCCTCCCCACCAGCGGCTCTCCAGTGCTTTGTTTGAATGCTTCATTTTGACTGATAAACTTTTAAGTTTTTTTTTCTATTTTTTATCGTGAGCTTCTCTTTCTAAGTTAAACTTCTAAGCTACACTTTTATATACAATTTTTCATTTTTAGCATTTTTGTTAAAGGTATTTGCCTAGTTTCTCATGGTATTCTTAATATCTTAAATGGCCATTATATGTCAGGTTACAAACTCTTCCCTGGGTCGAGCCATTCGTTTGGCTCTTTTGTAGATCTTCTATTTCTTTGCTGATATTTTCTATTTCATTTGTTTCAAGCAGTGCTCATTGAAGCATTTTTGTGATAGCTGCTTTAAAATCCTTGTTGGACAATTTCAGCATCTGAGTCATCTTGGCACTGGCATCTCTTGATTATCTTTCTCAATTCTGGTTGTAATTTTACTGGTTCTTGGTGTGACTAGAGATTTCCAATTGTATACTGAATATTTTGACTTTAAGAAATTCTAGATCTTTAAATCTTTGATTTAGGTTAGCAAGTAGGTCCTGGCCTACTTTTGAGGGCTGTGGATCCAATGAGAATTTTCAGAGCCTTTTCAGTGCTATTCTAGTCTAGTCCATTTATGAAGTATACTAAAGACATCACTCTGAAAACCTGGGTGTTAATCCACACTGCATTTCAGTTCTTAAACCCTTTGGTGTAATAATCTCCCATGTGGGTTGCTCAAGGATCTGCTCAGGACTTTATATGCAAATTTAAAGAACCCCTTTTTCCTGCTTCTCCCTCTCTGAGATTTTCCAGCTCACTAGCTGAGAAAATGAGGGGCTTCGCCTGTCCCCACCAGGAGCAGATCGTGAAGTCCGGACTCCTCACTCAGTCTCCACTGACTCCACAGGGTATTTGGTTGGGATTTGGCAATTATTCGTCAAAAAAGTTTCTATCACCCCAGGCTCCCCTTTTCCTCATCTTTTGGCAGAGAAATCAGGCTTTTCTTCAGCCTTTTTGGGTATATGCCTGTTTGGTGCTCCAAGTTACAGATTAATCCAGTGCCCAGTTAGGATATATAGAGTATTTTTTCTTTTTTTTAAAAGAAGAAAGAAAGAAAAAAAAAAAAAAAACCAGAGAACTTATCATCATGCCATTGCTCAAGACAAGATTCCCCAGCCAGTCTGCCCTCTTCTTGCCACCTCTCAGAGTCCTCTTATGGTTATCTGTTATAATTTCTACAGAGTTTTTAGTTGTCCTTTATCAGGGAGAAGCAGGGGAAAATAAATCTATTTCATTCTATCTATAACTAGGAACTCAGGATGTAACTTTTGAGTCATGTTTTTTCACAAAGCATAATTCTTGGGTTTCATTCATGTTTTAATATGTATCTAAGACCTTGCTGTTATGAAGAGATTTATTTTACAGTTCTGGCTTCAGGTACAAAAATTAATTATTTAAACCCCCATGGCACCAGATCAACCTTTGTTGTATTTCTGTCCCTTATTCTTTGCTGATTCTTTGGGAGTAGACCCCCTCTTTTTTTATTTGAGATTGCCTTATATTGTAAAAATACTTGAAATTTTAAAATTTATTTCATCCAACATTTCTATGTGCTTGTATTTACTATATATGGACATAGATGGGGATCAAAGGGGATTTGCATTAGTTCAATCTGCTAAGATTGTAAACTGCATCAAATCCTTTCTGTAATAAAGCAAACTATAAAAAATAAACAATTACTTTTTATAAAGAAATGTATAATATGGCAGTATGTCACTTACTTTATTTCATTTGACCTATATCACAAGGATGGGAAGTAAAAGTAATAAAGGGGAGATTTTTTATTGACAATTTTCTGGGAAAGTAGACATCAAATATGTTTGGGTAATTTCGGTTGGGCATTTGATTAAGATATAAAAGGGAAGAATGTAACCCAGGTCTTATGCTTCTTACTCCATATTCTCTTTACTTCAATACACTGCTACATAAAATAGAGCTTTGCCAAATTAAAACTTTGAATACCATGCTTAAAAGCAGATACATAAAATTTTAATATAAAAAGAACCAAGGAAGTTTAATTTAGCTGGAACACAATAGCTTGTTGAAATCTCTATTAAAATACTGTTGAAGATGTATATTATTACATTTCACTTTATAATTTTACTAATTAAAATTTCTCTAACTGTACTGTACAATGAGCTTCATATTAAAGTTATTTTACAAGGATGCATATTCCTCTTGTAGCAGCTTTAGCCTTTATCTTTCGTGGCTTTTTGCTATATAAATATCCTTGAAAAGAGAACTGGTAAACAAGGGCACTTAGTGCCTCACTTGCAAAACATATAGAAATATAAGACACCCAGAGAGAGAATTATCACCCAACAATGAAACAATGGGTTTGGGAAATGTAAGTTTCCAGTGCGTATCCACTGCATTATACACTATAGTACAGAATGTCAGTAAGACAACTAAAAGACAACAGACATTACCTGTCACAGCTTGAAGGATGAAGACAATTTGCTAATGCTAACATTTGTTCAGTGGCTTAGATAAAATAGACTGGCAATCATAATTTTGGATTAAAACATGTATAAGGCTATGAACTAATATTTGAGCTATTTTAGATAGAAAGCTGATTCTTGTTAATATGCTCCCATCCAGATGCTTGCATTTGGATATTCCAATGCAACTGAGTTGGCTTACATTCAACATCCACATTTGGAAGAACTCAGTTTCTCAAGCTAAACAGTTCTGCTATTTTCCAGTTATTTATTTGTGAAGACGATATAATAAAGTGCCTATTTCCAAAGCAGCATCTTTGTTGTAGTTTAGGGGTGTGTGTGTGTGTAGGTTTTACATGCCCATATTTTTTGTACATTAAACAATATATTTAAACTGCATAGAAGAGTGCTTTTTCTTCTAGATTATTTTGATGATATTATCTTCTTAATCTTTTGAGAACAGTGATTGTTCAACCTAGTTCTTCATCAGAGCTATTTTAGATCTTGGTTAAGGAACTACTAAGTTATTTTTTTAAATTTTTTTTATTTTTAAAGATTTTATTTATTTACTTGACAGAGATAGAGACAGCCAGCGAGAGAGGGAACATAAGCAGGGGGAGTGGGAGAGGAAGAAGCAGGCTCACAGTGGAGGAGCCTGATGTGGGGCTCGATCCCATAACACTGGGATCACGCCCTGAGCTGAAGGCAAACGCTTAACCGCTGTGCCACCCAGGCGCCCCTGGAACTACTAAGTTATTATGTGTCCAGAATGATATCTTTTGATTCCACAATCACGGTCACCAAAAAGCCTCTCAATACAAGCCATCTCCAAGGGGTGGGCTTGGGGGTGCAGGACAAGTACACGAGTTAGAGTGATAGCTAACAACGTGATATATAACACTCAGGAGGAAACAAAAAGGGAGGACAAAGAGGGGGAGAATGACATGGTAAGACACAGTTTATAATCACATTACTTCCAACAGTTGTCCCTATGTAGCTACAATGCCTAAAGCCCTAGGATATAAACTCCAAAAATCCTACATTCTAGAAAGTTTTACTTTCCTACCATCTTCTTAGCCACAAGCAGCTACTGCATGTCATGACCTAATTCTAACAAGGTAAATGAGCAATTCTCAGTTTTATATCAAGACCTAGAAAAAGTGGTTTTGTTAAGATGGTTTCCTACTGGCACTCAATATACAGCCTGTATTCTTTTTTTTTTTTTTGAGAAAAATAACTTTAAAAATATATTGTATTCTTGAAAAAAATATATTGTATTATTTACAAAAGCCTGATATGATCACACAATTTCTACATTTTCCTCATGCCTGCACACACATTACATCACCACTCCTCCCCACACATACACAACCAAAGTATGAAGAGATGCCAAATCTTATTTTAAAAATATTCTATTAGAAAGCATTAGTTTTTCCCAGGTTTGTGCCCTTCATTTTTCATGTATTGCCAATTCAATATTTTGTAAAACCACTAAAATAGTTTTGTTAAATCAAAGTCAACATTGTGTGAAACTAAAAAGTTTTAGCAATTGGAATATTTTTGCATATTCTTTATAAAATAGTTGTAAGTATATATTATGAATAAGTAGGTATTATGAACATTTTAACTGCCTAAAATATAATTTACTGTTACTACCTAGATTCTCTGATCCTTTTTTCTTCCCCTCTGCTATCACTCGTGATCACACTACCATGTACCTATCCCCTCCGACTGGGAATGTGTAAGTCCAGGTAAAATACAATTTCATTTATTAAGCTTTTCCTAATCATGTCTGTAGGAATATGGCACTCATTCTTCTGTGTTTCCATAGTAATTTCTTCTTTTTGCTCTTGAAGTTACTGATTTTCTGACTGGTTGTCTCCCACTAGCTTGTCATTTGACTGCTGGTAAGGACCATTTCTCCTTTCTATCTTCAGAAACTAACCTAATGCTACACAAGGAGTCAGTATTCAGTAAATGTTTTCTCAATCGACTCAACTTAATATTTCAATATTAATGCAAATTCAAAAATGCTAACATGCATATGCA
Source organism: Ailuropoda melanoleuca (assembly GCF_002007445.2). NCBI lineage: Eukaryota > Metazoa > Chordata > Mammalia > Carnivora > Ursidae > Ailuropoda > Ailuropoda melanoleuca. The sequence continues at coordinate 35,990,707 of NC_048220.1, forward strand.
GACATTATATATGATTAGCAAAAATACAGCCCTCTATTTCATCTTCCCCAGTTCTTTATAAGCAGCTTATGTCTGAATGGGAATATTTTCCTAGAATTCCAAAGCCCAAATGAGTTTTTAATTATACCTGATAGTAGACTATTATGTGAAGGGATTTTCATTTCAGTGATTTTATTCTTTCCTTATCTTAATGGGATATTTTTGAGAAATTTATTTTCCCTTTACCTATGACTAAAATGTTATTTTAAAGTCATATTAGCTCTACCTCACAAACTTGGATGTATGAAAGAGGTTTATGAGTGTACTTTGAGGCAGTGCAAATTATATGTATAATTTTAGAATACTCAAACTAAAAACTGTCAAAGTACTCTAAACCTGACACTAAGATCATTATTCTAAGTTTTAAATTTTACATGATCTTAGATTTAGTGGAGTGAATGGAAGTAAGACAATTTCACATTCCACTAATAGCCAAACAATGTTTCGCTTGCTTATAGCAGTCATTATGTTTGGAATATAACTTGCATTTGAGCTGTAATTTCATATATATTTTTAAATGAAGTATATAAAATATTGAGAAATTAGTTTGCAAATATTATATTAGATGTTCTGTGAACAGCAACTTTGACTCTCATAACTATTCGGTAATGGAGACACCATTTTATTGAGGAGGAAACTGAGGTGAGAAAGATTAAATAGCTGGATATCTTTATCACAGGACATATTTATTCTAAATTCTCTTAATAGTTCTACTTCTTTTATGGATTTTTCATTTTGAAAACAGTTTAAATAGCTTCTGCTTTTCCAATAAATAATAGTTAATTTAAAAATCAGTAATACTTAACATTCCATGTGTTATAGTTAATATCACTGTAATGATTATTAGAAATCAGAGCCTACTATAGTACAAACTAGAGCAAGGAAAGGCACCCTATCAGGTGCTTCTAAGACAAGGCTGGGAAGATCACAGTTTAAGTTAAAAAGATTTTTAAATATCACAATAATTTCACTAGCTAAATTCTAAAAACTATGGACCAGTTTAAGCAGAGAAAGGCAGTGATGGTAAACAGAGATGCCGGAGCCAGACTACCTGGGAAAAACTTTTGCTAAAAAAAAAAACCAAAAAACAAAAAACAAAAACCCTGTTTTAACTCTTAATAACGTGGCAAGTTACTTAACCTTTCCCTGTTGCAATTTATCCCGAAGATTAAGTGAGGATATATATAATATATATAATTCAGAACAGTACCTGTTACACAGTGATCACTACAAACAAGCTGTTGGCTATCATTTCCTTTTTATTTGCCAAGCTTCAATAGCTCACCCTCTGTTTTCCTTATCCCTGCCATTATGGCTTTTACAGCACACTGTACTCCTTGCCGGTCATTTTCAGAATTGCAGTCAAGAGATACCACAGTGGAAAGTAAGCTTTTCCCTGTAACTAGTACAAATTGAAAATAATAATATATTCACAAATCTTTGCTTTCACCACTTCCCCACTTCTTTATACTTTCTGCAAATAATTTTCCCAGGGTAAATTTTCCAGTCTCTACTATTCACCACCATCTATATGCTGATCATCTTCAAGTCTATTTCACCAGCAAAAAGCTATCTCCATAGCTTCAACTGAAATACCCAACTGTCTAATAGCTATATTCAACCAGATACACAGAATATATCCAAAACATATTCTTCTTATTATAATCTTATTTACGGGGTAATATCCAAAATTCTTAGTATAACATAAGACATGTCATGATCTAGTTCTTGTCTGTCCCAGCCTTCCCTTATACTGAATTGTTTGTGGTGCTTTGGCATAAGACATGCTGGTTCCTGCTCCTATTTTCCTAGAATACCCTTCGAGCCCAAATTCTAATTTCAGACCCAACAGAGCCATTTTATTTTCCTGAAACCTTCAAACCCTCACTGGACATTACTAGTATGCATTTCCATTTTCCCAGAACTTACACATATGTATAAAATACATATGTATGTATCTGAAAAGGCTAAATATAACAGGCACCATGGTGAATTTGATGGATTCATTTATTATTTTACGGTGATGGAACAAGGTACAAAAAGGAAAGAAAAGCCCATGGCTTTTGAGGTACAATGCTACCACAAATTCAATATTATTGCTCAATTAATGGGATGGGCCATTAGATTCGCAATCCTTCCTCAGCTAGTAAGTAGACGGGAAGCTAAGATATTGTAAATGATCGAAGTTACTTACTTTAATGAAGAGAGTTAAAGGAAAAAAAAAAAAAAGCCTCACTCCAAAACTTAAGTGCATTGTTGTTTTCAGTGGTGACGAAAAGTCCTAACTACAAATGCAAAAGCAGGAAAAAGAAAAAAAAAAAATCCCAGGCTTTCAAAAAAACCAGTAGATCTTCAATTGCCAAGAGTAGTAAAGTGATCATTAAGCTTTTTTTACATTTGAATTGTTTAACTGGATATATATAAGTGTTCAATTATAAATGATGCTAAAACTAGTTTATGAAAGCTGTACTTTGGATTATTTCTTTAGGAAAAATTGTGAGAACTAGAAGTGCCAAGTCAAACAATATTAATAGCTATTACTATTAATAGCTTAGGCACACTTATGGAAAGTATAAATTGTAATTACATGCCTATATTATATTTAGACTATATTTTACATGCCTATGTTATATATAGATTTTATTTATTGAAAGTGTATAATCTAAATATAATATAGGCATGCAAATACAATTTATGCTCTCTGTAAGTATGCTCAAGCATTAGACATTTGTTGCTTAATAACTACAGTTGACCCTTGAACAATGCCTGGGTTAGGGGTGGCAATCCTCCACATAGTAGAAAATCCACATATAACTTTTGACTTCCTAAAAACTTAACTATTAATAGCCTACTCTTGACTAGAAACCTTACCAATAATATAAACAACTGATTAACACATATTTTGCATGTCTTAAATACTGTATTCTTGTAACAAAGTAAGCTAAGGAGAAAAAATTTAAAGAAAATCATGAGAAAATATATTTATAGTACTGTATTGTATTGATGGGAAAAAATCTGCATAGAAGTGGACCCACACAGTTCAAACCCATGCTGCTCAAGGGTAAACTGTACATACAAAAAACACCTCATTGTTAGATTAATTTGATTATTTTTTAAGTAAAGTTTTCCTTTTTTTTTTTTTTTGAGTATAGTTGACACACAATGTCACATTAGTTTCAGGTGTACAACCTAGTGATCTGACTAATTTATATGTTACGCTATATTCGCCATAAGTGTAGCTACCATCTGTCCCGCTCTATCCCTATCACAATATTATTGACTATTCCTTATGTTTCATTAGGCTATTTGCATGCTGCTCCTCTTCTCTTTTCAGACACATGGTAGGCTGGCACGTCCATATACCTTTGAAAGGTAATTGTGGCATGTGACTTGCTTTAGCCAATTAAAATTCAGGGTAAGAAAAGCATCCTTACTCTAAATGCAATCTTTGTAAGCCCATGCATGATTTCCCACAATCCCTCACATGGAGAGAGCACAGAAATATTTCACTTTGGAGCTTCCATCAGCCTGTGTCCCTGAATGACTATGATGTGCAGATCCTCTGCTAACCTGATCTGACTCAATAAGTTAGAAATAAACTCTTGTGTTGAGCCTCTGAGATTCTAATGCATCCCTCCTGATTTAATGTAAATACTGTCTTTGGATAATATGATATCACGTTCATCTCATGAACTCTTCTGACAGTTTTTTAAAAAAAATATTTAACAGTTTAACTAGTTTTGGGGAGTTTATGAATATTTACATGCTTTTTCAAGTCAGTTAATTTTTGCTGTGAGTCTTACTTATGTGTTGTACATTTATCTACTCCTATACATATCTCTCAAAATTGGGCAGTTTTATTGGTGGTACAACAGAAGAAAATTTCTGAGACATAAGAAAGATATTTGAAGACCTATCTCTAATCTTTTCTTGATTTCTTAAATTAACTGAAATTGATAGTATGAGGGGAAAAATGTATCCTTCCCTATTTTATTCTTGACTTTGTGTGAATATAGCACATAAGGTAGCATAATAGAAAAAATTTCTCAAAACAGGTGAAAGAAAAATAAATAAATATGTATATATGATAAATTTTTAACATATTAGATTGATATTATTTTCTATATATAACCAATTCATCATGGTCTCTAAAAATCCTTTTTTTTATCTTAGAAAGAAATAGCTCAATTATGTATTCTAAAAAGCAATCTACAGCATTTCAAGTATGTGGGATGCTTTCTAATTTTCTTTAATTTGTAAGGAAGAATTTGCATGTAAATAGGTAATTAAGAAAAGGCATAAAAGGCTATGATAGAAACTAATATATTTAGAATAAGAATAAAAGTTTATTTTCCTATTTCTTGTACGGAGAAGTAACTAGGGTAAGCATTTGTATATCTTAGGAATAAATCCTAAGGCTGTGACTCCTGTAAGTTGTGTTTCCCTATAGCTTACAATTTCTTGTTTAAAGCATTGTGAAATTAAGTGATCCCTTCAAAACGTTGGCGAGAGTAACTGTATATTGGAAGTAAAACAAATGTCATTACATTGAAAGGCAGATGCATGGGGATGCCTGCACTCATTCACTTACTGTAGGACTTGCTTCCACACAACAGTTTTGCAAAACTTGTGATTCAAATCTGTCATTCAGCTGTATTTAAATTTACTACATGTCATGGATGCTCAGATAGCTAAAATCATGACTATTAAATCTATTAAATGATATTGTGTGACCCATAATAATAGTATAATACTAATGGTTTATTCAGAGAATAAAAGGTTGTCCATCATGATTACAGAATTGGTGGCAATTTTGGGGAATGCCATAGGTAATACTAGAAAAGAAGGCTGGGACCAAACTTTAATAGATGTGGAATGTCATGATGTTTAATGCTGTTTAAGGGAAGAGGGGTCAATTATTTTTAATTTATATTATTTTGTTAATGTTTTTGATTTTCACTATAGAAGTGGTATCATGTTCTAGCACAGTGTGAAAAATGGACTCCTGGGATGGCCAACAGACACATAAAAGATGCTCAGTATCACTCATCATCAGGCAAATACAAATCAAGACCACAATGAGATATGACCTTACACCTGTCAGGATGGCTAGTATCAAAAAGACAAGAAATAACAAGTGTTAGTGAGGATTGGGGGAAAAAAGGAAACCTAGTGCACTGTTGGTGGGAATGCAAATTGGTGCAACCACTATGGAAAACAATATGGAAGTTTCTCAAAAACTAAAAATATAAATACTATAGAATATAGTAATTCCACTACTATTTGCACAAAGAAAGTAAAAACACTAATTCAAAAAGATATATGTACCCAATGTTTACTGCAGCATTACTTACAATAGCCAAGATATGGAAGCAACTTAAGTGCCCATTGATAGATGAATGGATAAAAAAAATGTGGTGTATATATATTCTATCAGAATATTCTATCAGAATATTACTCACCAATAAAAAAGAAGAGTGAGATCTTTCCTTTTGTGACAACATGGTTAGACCTAGAGGATATTATGCTAATTGAAATAAATCAGATAGCGAAAGATAAATGCCATATTATTTCACTTACATGTAGAATCTGAAAATGAAACAAGCTGAAGCAGAAACAGACCCACAAATACAGAGAACAAACTGGTAGTTGCCAGAGGGGAGGGGAGTAGAGGGGTGAGCAAAATAAGTGAAGAGAAGTGGAAGGTACAGGTTTCCAGTAAGGGAATGAATAAGTCATGGGGATGAAAGGTACAGCAATGGAATATTGTCAATGATATTATAATAGCATTGTATGGTGACAGATGGTAGCTATACTTGGGGTGAGCATAGCATGATGCATAGACTCGTCGAATCACTGTGGTGAACACCTGAAACTAAAATAACATTGTATATTAGCTATAATTCAATAAAAATAATTTTTAAAAAGGAAAATGAACTACTTGGGTGTGAAGAAACTAGAAGCAAAGAAAACAGACTTAGCCCAAAACTAAACTAAACTATGGGGAAAATCAGAACAGGGGTTCCCTCTAAGGAGTTGGCTTGGAAGAGATATGCACGAATTCTCTGAGGTGATAGAAATATTTCACATCTTGATAGGGATTTGCATCTGTTTCGTATCTTGAGAGGTCACAGAGTATTACACTTTGGTCAAAATTCATGGCATAATACACTTAAGATCTCATTTCACTGTGTATGAATTTTGCCTCTAGGAATATAAGGTCTAAAAACAAATATTGAACTCTAGATAAAGATATGCATGCTGATGTGTTTAGGAGTAAAATGCATCAAAGAGTAAGATGGATTAATAGATGGATGGATATAGGGATAGATAGATATGTGGTATGAGAGAAAGCAAATACATCAAGATGTTAGCAATTATAGAATTTAAATGGTAGGTGTTTTCTGGATATTCACTATGCAAGTATCTCAAATTTTCTATATGCTTGGGAATTTTCATACTCAGATGCTGAGAACAGATAAGCCAGATCAAACTGTGCAAAATACTTTGCAAATGTTAACAAGGTCCATTCTCTGTCCTGAAAATCATTTAAAAAATTAAAGGGGACAAAAGTCTGAAAAAGGTTATATATATATATATATATATATATATAACATAAAAGGAAAGAAAGATTCAGGTGGCTTCAGAGTGATCCTAATTTCTTTGTTTTAAGCAATTCCTTTGGAATGTTCTATGATTTTCTTTATCCTCGCTGGGTAAGTAGAATGTCTTTTAAAAGGTTTCCATGCCATACAAAATACGTTTTGATTATCTGGCTGGTCATCAGAATATTCTTATAATTTTTTTTCTAAAAAACGTGTACATATGTTATTGCCTTTATTAAAAGAATGTTGTTTGAAACCAAACCAAATCAGTTTCAAACATTTAGAAACTGGTGTTCTTTAGGGTTAATGCTCATTTTGCAAACATTATAAAGACTAAATTGTAAGCAAATCCTAACCACAGACTATCATCCAAATGAATTTATTTGGCAAGTATTAGGATTACAGTAGAGATTATTAAAAGGTAATTACTGAAAAATATTCATAAATTGAGTCTCATCATGCTTTGGGCTTATTTAGATTGAAACATTTATGTTTCGAAGTACTGGTATTATGCTGATGTGTGGAGAACTAATAGTGTATCTGTTTCTAATACTAAACATATGGATTATGCATGAATTATACTATAGTTCACATATTTTATACCATATTACCATAGTCCTAATAAGTATTACTATATCACTCTACTTGGGTTTATTTGGAATGGATTGAGAACTTCAGGTAGAATTTCAAAAAACATTGACTTTGACCTTCCTCATTTTAGTCTCTGAAAAGCTGAAATGTTTTCTGGTGATTTTAAGCCGTTGATCCCCTTTCAAAAATCCCAAAAGAAACATATGGCAAAATTACATCGTACAAGCTTTCCACTTCATCACCTCATCAGAAATTGAAACAGAACATTAGGAATTCAGCCAAGAGTTGCCATCCAAAGGCCACACTTTCTGTATGCTGACTCAACTCCGGCATTAATTATGGGTGCATATGATAGTTACTGATATATCTTTAGAACATCCAGAAACTGCTTGAGAAAATATAGTAAATTATCCTTGTCAAATTTAGAACAGGTACGCAAATCTTTTTGAAAGGGAAAATGAAAGTGAATTAAGGAAAAACATCCTCTAATCAGACTCAGATTTAACTTTCAAGTATGTAGTGTGGCTATATACTGTAAAAAACTAACTTTGAATGATATTTGATGATTTTGTTCCATTGGAATTTTAACAAATACATATCACAGTTGATTTAAGAAATATAGTCAAATTAGTTCAATTCTTTAATCTCAGCAGTTAACTGTACTAGATACAAGTTTTACAGAGTAGAACAATCACCAGTAAAGTGAATATAAATATACCCTGTAAATAATATTTCATTTATATATGCCAAATGTGGCAAAATTAGCAGCAGAGCATTAGCTATAACTATTTCCTTATTACTGACAAGTGAAGGACAAGTGAGCTAAGAAAAGAGAATGAATGCAGCCACAGCATAATTTCCAAGTCCAACTTGTACAACTTCCAACTTGCAGTTTCTTTTTTTGTTGGTTTGTTTGTTTTTTACAGTTTCAATTTCTCTCTTCATGACATTCATGTTTCCTTTATTTCCTTAATCATGTTTATAATAAGTGTTTAATTCTGTGTCAATTTTATCCTATCAATTCTAGGTCATTTTAACTGATCTTTTCTGGTTATAAGTCACTGTTCCCTGCTACATGGAAGTTTACTAATTGTTGATTGGATGCCAGACATTATGAATGTTAATGTCTAGACGTCATTGGTTTCCTTGAAAGAACACTGAGTTTCACTTTGGACATTTATATACTTGAATATCAGCATTTTATCCTCGAGACTTTTTTCTAAGCTTTGTTAGGATAGGTCTAGGTTAGTTTTTATTTTAGGGGTAATATAAACTTCCTCCTATAATGTGGCTTTTCTGAGGCCCCTACTGAATTCTCATGGTTATCAAGAAGGCTCTACTTTGGTTATGTTCCAGCCCCATGTGAACTTTGAGAACTGTTCAGGTTATACCTGATAGTTACTCTCTGGCTGACCTTATCAAGTCTCACTTTATGCATGAGACACTTATTTAGCCAAACATTCAATAGGACCCCAATTCAGATATATGAGACTCATTCAGTGCAAAACTCTCTCTGTTATGGTACTCTGTCCCACAAATTGCAGCCCTTCAGCCTTCTAAACTGTTGTCCCTTTTAAGCCTCAGAAGTCCACTGTGTTCAGTTTGGGTTCGCCTTCCCTCTGCCATAGTCTAGTAAACGCCTCCAGGCTGAAATCTGGGGCTACTATAGGGATCACCTGGTTCTTTTCCTCGTCTCAGGGATCCAGCACTGCCAGATGGTCATGTGTAAGAAGATATGTTTCACATATTCTGTCCATTTTTCAAGTTGTTCATGGCAGCAGGAGGGGAGTAGTGTGGCACAATTGTATTATTAGTTATTCTGCCATGACCATAAATGAAATGCTTCATCTGTGATTCTTAAAACTCCCAAGGGAATTCAGATGTGCATTCAAAGTTGCACACTCAGCATCACAGAATACATAATCATCTTATAAAAATGTATCCATAACATTCAAATTATCTATACTTCCAGAAAGACATTCATATATATATTAATATATTAATATAATATTCATATGTGTATATATATACACACACACATATATAGGTTTTTTCACTAGAATCTCCACTGTTCTTTAGTCCATTATGTCCTCTAGTCAATTAATTTATTACTTAATAAACAGGTAACCCAGTTTCTATCTGAATATCAATTTTTCGTTATAAACATTTAATTTTCATGCATCACTGAATAGCTTGGAAATTATTATATAAACTTTTGTTCTGAATTTACCTTGGGAAATATGGGCAAGAGAATCTATCCTCTAAACCACTGGATTAACATTCCAAAGGCCAAACCTGGCCTACCACCTGATTTTGTAAATAAAAGGATTTTTTTTGGAGCAGAGCTATGCTCGTCCATTTACGTATGATCTATGGCCATTTTCATGATACTACAGTAGAGTGAGTCACTGAGACAGAACCAGATGGTCCTCGAAGTGTAAAATATCTATTTTTACAGAGAAAATTTGCCAGCCTCTGCTCTGAATTCATATTTGAGTACTGGTCCTGTTCAGTAGATTGTAAGCTAATGATCCTACAAATATCATACTTTCATTTAGTATTTAAAACATAACATCATAGTAAGTGTGGAAGGGATATTCTCGGTCCAGCTTCCCGTCGCCCTTAGTTTCATGCAAGCACTGTGAAGGGGGAACAGAAGTGTGAAAGAAGACTGAAAGTAAAAATGAAAACCCTCATTGGGTGTTTGAAGCAGTCATTCAACTTCTTCCTGTAAACTACTTCCTCATCTATGGACACAGCTAGTATTTATCAAGTTAATAAGGCTTATTTGTACACATTTAAGAGAATATATGACACATATTATATTTATAAATGACCCTTGTAAAATACCTCAAAATTCAGTACAAATATGACAAAGATGAAATATACTAATAAAAAAGGCAATTATCAAAGCTAAACTGGTGATGTACAGTCCAATTATATCTACTGGCTGCAAGCAGGCTTTGACTTAGAGGTAAAAGAGCTTCTGCAATTTGTCAACCCCACTAGTGCTGAACAAGAACTAGATTTAAATACTCTAAAGAAATTAAGTACTCTACTGTAAAGAAAGTACTCTACCCTCTTGGAATACGTGGGTGGCTCAGTGAGTTAAGTGTCTGCCTTCGGCTCAGGTCATGATCTAAGCGTCCCACACTGAGTCCCACATCGGGTTCCTTGATCAGCGGGGAGACTGCTTCTCCCTCTGCCTGCCACTCCCCCCACTTGTGCTCTCTCTCTCTCTGACAAATAAATAAATCTTTAGAATAATAATAAAAAAAAAACGAAGTCCTCGACTCTAAATAAGAACTAGACTTAAGTACTCTAAAGAAATGTCAGAAATATCAAAATCACTAGTTGCTTATAATGTGTGTACTATATTAACCAATTTTTTTTTTCATTTTTACCTATGTTGTTTGGCAAGAACTACTGAACTACTGAAAAAGAAAAACCCAAAAAGAACAAAATATATTTTAATTTAAATGAGTTTTAAAACAAGCCACAATTCTGTACAGCATTTAAAAACTTCCAATAAATGTTGTTTGCTTTCTCTTCTTTCTGCTGATGTTTTAAAAAAAAATCAAATTTCTGTCTTCAGTAGTACTAAAATGAAAACACATCTGATTGACAGCAAATTAAATCTTATGTTAACAGGCTTTCAAATATCCTTGTGATAATGAGCCTAATGAAGTAATCAGGTCACTGCTATGAATCTAAAATTACGATTTATATTAAGAAACTGCCAATATATGTTCACTGTATATTCGCATTTTAATAGTTAATTATTATTATATTTCTTTTATTTTTTGAGTGATTTAATGTACCAGGTACTTCACCATATTCTTCGTAGGCACAGTCTTTTTTTTTTTTAAAGATTTTATTTATTTATTTGACAGAGAGACAGCCAGCGAGAGAGGGAACACAAGCAGGGGGAGTGGGAGAGGAAGAAGCAGGCTCCCAGTGGAGGAGCCTGATGTGGGGCTCGATCCCAGAACGCCGGGATCACGCCCTGAGCCGAAGGCAGACACTTAACAACTGTGCCACCCAGGCGCCCCTATAGGCACAGTCTTTTAATAATTATTATCCATCACTGATATGTAGTTTATTTCAGATCTCAGAGCAATTGCTTATAAACATACCCAACTGGCTGACTGATAAAATCTTCTGTGTGCCTGGCAATAGGGTCAGTGATGGAGAGATATCATTTAGCAAGACACATTTGTTGGCTAACTTCATGGAGCATAGAGTTTATAGTTTTATTGATCTCAAGGCAGTAGGGACCTCCATTCTCCCTCTTTACTACACTTGCCAAGGGTTGTGTTAGGAAGGGATGTGGAAGTGGTAATAGTGAGCTCCTGTCTGCCCTGCCATCATATTTCGTTGTCAGTCTCCCCTTGACACTGGTCTAAAGGTGTTGAAAAATGAAAAATATTCCTTTTTTTAATAAGACTTAGCACATGGTACATAATAAACTTGCACAGTGCTATACATCAATTATATCTCAATAAAGTTAAAAAAAAAAAAAGAGAGAGAGAGACTCAGGACTCCTCTGAGCAATAAAACGGAATTTGTCATTCAGTTTGAAATCTCTAAGACGTAATTATAAACTCTAAACTATGAAATGCAAGGTGGGAAGACCGTGAAATGCTAATTTTTATGATAATGTGAATGAACTATCTGAGAAAATGAAAACTAGTTAACGTTTATGTCCTACTAACCTCTTTCAATGAATTATATAACAAAAGTAAACTAATAACATACCAATTCTTTCAGTCCAAGTATATTATTTCTCACAAATATGTATCATCATTTATGCTTAAAATGAATGGATGTACAATATTTTGAGTTCAGAGCTGGTGGGCTCTTGAGTTAGTAAGTCTCAGCCTACTGTCAAATAGCAAAAAACCTAGGGGCCAAAATACAGAAATCACCTTCGGCTAATTTATTTAATATGCTAAATAATTGCCAATAGGAGTAGCTCTCTGTAAGGTTATAGTAGGTAGGTGTGTAAGTAGTTAGTTATTTTATTCATGATTCCTTTATATTCTACTGTGCACTTTTTGTGGCTCAACTCGATATTCCTCAAAAATCTATGTGGACATAACAATTTATTAGTTCATGCATGCATTCATTCAGCAGATGTGTATAGTTATATGTACATGCATGTATGTGTATCATGTGCTTTTATAGATAATGTGATAAAAGAAGGGAATACAAAAACAGGGTCCTTGCTCTCATTGAATCTGCATGTTGACCAAAATTTACATCAACAAATATACATAAAAATTAGATGTTGATAAATAATGTAAAGATAAAACAGGAAGACTGACAGAGATTCAGAGAATGACCTACAGTGATACCTTAGGCAGATGGTCAGAGATGTACTCTGAAGAGGTGCTGCTTAGGTAGAGAGAAAAATGATAAAAAGCAAGAGGAATTATATAATCTATATAATTATATAATAAAACATATACCAAAAATGAAGTAACTGAATTAACACTAAATACATAAATTAAAATTTTTCTTTTAAAAAAGGACTGACTTAGCAAAAACAACACATCAGTAATCACAGACCTATTCTGCTTAAGTACTTATCCCTCAGTTTTCTCGTTTTCCCATTACTGCCTTGTTCATACTACAGAGACCTTATAAAAAATATAAAGAAACAATAATTTTAAAGGTACTTTAAAAATAGTAAACCAGGTTCTGGAACCTCATTCCGCCACTACAGCCCTCCCTCAACTTAACCAACCATGGCAAGCATTCAGCCTACTCTCGTTGCCATCCAGTAGAATGACATACAGCAAAGCGTTATGGCAGTGGTCAAGTATTTTAGTAGAAGGGATTAACCATCATTACCCTGAAATTCATTAGAACTTCTGAAGCATACATGAAACAAAACACTGATTTGGTATACCACCCTTTCGCAAAGTCTGGGCAACTATGTGAATTTAGGATCAACTGGGCCCAAGTGCACTAGAAGCTGAAGATGGTGAACAAAGTGCAAGCAATTCTGAGGAAAACCAATCCACTGTGTTCTAAGACTAGCACCTTTATAGTCATTAAGCCACTTTGCGTCTCACGGAGTAGATGTTCAAAGCTGGCAGGATCTACTTAAAAATAGCCACAGTTGGCCTTGACAGGAGTGAATATAGGATGATTAATTCTGGGAGTTGTAATCCAGGCAATTCTAAGCCAGCTACCTCCACTGCCATTAAGCCCAGTGTCAGATGATCAAGAGGTCATCAAACCCTATGAGAAGAAGATAATCAATCTTGGGGATGTGACATTCCCTAGGGACTCCCAGGAAACCATGAAGCAGCAATATTTTAACTTGTGAGACCAGTCAGTCTTTCCAGGGTTGGCGAAGTACATGACCTGAGGGAAGGTTGTAGCTATTGTTCAATAGGCACTGAAGGGTGTAAACACAAAAGGAGGCATGCACTGTGAGATCAATCCAGTGCATTTTATGCCAAGACCTTTCCTCTTCCCACCAAACCATGTGGTATTAAACTGGGTGTCATAAAACAGATGGCAGTCACTCTTAGCAAAGGGATTCAGAGTCATGAACACATAATTATCCTTTGGGATTTGCAGGAACTCCTTATAAACTCTACATCGAAATGATTACCCATTCTTTTAGTGTTGGTGCGTGACATGAATTCAGGGCCAGTTGAAGTGACTGAGCAGTGGTGTTGAAGGATGTGAATACCACAGTGGGATACTTGAGGGAAAATATCCATTGGGTTCTAAGTCTGTCACCTTTACTGCTTTCAAGCTTGGCTGCTTATGGTGGGAACTTATCGGAAAGGTCCTTACACACTTTGAGAAAAAAGGATTCAGCCTCACGGCCATAATGTAATTTCAGGCCTGCAAAATACATATGAAGCAATATTTCAGTGACCTGACAGACCAGTCATTTTTTTCAGGGCTGGAGATGTGCATGAACAAATGTTTATTGTGATGATGGTCCAGCAAGTACTTCAGAAGGTGATAACAATGGAAGTACAGTTTATGGTACTCAGTCGACAGTTTCTCAGTCAGGCGCCTTCATGGCCAGCAACTTGGGGTACCACACAGCAAGGCATTATAGAAACGGTATTGAGTGCCAGTGAAGAAATGCATTCCAGAGGGCTCAGGAAAATTAGCATTTCTTCAGAATGTAAGGAAAATGTGAAACATCCCTATATTGTAACTACAGAGTAACTAGTTACTCTTAGGACTGGTGAAATCCATTATCTCAAGGGGGTTGTTATTGCCCAGCCAATGCTAAACCCTTTTACCAAAGAGCAAGTGACTAAGGGGATAACAAAGCCAATGCATTTTAATGAAAGCAACTTACTACCCTCAAGCTGGGGGAAAAGAACAGAGTTAAAGGAGAGGATGTGACACATTTTGAGCAGAAGCATTTTAGCCCAATGGTCTTGATATGCCTTTGGGCCTCCGGCGCACATCTGAATCTGCACCACAATGAACTGAGAGATGCCTGTTCTTCTCAGGTCTGAACAATGAATTTAGGGTAACCAAGTTCAGCATCATTCAGCAGGGGCTATACAATGTAAACTTAGAGAGAGATACTTGAGAAACTCAATGCAATAGATTAAAAAATATCAAGCTAGGCTACATCCACCAGGGTTTTAACTAGACAGATGTCAAACATCTGAACAGAAGACATTTAGATCCATGGGCATAACATTCTTTCTGGCCTGTGAAGAACAACAAAAATAATACAACAATGACTTGATTTTGCTGCCCAATCTTCCCAATTATGGCCAAGCTCAGCAGAAAATGAATGTGTTTCACTCAGGAGAGGCAGTTTTGGGGAAATCACTGCTAGGTCTACCCAGAATAGCACCTTCATTTTCCTTGCACAAGGAATATCCTGTTGGGTGTATGCTTACACTATGCATCGCATGTTGCATAACGAGTGTAAACAGCCCTGAGTAGAGTGAACACAGGATGAGTCATCTAGATAGAAATGTAACCTATTTATTCTATCCTGGCAAAATAAGTGCCATCTAGCAAAGGAGCAGGCAATGGCACAGAGGAGAGGTCAGCAAGCCCCTTGGGGAGAAGACTATGAGTCCCATGAGCATAATATTCTCTCAAGCACCTAGAAAACCCCTGAAGAAGCAGTACACTGACTACACACCACTGAGTATTTCAACCTTGAAAGCAAGATTCACGACCGAAGCTGAAATCAATAGTGAGACACTTAACTTCATTTTTCTTACACAGGAGTATCCTGTAGGGTTTATATTTACATCCAACATGAGATGATAACAACTATAAAAGGCTGTGTGTAGGGGGTAAACCAAGGGTACTTCCTAAGTAGAATCAATTCTAATGACTTTTAAGTCCCGGAAACTGCCATACATGCAAATGGAGTACAATGGGGACTTAGAGGACAGGTCATCAAGTGCCGTGAGGAGGAACCTATGATATTCTTTCAGGAAAATTAGAAACCTCTAAGATACTAATTCACAACTAAAAGACAATTAATTATTCCTGACTTAAAAAGTAATTGTAGTAAGTGACTTGCACTGCAAAGCCCAGTAGAAACTGAAGGTGCTGAGCAGAGGTGCATGAGTTTGTGGCTAACCATCATCCTGTATTCAAAGGCTGGCACATTCATAATGTTCACACACAAGATATCCAATATGCTGTTTATCCTTCTCCTGGGCACATATGATTTGATAACTAAAGAATGAGTGTATACTTACAAGAGAGACAAATGAGTAAGAACATTTCAGAAATAAGAAAAATAGGGGCGCCTGGGTGGCACAGCGGTTAAGCGTCTGCCTTTGGCTCAGGGCGTGATCCTGGCGTTGTGGGATCGAGCCCCACATCAGGCTCTTCCTCTATGAGCCTGCTTCTTCCTTTCCCACTCCCCCTGCTTGTTTCCCCTCTCTCGCTGGCTGTCTCTATCTCTGTCAAATAAAGAAATTTAAAAAAAAAAAAATCTTAAAAAAAAAAAAAAGAAATAAGAAAAATATAATATATGCAGAACAGGGGAAGGGAAAGGAAGCTTGTTTCACTCAAAGAATTTCTAGTACTGAGATCATTTATGAGGGCATGACAGAAGCAATAAGTGCCTAAATGAGCAAAGTTCATGAGGTAAAAATGTGAGGCTGGAGTAGTAAGAGTGGAGAAAAAGGAATGACAGTGTAAGACATCTAGAGGGTGGAATCTTGAAGAATTCATAACTAATTAGATTAGAGAGGAAAAAAAGTATGGTAGAGAGAGAAATCTAGGATTATTCATGGATTGTTTAATAGGATGCTTTGTAAATACTGGGTCTTGCCAGAGAAAACACGAGGAAAATCTAAACTTTAAATAGGTATGTGTGTGCATGTGTGTGTGCACGCATGTACACATGCAGAGTTTGGATAAGGGAGTCCAATATGGACAGGTTAAAAATGTCTACTGGTAATGGTGAAGTGGATTATATACACCATCTTTATCAATGAAGTAACTTTAAAAAGCTTTAAATACCAGAGAGGTAACAATACAGTGAAGAATTCCCAGGCTCAGATTTATGAATTGAGAGATACCCCCTAAAATAAGCCCATTACATTGGGATATTTGTGCTCTGGAATAATTAATTCATTCTCAAGTGACCATATGAGAGGCGATATTACATTTTTGATGGTTAAAGGAAGGTAAGGGGACAGTGTAGGCCAGGAGACTGTTAAAGAGCCCAGTTAATGGTTAATTTATTCTCTTTTTGTAATCATTTGTTGGGTTTTAGAGACTATGGGCAAAAGCCAGTGGAGGATAAATGGGTGAAGACAGAAGAAACAGGCTAAAGAATGCCTTTGAAGAATTTGTCTTAATCCCTGATGTAAGTATAACTTTTGGGAAGACTTATGTTTAGGGGTAAAAAATAATTTATACTATGGCTGCAATTAGTAACTCTACCACTGATAAAGCTTTCCTTAGCGAAGTGTTTGTCACCTTGGATTCCAGAGGTCTGTTAGGCTTAGCCTAAAATAGTGAATATTAGCATCAGCATTTAAGCAATTAAAAAAGAAAGAATTCAATTGTGATTTTATCAAAAAATGTACATAGATTATATTTGTATTACATAATACTACAGACTGAACTTAATACACTTTATTTTTTTTAATTTAAAAAAAATTTTAGAGAGAAAGCACACACACGTGGGCAGGGGTGTAGGGAGGGAAAGGGAGAGCACCCCTTAACTTAATACTTTAATGTAGATATTTTAGAAACATTTTATACTAGAAAGATATATAATATCAAAGAATTTTACTGTATTAAATGTTGGAGAGGTGGAACTTTCAAAAAGTTAACTTGGGTGGCACTGAGAGTTTTTATCTTATATAATTTTAACCTCAAACTATTCATTTGCCAGGTTTAATGATCTCATCATTTTAAAAGAAAATTTTCTATTGGTTTTCTGCTGGCACCTAATGGATCATGCTGCATTTCCCTCAGGAGCACTTACTTGACAGTCGTGACATTGTTATGGATTAAGAACATAACTTAGACCTTCAAGCATCCATGCCTGTGGCACTTGTTCTCTGTGCTCCCTAGACATCACTAGCACCCTTTTTCACTACTTGATATCATTTCCTATTCTACAGATACCATTTGTTTACTTTTCCATCTCTCTCACTAAATTGTGAACTTAAGAGACAAAGTTATGCCTTATTTCACCTTATAAAACAATACCTGGAAGAGTAGACGTTCTATAAATAAAATTTGAGGTAAAATGCAAATTAGGACACAGGAAATTGGATATGCTTAATAGGCATTTTTACACAAGAGTGATAAAATATTTTAAATAACAAGGAATTATAATATCTTGCCCAGAGTAAGAGTTTTCTTCTGTAATAATATAATCTAGTTAGTACATAAAATGAAAAAAATGTTTATCCATTATGTTTTTTAGTATTTACAGATTGTGATTTTGGATATCTCTTAGCCACTATCATTTTCTTACATACACTTCCAAGATTACTACTATAAAATTACATACACACACACATTTTATATATATGTTACTACACAATTCAATATACATGATTTAACACATATCACTAGAATAATAATATACCTATGTATATATTATACATGTTATGTATGTATATACACATTTTGTGTATATATATATATATAATGTACGCATTAAATATATAAAGGTTACCTTGAATTTTCATAGCTCTGCATTTTTAAATATGAATAATTATAAGGGGAAACCTTTTCTCTTTCTCTTCATACATTTCTCACGGTTTCCTTTCTTCAAACTCACAGAGAAATGCTGACTGTTTTTCCACATAGAATTCTGCATTGCTGGGCATCTGGGTGGCTCAGTTGGTTAAACAAATGCCTTTGGCTCAGGTCATGATCCCGGAGTCCCAGGATGGAATCTGCATTGGGCTTCCTACTCAGCAGGGAGTCTGCTTCTCCCTCTGACCCTCCCCCCTCTCATGTTCTCTCATTCTCTCTCTCTCAAATAAGTAAATAAAATCTTTAAAAAAAAGAATTCTGCATTGCTTTTAAGTTAGAAATCCCTCTCTTAGACTATGTCTCTCATCACATAGCAGAAAGAATCAAGCTACAGCTGACACAGCAGATAGCCAATTTTATCTGAGTTTTTAATTATTGTCATTTTTAAAATGATTATGTAGGCAAACCTCATTTTGTAGAGAAAAATCATGTTCCACCATTATATATAAGGATTATCATGATGTTGATGAAGGAAGAGGAGGAGAAGGAGACAAGTCAGAGGAGTAAAGGATGAAGGAAGAAGAAAAGGAAAAACAAAATTTTACACAATTACTAGGATATTTTCGCCACAGTATTTTTACCAAAACTGCTGTTCCCAAAAAAAAAAAAAAATCCATCTGTGAGTTGTGTCTACAGGGAAGGTGTAAGAAGAAACTTACAGTTTTAAGTGTCTAGACATAACTCTCAGTTTCATCAGTTTCCATGACCAAATTGTGTACTTCTGAAATCCCAGTGGCATCATTAGAATATTTATTAATCTCTATATGTTAGTGTTTGTGACATTAAATGTGATAATTTATTCCAAGTTCTTTACACAGCACATAACACAGAGTAACCATTCAAAAATTAGTACCTGTTATTATTATTATTGGTTCCATTTCCCTTTTAATATCACTGTGTTCTCTTATTTTTTTTTAAAGATTGTATTTATTTATTTGACACACAGAGAGAGACAGCCAGTGAGAGAGGGAACACAATCAGGGGGAGTGGGAGAGGAAGAAGCAGGCTTCCAGCGGAGGAGCCCGATGTGGGGCTCGATCCCAGAACCCCAGGATCATGCCCTGAGCCGAAGGCAGATGCTTAACGACTGAGCCACCCAGGCGCCCCACCACTGTTTTCTCTTAGAGGTAACTCTCAATATTGCCAATTCTTAGGCATTTTGATTCCACCTCTTCATTTGCATATCCATTTAAGCAAAGCTAAAACACAGTGAGTGTTTCTTTCAGCCTAAACTATGTGGACTTTGATCACATAATTGTTTCTTGATGAATTTAAGTGCCCTCTGATGCTGAGAGGTCATGTTTATTTCCTAATGAAACAAAATATGGTATTCTTTTGATAACCCTGCTTTCTATGATTGCCACTGTTTTCATTATATTACTCCTATAGATGGTGGAATTTGGCACCAATAAACAAATGGCAGGTGGCAGTAACACCACCCTTTTATAAATCAAAGGCCAATGCAGAAAATGGTGTCATAGAAAGAATACATTGCTTAACTTGCTTGCAAAAGTGAATAATCAAAAGATAAAATTAAGCACCAATTCTTACTCTGTTATTACATTATGTGAGATAAATTAATCCCAAAGCACCACTGGCGCTTCTCTAATGTGTGGAAACGTAACCATTTTATTACAAAGACTAGCACTCAACCCGGGACCAGAAAAATGTATCCCCTGGGCCTTAACTGTCCTTTTCAATTTGTTCACCATCTATTCTCTGCACTCCATGGATAAAACCTTAAGTATATTCCACAAGTTTTCATTCACTTAGAGAAAAAAATATCCTCTGGCCATTTTAGTCCCAAAAATAAAGACCCATTTTAGTAACTAAAATATTCAGGCCCTTAACAATGCTAAAATGTGTGCAGATGCTTTATCCAAAGTAGCCCCAAATAGAATTCAACGCAAATGGCAGTCAACAGTAGAATGGATAAATGTCAATACAATGAAACACTTATGCAATAGAATATTAGGCACAGAAAGCAAAATGTGAATGTATCCTACAAACAACTACACATATATTACACTTAGCAAAACAAGCTGAACACAAAAGAGTACACAGCACAGAAGTCCACTTAAATAAAACTACCTGTTTTTTGAAATATTAGTAAACTATATATTTGACATTTTATGTAACATAAAGACTATTAATGAAGTGAATAAATGTATGCCCATCTGAAAGAAAATATTACCAATACCTTTGGGATCCCAAATACACACACTTGTCCAATTATATCACCCTGCCTCCTAGGAAAACACACAGACATCAAAATAATGGATAAAGAAGATGTGGTGTGCACATGCACAAACACACTAGAATATTATTCAGTGATAAAAAAGAATGACATTTTGCCATCTGAAACAACATGGATGGACCTAAAGGGTATTATGCTAAGTGAAATAAGTCAGACAAAGAAAGACAAATACTGTATGATTTCACTTACATGTAGAATACAAAAAACAAACCCAATGAATAAACAAAAACCAAGCAGACTTAAATACAGAGAACTGATGGTTGCCAGAGGGAAGATGGATGGGATTATGGGCAAAAGAGATGAGGGGGATTAAGATGTACAAACTTACAGCTATAAAATAAGTAAGTCATGGAGATGAAAAGTACAGCACAGGGAATATAGTCAATAACATTGTAATAACATTATACAGTTGCAGACTGTGGCTACACTTATCATGGTAAGCAATGAGTAATGTACAGACTTTTTGAATCACTATGATGTACACCTGAAACTAATATAACAGTGTATGTGAACTACATCAAAATAAACAAACAAAAAAGGCCTTAAGCAAATGAAACTTGGCAAAAAAAAAAAAAGGAAAAAAAAGAACAACTACTTAGAAATTATTTTATTTCTTAAAAAGAAGCAAACTAAAATTCTAAGAGTAGAAAACTATGGTAAACAAAATGAAGAATTCACTAGGAGGACTTAAAAGTAGAATCATTACAACAGAAGAATGAATCAGAAAACCTGAAGATAAGTCAATAGGAATTATGTAAACTGAAGCACACAAAAAAATAGTGAAGATTTCAGACAAAGCGGGACACTATCAAGAGTACCAACATACACATAATGAAAATGCCAGATGGAGAAGTGAGAGAATGGAACAGAAAATATATTTCAAGAAGTAACAGCTAAAAAGTTCCCAGATTTGATGAAAATCACTAATCTACACATCTAAGAAACTCATCTAATTCCAAAGAGGGTTAATGTAAGATCAACATCAAGAGACATCATAGTCAAAATGCTAAAACCAAAAAATAAAGACAAAATATTGAAAGCAAGAAAAAAGTGAATCATCACATGGAATGTAACACCAATGAAACCAAGAGCTGACATTTCATGAGAAACATTGGCAGAAAGCCATGGGACAACATATTCAAAGTGTTGAAACAAATAAATAAATGAACTGACAACCAAGGTTCTTATATCCAGCACAGCTACCTTTCAAAATGAAGGCAAAATGAAGACATTCCCAGATGAACTAAAACTGAAAGAATCTGTTATGAATCCTGCAATAAGAAATTCTAAAGGAAGTTCTTCAGCATAAAAGGAGTGGCACCAGATTTATAAAATAAAAATCTGTATGGAAAAAATAGATATTCAGTAAAAACAATTATGTAAATAATTAGGCAAGCATAATTACATATTGATGTTCCTTTCTTATCATAACTGATGTAAAAGACAATTACACAAAACTATCTAAAAAGTTGTTTTTTGGTCATGTAACATACACACAAAGGAAAGGGTTGTGAATGAAGCTATATTAGACAAGGAAATAAAACCAAATGGTACCATGAATTCACAGGAAGAAATGGGACATGAGAAGTTTAATATAAAATAAAACAAACTCTGTAAATATATTTATACCTCCTTTTCTACTAGATTTTTCAATAGACATATAAAGGAATAATTTTGACACTGTATTATTGGCTATATAACAGATACATAGAGATAATATGTATAAAAATGATAGCACAGTGAAGGTGAGTAGGAATGGAACTACATAGCAGTAAAGGTTTTTATATCATGTCACTAACCTAGAATTCTATACCCTGCTAGATTATCCTTCAAAAGTGAAGGAAAAATAAAATCTCCTCAGGTAAACAATTGAGGGAGTTTGTTTTCAATAGATCTGCCTTGCAAGAAATGTTAAAAGTTGTTCTTTAGAGAAAAGGAAAATGATATAGGTCAGAAACTCCTACCTCCAAAAAGAAAGGAAGAACACTGAAAAAGGAATAAATAAAGGTAAAACATAAACTTTTATTTTCCTTTTCTAAATTGATATAACAGATAAAAGCTTGTTCAAAATAATTCCAGGAACGTGTTTGATAATATATACGTATATACACACATATGTATTTGTGTCATATATGCTTATGTATGAGTGAAATGAATGACAGTAATGATACAATGGGTGGGAGGAAAGAATTAGGAATAGTTCATTATCATAAGGTACCTGTACTACCGGTGAAACAGTATAGTTGCATTTGAAAGTGGGCTTAGATTATATGTAAATGCATATTGCAAACACTAGGACAGGCAACTGAGAAAAAGTAAAAAGGAAGTATAATAATATCCTAAGAGAGAAAATGGAACATACACAATGTTCAATTAAAACCATACTTATATGCAGAACATTAAAGAGTCAAAGTCATAAAGGTAGAGAGGAGAATGGTGGTTGCCAGGGGGTGGGAGATAGGGAAATGGGGCAATAGTAGTTAAAGGGTACAAAGCTGCAGTTATGCAGGACAAATAAGTTCTGGAGATCTGATGTACAGCATAGTGATACAGTTACTAATACTGTATTGTATACTTTAAACTTGCTAAGAGAGTAAATTTTAAGTGTTCTCACCAAGAAAAAAAAAGGAACTATGAAAGATGATACATATGTTAATTAATTCACATTGTATACATATATCAAAACATCATGTTGTAGACCTTAAATACATGCAATTTTTATTTGTCAATTATACCTCAATAAAACTGGAAGCAAATTATAAAAAAAAAAACAAAATGGCTGAAGTGGGGAAGTCAAAAATAAGAACAAATTGCAAGGACATCAAATAGAAAACAATATTAAATATGGTAGATATTAATCCAACTATACCAAAAATCACTTTCAACATCAATAGTCTAAATATACCAGTTAAAAGACAGTGATTGTCAGAATAGATCAAAAAACAAGACCTTGCCATATTCTGTCCACAAGAAGACCACTCAAATATACAGAAACACATAGATTAAAAGTAGAGGGAGGGAGACAGTTATACCATGCTAACACTAATCAAAAGCAAGTGGGAGTAGCTTTATTAATTTCCCACACAACAGACTTCAGATCAAGTAAAATTATTAGAGATAAAGAGGGGCATTACATAATGACAAAGGAGTCAATAATCCAGTAAGATACAGGACTCCTCAATGTGTATGTGCCTAATAAAAGAGTATCAAAATATGTGAGTAAAATGCTAACATAACTGCAAAGAGAAATAGATGAATCCACTATTATAGCTGGAGACTGTAACACTACTCTATCAGAAACAGATTCAGGAGGCAGAAAATCAGCAAGAACACAGTTGAACTCCTGAACACCACCAACTAGATATAACTGACATCTATAGTCTACTTCCAACAGCATCAGAATACACAACTTCTCAAGCTCACAAAGAACCACCAAGCTAATCCCCATTCTGAGCCATAAAACACATGCTAACAAATTTAAAAGAATAGAAATCATACAGTGTCTGCTCTCAGATTACAAAAAAATTAAACTAGAAATCAATAAAAGACCTGGAATTCATGGAGTACGTTATTTGGCTGTAATGGAATTTAACTAGTAAGCAGTAACAAAAAACAAGAGGAAAATCTCTAAACACTTGGAAATTAAGCACACACTTCTAGATACCCCATGATCTACAAGGAAGCCTGAAGGTAAATATTTAAAAATACATAAAACTGAATGAAAATGAAAATTAATGAATCAGAATGTGTGGGACACAGCTATACTAGTGCTGAGAAAGAAATTTTTAATAAGGAGTGCTTATATTAAAAAAGAGAAATGCCTTAAGTCAATTATATGTTAACACTGCTATAAACTAGAAAAAAAGAACAAAATAATCAAAGAAGCAAGCAGAAGAAAGGGAATAATAAAAGAGCACAAAACAATGAAATTGAAAATATAGAAAACAATACATAAACCAATGAAAAAAATTCTTTAAAAGAAATCAATAAAATTGGTAAACCTATACAGCAAGTCTTGACAAAGACACACACACACACACATAAAAGACACAAATTACCAATATCAGGAATGAAAGAGAAGCAAGCTATCATTGCACACATTACAGCCATTAAAAGGATAACAAGGGAATACTACAATCAACTTTACACACAAAATTTAGACAATTTGGAAAAAATGGATCAATGCCTTGAAAACCACAAACACCTAAACTCAATCAAGATGAAACAGACAATCTGAATAGCCTATGTCCATTGAAAGAATTAAATTCAAAATTTAAAAAACCTGCCAAAGAAATTTCCAGGCCCAGAGGGTTTCACTGTAATCTATCAATTATTCAAAGAATTAATAAGTATACCAATTTTATACAACCTCTTTTCAGAAAATAGAAGAAAAAAAAAGGAATGTTTCCTAACTCATTTTGTAAGGCCAGTAATGTCCTGATATCAAAAATAGACAAAGACAATACAAGAGGAAACTACAGATCAATCTCTTAGACGAATGTAAATGCAAAATCCTCAATGAATTAGTAATTTAATGCAATGATGTATGATATTAATTAGGCATCATGACAAAATGGGATTCATTCCAGGTATGCAAAGCTTCATCATCATTTAAAAATCAATTACTGTAAGCCACCATATCACCATGATAAAAGAAAAACATACATATACATGATTGTAACAATTGACATGGAAAAAGTATTTTAAAAAACGCAACAACCTTTCATAATTAAAGAAAAAACATCTCAGCAAGTTATCAATAGGGGCTATCTACCACAATTTACTAAAAAGCATCTTAAAAAACTACAGCAAACATTATATTTAATGATGAAAGACTGAATGCTGTCACTTTAATTTCTTTTTTTTTTTTAAAGATTTATGTATTTATTTTAGAGAGAGGGAGACAGAGAGAGAGTATGTGCCTGCAAGCAGGGGGCAGGGCACTGATCATGGAGCTTGATCCTACGAAGCATGAGAGATCATGACCTGAGCTGAAATCAAGAGTTGGACATTTAACTGACTGAGCCATCCAGGCGCCCCAACTTTCACTCTAATTTCAAAAACAGGACAAAGCAGTCTGCTGCCACTACTCTTATTAAAGATAATACTGGAAAGTCTTGCCATTAAAATGTCAAGAAATAAATAATATACATACATATTGGAAAGAAGAATTAAAATCACCTCATTTTGCAGAACACATTGTCTCTGTTAAAAATTCCAATCAATCTACTAAAAATCCTCATAGAATAAGTGAGTTCAGCAGAGTTGCAGGATGCAAAATCAAACACAAAATACAATCATTTTTCTATATACTAAATATGACCATGTGGAAATCAAAATTAAGAATTCTCGGGGCGCCTGGGTGGCACAGCGGTTAAGCGTCTGCCTTCGGCTCAGGGCGTGATCCCGGCGTTGTGGAATCGAGCCCCACATCAGGCTCCTCTGCTGTGAGCCTGCTTCTTCCTCTCGCATTCCCCCTGCTTGTGTTCCCTCTCTCGCTGGCTGTCTCTATCTCTGTCAAATAAATAATAAAAAATCTTTAAAAAAAAATTAAGAATTCTCAAGATTTTAGAAGTATGTCAGATTACTGATCTAAGATCAATAGAACAAAGCAGATTAAATTAAAACAGATATTCACGTGGGTACATCATACTTAAACTGAGAAGAGCCAGAGAATAAAAAACAATTAAAAGTGTCAGAGAAATAAAGATAAACTGCCTACCTGGGAATAATGATTTAAATAATGCTTGCCTTCTCAAGAGTATCCATGGAGAACTGTACAATATTCACACAATCAAACCTGAGACCATTGTGGGTACACAACCTATAACACAAGTGATCCTGAAGGAAGGGAAAGGGAAAGGAAAAGGGAAAGGACCTTTCATGGAAATTAAAACTATAGGAAGGAGTAAAGAGTACTAGAGAGGGAAAATATATGGTAAATATGACAACTTTTCTTTATGTTTGAAATACATTCTAGGAAGCAAAAATGGTAAACAGTATTGCATATATAAAATACATGACAAGGATATATTTGTCATATAGCATATATGACAAAAGAGAGAAAAAGCATTTAAGGAAATATAGTGTTGGGAGGATACATTCACATAAAATAGTACTTTCATAACTCTACACACTAGGATAAGATAGCAATTAGTATGTCAGTCCCTAAAGCACTAATTAAACATGTTATAGGTAGTAATATGGTTAGTATGGCTATATAACAAGTTCCCCCAAAATTTATTTGCTCATTATTTATTGTTTCCCAAAAGGTTGTACCTCAATAAGTACAACCATCAAATGGTTTGTATCCAGCACATGTTGGAAAGTGAAGAAAAATTTACTGAATCAATGAAATATTTAAAATGAAATAAATTATGTGAAATGATAAGATAAAAGATGCACTCCTTGGGAAGATCATTTGCCTTAACAAAAACTATTTATCTTATGAACATATGGATTATATTAATTTTCTATTAAAAAAACCCTTACAGATTCTAAATTATTTCAATAACAAGCTTTTGTAGAGATAAACACTTCTGTTAGTGGTATTCTAGCCTCTTTAGCCCAACCATCATGCTGAGAAAACATAAGAAAGCTGGAAGATATTAATCCAAGGAAACAAGTTTTGAAGAGACAGACAAGAAGCCTATGCTGTGGGGAGAGAAAAAAAGATGGCGGAGGAGTAGGGGACCCTATTTCGGCCGGTCCCCTGAACTGAGCTGGATATTTACCAGACCATCCTGAACACCCACGAAATCCTCCTGAGACGTAAGAAGATACATCTGGATGTCTACAAAAGAACATCTCGGTCTCTGGGTATCGGTACGAAGCGGGGAGCCGAGAGTCTGCGCACAGATATCNACGAAATCCTCCTGAGACGTAAGAAGATACATCTGGATGTCTACAAAAGAACATCTCGGTCTCTGGGTATCGCGGTACGAAGCGGGGAGCCGAGAGTCTGCGCACAGATATCGGAAGGTACACCGAAGGGGGAGGGAGCCGCTGCGCTCAGGAGCGGGGAAGTAGAAGCTTCCTGCACTGAGGAGCCGGCTGGACTTGCGGACCAGTAGCCACTGGGAAACCAGACTGAAACCGGGAGTTCAGGAGCGTGACCAGACTGAAAGTGGGAGCTGGGAGCGGGTGAACAAGACTGAAACCCGGAGCTCCGGAGCGCACACTCGAACCAGGATGAAACCGGGAGCTCTGGAGCGTGCGCGGGGGCGCTGGCAGTGTGAGAAGCACAAAGGGCAGAGACATGCCGGCCCTGGGAGCGAGGACTGGGAGAACGGCTGTGGGGCGCACAGCCCAGCATGCTCCGGGTTTTTAGCAGCATCGACAGAAACGGAGTTAGAGTGGCCAGGCGAGCTCAGTGAAGAGCAGACTACGATCTCTCTGTCCTGAGACAGAGGTTTGGATATGGCCACTGCTGTTCTGACTCTCAGAAGAGACGCAGAAACCTGCCAGGGAACAAAAGCCTGGAAAAACCGGTTCTCACTGAGCCCATCCCCCTCCTCCCCACAGGGGACAGGGCAACTGAAAACCGGAGCTCCGGAGGGCACACTCGAACTAGACTGAAACCAGGAGCTCGGGAGCGAGCGCACAACCTGACTAAAAACTGGAGCTCCAGAGTCCGCGCGAACCACACTGAAACAGGAAGCTCGGGAGCGCACGGGGGAACCCAGGGTGGCTGGCGGTGTTAGAAGCACAAAGGACAGAGACGGGCCGGACCTGGAAGTGAGGGCTGGGACGCCAGCTATGGGGCGCACAACCTGGGACACTGCAGGGTTTTTAGCAGCACCAACAGAAACAGAGTTAAAGTGGCCAAGAGAGCTCAGTGGAGAGCAGACTGCGATCTCTCTGTTCTGAGACAGAGGCTAGGATATGGCCACTGCTGCTCTGACTCTCAGAAGAGGCACAGAAAACCGCCAGGGAAAGCCACCAGAGAACAAAAGCCCGGAAACACCGGCTCACATTGTGCCCATCCCCATCCACCCTCGCAGGGGATGGGGCAACTCTACCCAAACAGGGTTGCCTGATTATCAGCACAGCAGGCCCCTCCCCCAGAAGGCAGGCTGAAAAAACAAGCCCACATCCCTAAGGTCCCTATAAAACAAGTGCATCTTGCTTGGGTCCTGGACAATAATTTGGGCTCTGTACATCCCCACAAACACACCTCATCAAAATGACAAGGCGGAGGAACCCCAACAAAGGCAGGAAACAGAGACTGTGGCCTCTGCCACAGAACTAATGGATTCGGATATAACCAAATTGTCAGAAATGGATTTCAGAGTAACAATGGTCAAGATGATGTGTAGACTTGAAAAAAAAATATTAATGAAAATAAAGAATCTCTAAGGGCTGAAATGAGAACGAATCTGGCAGAAATTAAGAATACTATGAGTCAGATGCAGTCTAAATTGGATGCTCTGACAGCCAGAATAAACGAGGCAGAAGAACGAATTAGTGAGTTAGAGGATGAGATGATAGAAAAGAAGGAAAGAGAAGAAACATGGCTTAAAAAACTCCACTTTCAAGAAAAAAAAGACTACGGGAGATTACTGACTCAATGAAACGTTCCAATGTCAGAATCATTGGCATCCCGGAGTGGGTGGAGAAAAACAGAGGTCTAGAAGAGATTTTTGAACAAATTGTAGCTGAGAACTTCCCTAATCTGGAGAAGGAAACAAGCATTCGTGTCCAAGAGGCAGAGAGGACCCCTCCCAAGATCAATGAGAACAGACCAACACCACAACATATAATAGGACAGTTCGCAAATCTTAGATCCAAGGAAACAATCTTCAAAGCAGCGAGGGGGAAGAGATTCATTACGTACAGAGGGAGGAACATCAGAATAACATCAGACATATATACAGAGACCTGGCAAGGCAGAAAGGGCTGGCAAGACATATTCAGAGCACTAAGAGGGAAGAACATGCAGCCAAGGATACTCTATCCAACAAGGCTGTCATTCAGAATGGATGGAGAGACAAGGAGCTTCCAAGACTGGCAGAAACTGAAAGAATATGTCACTGCCAAGCCAGCCCTACAAGAAATATTAAGGGCGGTTCTATAAAAGTAAAAAGACCCCAAGAGTGATACAGAGCAGAAGTTTACAGAGACAATCTATAGAAACAAGGACTTCACAGGCAACATGACAACATTAAAATCATATCTCTCAATAATCACTCTCAATGTGAATGCCCTAAATACTCCCATAAAACACCACAGGGTTGCAGATTGGATAAAAAGAAATGACCCATCTATTTGCTGTCTACAAGAGACTCATTTTGAACCCAAAGATACATTCAGACTGACAGTAAAGGGATGGAGTACCATCTTTCATGCAAATGGACCTCAAAAGAAAGCTGGGGTAGCAATTCTCATATCAGACAGATTAGATTTTAAGCTAAAGACTATAGTTAGAGATACAGAAGGACACTATATTATTCTTAAAGCGTGTATGCAACAAGAGGCTCTAACAATTATAAATATCTATGCCCCCAACAGGGGAGCAGCCAGCTACATAAGCTGACTCTTAATCAGAATAAAGAGACATATAGATAATAATATGTTAATAGTAGGGGACCTCAACACTTCACTCTCAGCAACAGACAGATCATCTAAGCAGAAAATTAACAAAGAAACAAGAGCTTTGAATGACATACTGGACCAGATGGACCTCACAGATAATATACAGAACACTACACCCTAGAACAACAGAATATTCATTCTTTTCGAATGCACATTGAACTTTCTCCAGAGTAGACCATATACTGGGTCACAGAACAGGTCTCAATTGATACCAAAAGACTGAGATTATTCCCTGCATATTCTCAGACCATAATGCTTTGAAACTGGAACTCAATCACAAGGAAGTATTTGGAAGAAATTCAAACACTTGGAAACTAAGAACCATACTGCTTAAGAATGATTGGGTAGGGGCACCTGGGTGGCACAGCGGTTAAGCGTCTGCCTTTGGCTCAGGGCGTGATCCCGGCGTTATGGGATCGAGCCCCACATCAGGCTCCTCTGCTATGAGCCTGCTTCTTCCTCTCCCACTCCCCTGCTTGTGTTCCCTCTTTCGCTGGCTGTCTCTATCTCTGCCGAATAAATAAATAAAATCTTTAAAAAAAAAAAAAAAGAATGATTGGGTAAACCAGGGAATTAAAGAAGAACTTAAGCAATTTATGGAAACCAAAGAGAATGAAAACACATCAGTCCAAAACCTATGGGACACTGCAAAGGCGGTCCTAAGGGGAAAATACATAGCCATCAAAGCCTCAATCAAAAGAACAGAAAAATCTAAAATGCAGCCTTATATTCTCACCTTAAGAAACTGGAGATGCAACAGAAGAACAGGCCTAACCCATGCATGAAAAGACAACTGATTAAGATTAGAGCAGAGATCAATGAATTACCAACCAGAAGCACAGTAGAGCTGATCAACAAAACTAGAAGCTGGTTCTTTGAAAGAATTAATAAGATCGATAAGCCACTGGCAAGACTTATTCAAAAGAATAGAGAAAGGACCCAAATTAATAAAATTATGAATGAAAGGGGAGAGATCACGACCAACACCAAGGAAATAGAAACAATCATTAGAACTATTATCAACAACTACATGCCAATAAATTAAACAACCTGGAAGAAATGGATGCCTTCCTGGAAACCTATAAACTACCAAGACCGAAACAGGAAGAAATTGATTATCTAAACAGACCAATTAATCACGAAGAGATTGAAGTAGTGATCAAAAGCCTCCCAAAAAACAAGAGTCCAGGGCCCGATGGATTCCGGGAATTCTACCAAACATTCAAAGAAGAAATACCTAAACTCCTAAAGCTGTTTCAAAAAGTAGAAACAGAAGGAAAACTATTAAACTCATTCTATGAGGCCAGTATTACCTTGATCCCCAAACCAGGCAAATACCCCATCAAAAAGGAGAATTACAGACTGATATCCCAGATGAATATGGATGCCAAATTTCTCAACAAGATCCTAGCTAAAAGGATCCAACAGTACATTAAAAGGATTATCCATCCCAACCAAGTGTGATTCATCCCTGGGATGCAAGGGTGGTTCAACATTCGCAAATCGATCAGTGTGATAGATCACATTACAGAAAAAGCATTTGACAAAATACAGCACCCTTTCCTGATTAAAACCCTTCAGAGTGTAGGGATAGAGGGTACATTCCTCAATCTCATAAAAACCATCTATGAAAAGCTTACAGCGAATATCATTCTCAATGGGGAAAAGCTGAGAGCCTTTCCCTTAAGATCAGGAACACGACAAGGATGCTCACTCTCGCCATTATTGTTCAACATGGTACTAGAAGTCCTAGCAACAGCAATCAGACAACAAAAAAGAATAAAAGGTATTCAAATTGGCNGTTAAGCGTCTGCCTTCGGCTAAGGGTGTGATCCCGGTGTTCTGGGATTGAACCCCACATCAGACTCCTCCACTAGGAGCCTGCTTCTTCCTCTCACACTCCCCCTGCTGTGTTCCCTCTCTCACTGGCCTCCCTCACTGGCTGTCTCTCTGTCAAATAAATAAAATCTTTAAAAACAAAACAAAAAAAAAACAAACAAAAAATGGGCAGAAGATATGAACAGATACTTTTCCAATGAAGACATACAAATGGCTAACAGACACATGAAAAAATGTTCAAAATCATTAGCCATCAGGAAAATTCAAATCAAAACCACCTTGAGATACCACCTTCTGCCAGTTAGAATGGAAAAATTGACAAGGCAAGAAACAACAAATGTTGGAGAGGATGTGGAGAAAGGGGATCCCTCCTACACTGTTGGTGGGAATGCAAGTTGGTACGGCCACTCTGGAAAACAGTGTGGAGGTCCCTTCAAAAATTAAAAATTGAGCTACCCTATGACCCAGCCATTGCACTACTGGGTTTTACCCCAAAGATACAGACGTAGTGAAGAGAAGGGCCATATGCACCCCAATGTTCATAGAAGCATTGTGCACAATAGCTAAATTGTGAAAGGAGCCGAGATGCCCTTCAACAGATGACTGGATTAAGAAGTTGTGGTCCATATATACAATGGATAATTAGCCATCAAAAAGAACAATTTTACAACATTTGCAGCAACATGGATGGGACTGATGAGATAATGCTAAGCAAAATAAGTCAAGCAGAGAAAGACAGTTTTCATATGGTTTCACTTATTTATGGAACATAAGAAGTAGGAAGATCGGTAGGAGAAGAAAGGGAAGAAGAAAGGGGAGGTAAACAGAAGGGGGAATGAACCATGAAAGACTATGGACTCTGGGAAACAAACTGAGGGCTTCAGAGGGGAGGGCGGTGGGGGAATGGGATAGGCCTGTGATGGGTATTAAGGAGAGCATGTATTGCATGGAGCAGTGGGTGTTATACGCAAGTAATGAATCATGGGACTTTACATCAAAAACTAGGGATGTACTGTATGGTGACTAACATAATAAAATTAGTATTTACAATAAATAAAATAAATAAATAAGGCTTTAAAAAAAAAAGACATATGTAGAAAAAAGTTGATACAACCAATGTCAGAGAAATTACTGCCTGTGCTTTTTTCTAGGATTTTATGGTTTCACGTCTCATATTTAAGTCCTTAATCCATTTTAATTTCTTTTTGTGTATGCTGTAAGAAAGTGGTCTGGTTTCATTGTTTTTCATGTAGCTGTCTAGGTCTCCCAACACCGTTTGTTGAAGAGGCTGCTTTTTTTCCCATTTTGTATTCTTGCCTTCTTTGTTGAAGATTAATTGACCATATAAATATTGGTTTATTTCTGAGCTCTCTATTCTATTCCATTGATGTGCATACTTTTGTGCCAGTACCAAAATATTTTGATTACTACAGCTTTGTAGTATAACTTGAAAGCTGAAATTTTGATGTCTCCAGATTTGTTTTTCTTTTCAAGATTGTTTTGACTATTTAGAGTCTTTTGTGTTTCTACACAAATTTTAGGATTGTTTGTTCTAGTTCTGAAAAATGTTGGTATTTTGGTAGGGATTGCATTGAATGTGTAGATTGCTTTAGTTAGTATAGACATTTTAACAATATTTGTTCTTCCATTCATGGTCATAGAATATCTTTCCACTTGTTTGTGTTGTTTTCAGTATCTTTCATTAATGTTTTATAGTTCTCAGAGTACAGGTCTTTCACCTCCTTGGTTAAGCTTATTCCTAGGTTTTTTTGTTTTTTTTTTTTTAAATCTTTGGTGCAGGTGTAAATGGGATTGCTTTCTTCGTTTCTCTTTCCCTTGTTTCATTATTAGTATATGAAAATGCTGTGGATTTCCGTACATTGATTTTATATCCTGCAATCTTGCTAAATTCATTTATCAGTTCTAATGGTTTTTTGGAGGAGTCTTTAGGGTTTTCTGTATATAGTAGTATATCATCTGTAAAAAGTGAAAGTTTTACTTCTTTCTTTCCAATTTGTAGGCCTTTCATTTCTTTTTATTGTCTGATTGCTCTGGCTAGGACTTCCAGTACTATGTTAAATAATAGTGATGAGAGTGGACATCTGGGATTGTTCTTGACCTTAGGGGGAAAATACTCTCAGTTTTCCCCCATTGAATATGATCTTAGCTGTGGGTTTTTCATGTATGGCTTTTATTATGTTGAGGTATGTTCCCTCTATCCCTATTTTGTTGAAGGTTTTATTATGAATGGATGTTGTACTTTGTCAAATGCTTTTTCTGCATCTATTGAAATGATCATATGGCTTTTTACCATTTCTCTTATTGATGTCATGTGTCACATTGATTTGTGAATATTGAACCACCCTTTAACCCTGGAATACATTATTGTAAAATATTTTATTTTACTTATTTATCTGAGAGAGAATGAGCAGAGTTGGAGGGCGGGGGGAGGGCCAGAGGGAGATGATAGAAAAGCAGATTACCTGCTGAGCCTGGAGCCAGACATGGGGCTCCGTCCCAGGACCCTGGGATCACAACCTGAGCTGAAGGCAGAGGCTTAACCGGTTGAGTCACCCCAGCTCCCCTGCTGGAGTTTTTTGATTACTAATTTAATTTCATTGCTTGTAATAGGTCTGTTCAAATTTTCTATTTCTTCCTGATTCAATTTTGGGAGCTTATATGTTTCTAGGAATTTATTTCTATTTATTTATCAGCTTGTTGCTATATAATTTTTTCATAATATTCTCTCGTAATTTTTTGTATTTTCTGTGATGTCGGTTGTTATTTCTCCTCTTTCATTTCTGATTATATATTTTTGATTCCTTTCTTTTTTTGTTGAATCTGGCTAAAGGTTTATTGGTTTTGTTGATCTTTTCAAAGAACCGTCTCCTGGTTTCATTGATCTGTTCTATATTTTTAGTTTCTATTTTGTTTCTTTCTGCTCTAGTCTTTATTATTTCCTTCTTTCTACTGGTTGTGGGTTTTGTTAGGGTTTTTTTTTTTCTAGTTCCTTTAAATGTAGGTGAGATTGTTTATTTGGGATTTTTCTTGATTCTTGAGGTAGGCCTGCATTGCTATAAACTTCCCTCTTAGATCTGCTTCAGCTGTATCCCAAAGATTTTGGACCATTGTGTTTTCTTTTTTTTTTTTTCTCCATGGAATTTTTTATTTCTTAGTTGACCCATTCATTGTTTACTAGCATGTTATTTAACCTGCAAGCATTTGTGTGCTTTGCAGATTTTTTCTTGGGGTGGTTTTTGTTTCATAGTGTTATGATAAGAAAAGATGCATAGTATGACTTCAGCCTTTTGGAATTTGTTGAGACTTGTCTTGTGGCCTAATACAGATCTCTTCTACAGAATATTCTACATGCCCTTGAAAAGAATGTGTATACTGCTGTTTTAGGATGGCATGTTCTGAATACATTTCTTAGATTCATCTGGTCTAGTATATCATTCAAAGCCACTGTTTCCTTGTCAATTTTCTGTTTGGATGATCTGTTCATTGATGTAAGTGGGGTGTTAAAGTCCCCTACTGTTATTGTATTACTATTATTTCCTTTATGTTTGTTATTAACAGTTTTATGTATTTGGGTGCTCCCATGTTGGGTGCATAAATATTTACAGTTGTTATAACTTCCTGTTGGATTGTACCGTTTATGATTATGTAGTGTCCTCCTTTGCCCCTTGTTACAGACTTTGCTTTAAATTCTGTTTTGTCTGATATAAGTATTGTTCCTCTGTCTTTCTTTTAACATCCATTTGTATGATAAATGTTTCTCCATCACTTCACTGTAGGTCTGCATGTTTCTTTAGGTGAAATGAGTCTCTTGTAGGCAGCATATAGATGGGTCTTGTTTTTTTTTTTTAATTATTATTCATTCTGTCACCCTGTCTTTTGATTGGAACCTTTAGTCCATTTACATTCAAAGTAATTATTGATATATGTGTATTGCCATTTTGTTACTTGTTTTGTGCTATTTTTTTTTTGTAGTTCCTCTCTTTTCTTTTTTTCCCTGCTGTCTTCTCATGATTATTTGGCTTTCTTTAGTGAAATACTTGGATTCATTATTCCCTATTTTTTGCATACGTATTACTGTTTCTTTAAATTTGTGGTTACCATTTGGTTTTTTAGATAACATCTTCTGCATGTAGCAGTCTATATTAAGCTATTGGTCGCTTAATCTTTAACTCATTCTTTACTCCTCTCCTCTCCACATTTCAGATATTTGGTATCATATTTTACATCCTTTTACTTTGTGTTTCTCTTACTGATTTTTACAGATAGACTTAATTTTTGCTTTTGTGCTTCCTATATCTATTACTCTTACTATGGTTTTTGTTTTCCATTCACAGAATCCCCCTTAACATATCTTGTAGGGCTGGTTTAAAGTGTCTCATTCACATCATTGTTTCTATGGAGGTGTGATTGTGTGTACAATGGTTTTGGAGTTTTACTACCGCTTTCCTTTGTTAAATCAGTGAAGTTACATCCCATTTTTTTCATTAGCCTATTCAAATCCCAAGCCCTGGAAGTGGGATCGTTGGTTTTTGTAGGTATAGAGTTAGAGTTAAGAATTGTATAACAGGGGAACCTGAGTGGTGCAGTCGTTAAGTGTCCATCTCTTGGTTTTGGCTCACATTGTGATCTCAGGGTTGTAAGATCGAGTCCCGAGTCAGGCTCTGTGCTCAGTGTGGCATCTGCTTGAGGTTCTCTCTCCCTATGCCCCTCCCACTTGTGCTCTCTCTCTAAAATAAATAAATCTTTTAAAAAAGAACTGTAGAAGGCATAACTATGCAATTTAGAAATTTATTTGTTTGAAAAATCAGAATTTATGTTAATTCCTTAGGGTGTTGGTTTACAAGATCTCCAATGTATTTCAATAATATTGTAATTGCTCAAAATTCAGTAGATATCTGCCTCAACTGTCCATTCTCAGCTGGAGTTCTGAGAGAGAATTAAGCTTAATGCCCTAAGGGCATCCATTGTATGTAATACTATATTGTACATCTTGTAAATTAACTTCTTTTCTGTGTATCTGGATTGGTACTAATTATGTTCCATTCTTTGTCAAATGCAATAGTCATTTAAGTTCTGGTTTGTAGTTCAGATGAGAACCCTAGATGAGAACGTCTGCCAGAGATTCTTATAGTTTTAATAGAATTAATTTGCAGGTTGCTGTGTAATTATCTCCTGTTATAATTATTAAAACAGGAAGAGGGAGGGAGTCACAAGTTTAGTTAAGGAAACAATAATGAAAACAGAAATCTCCCCTTTGATCTGTGCCAGGAACATATTCCTTGATTTTATACTGTAGTTATTTTCTCTTGAAATAATAATCAATCGGATGAGTGCCTCAGAAATCTGAGGATGTTTTCAGCAGTCGTCATTCTTCAACCATGTAAGATCCTGGGTGTCAACTCAGTTATCCTTGTCCTCAGCAGGATCTGTTCCCTAGTGTGCTCTTCTCATGAGGGAAATGAGATCCTTAGATCCTTTTTTTTTTGTAGATGGCCATTTCTCCTATTTTAGTGGGGGAGATTGAGGCTGTCAGGTGGAGAGGACTCCAATCTACAGGTACGTCCATTCAAGCCCATTCTTAATTCTGGAATGACAGATCAACACATACACCCTCCTCTCCCTTGCATCCCACCAATGTGTCCTTTTGTCACAGTGTTCATTTCAGAATTAAGCTTCTTTCAGGAGACAAGCTGCTTCCTCACTTCCTATGCACCCCTCCTGCTATACCCACGTCCTGCTGCAAAAACCTCTTTGTAGCTGCCTCCAAAAAGATACTTCAGAAAGAAAAGAGATTTATTTTAACAAAATGTATGATGAAGAATTTGGATGATTTTAGTATTAGGTGAAGGTATAGGTTCCTCATATCAACAAGAAAATAGAAGACAAAAAACTTCAGGAAAAATAAAAAGCTCTAGTAGAAAATCATTGTCCAAGTGGGAGGAGTAAATGTGGCATAGTTTTGAGGAATAGAGTTTAAGAAAAGAATCCAGTTGACTTTGATTCTTGACATATACTCAATCTAGCAAGACAATTTGAGGGGCATGGGATTACATTTCTTTTTCTATCTGTGAAAAACACTACCTGCTTCTGCTGTGATTACCGATGATATAATCATAATATTGGAAATGCTTTTTATTAATGTTCAAGTTTTAGAATCAAGGTATAGGAAAAACATTCATGACCTAATTAAAATAATGGAAAGTTTACAAACTTTGAGGGTATAAAAGTATAGCTGAAGATTTTCAGAAGAGGAGTAAAGGTGGAGAGAGTTTAGAGGCAAGGCTGGATTAAAACTAGAGCAGCTACAGTCCAATAAATATAATGTGAGCCTCATTTTAAAAAGTAAAAAGAAGTAGGAGTGCCTGGGTGGCTCAATTGGTTAAGGGTCCAACTCTTGATCTCAGCTCAGGTCTTGCTCTCAGGGTTGTGAGTTCAAGCCCCGCGTTGGGTGGAGCCTACTTAAAGAAAAAAAAATGTTAAGTAAAATTATAATATATTTAACTAAATGTATTTAAAATCTTATTTCAACATGTAATCAATAGAAAAATTATTAATAAGAATATTACTTTCTTTTTGTATTAAGCCTTCAAAATCTGGTGTGTATAGTACACTTCCAGCACATCTCAGTTTGGGATTGCACTTTGCTCGCTCAGTAGCCAACTGTAGCTAGTGGCCGCCACACTGGACCTACCACAGACCTTGGCACATAGTACATACTAATAGATGATCAGAGACTGACAGAATTGAGAAATTGACATATAAGATATTGAGACCTAATCCAAGGCAGAAGGACCACAAGACCTACCCTGTGGAAGGATGTGAATGGTGCTTAATAGAGCTATGCTTGTTTCAATTTTTGGACCATTCGATACTCTCTTTTTCCAACTTCTCCCCAGTGTGAATATCTAGTCTGGGGCCTGAAACCATCAATGTTGTATTTATAAAAGAAAACTTGCTTGCTTTCTCTTCAGTGTACCTTTTCATTGGTAAAATTTCCCACCTGTTACCTTTTCTTTCCTAATCAGTTTACACTTTGAAATGACTCATTTGTTTAGTAACTATCATTTTATTTCCACCTCCTTCTATTTTCTTAAAACCAAGTTACTCCCAAGCATCATTGTTATGTTGGGGATCATTTGGTTACAAGGAACAAAAATGTATTGAAATGTAACTTAGCAGCAGATTTTTGGAGTGACATAGCAGGCAATGTCATGGACATCCACAGGCAGAGAACGCACCAGGGTCTCATGTGTTCTACACAAGCAGCTGGGAAGTCAGATACTGAAATTTCCTACACAAACTCTCTCCTTTGCTTATCTCTTTGCTTTGTTTCACTGTCTTCTTAACCTTCTCCCTTTTCTTGCATGTTTACAACATATCTGCCAGCACTCACAACCTGAGAGCCTCATTGTCCACCACAAACTAGCTGATTCAGTTCCATATTCCTAGATGAAAGAATTTGATAGGTCAGCCTTGCCCATGAATCACATGTAATTTGTGATAGAGAGGTATGTTAGTTACCTTGGGCTATCTAACAATTCACCACAAACTTGGTGACTAAAAACAAAGATTTATTCTCTCACAGTTCTGGAATACCGAAGTCCGAAATCAAGGTGTCAGTGGGCTTGGTTCCTTTTGGAGGCCCTGAGAGAGAATCTGTACCATACCTTTCTCCTTGCTTCTGGTGGCTCAGGACTCTTAGGCTTCCTTCACTTGCAGACACATCACTTTGATCTCTGATTTCCTAGTCACATAGCTTTCTCCTGTGTCTCCCTGTGTTTTCTGTCTCTTATAAAGACACTGGTCATTGGCTTTAGGATCTACCCTAATCCAGAATGATCATATCTAGAGATCTGTATTTTAATTACATCTACAAAGAACCTTATTCCAAATAAGATCACATTCTGAGGTTCTGATTGGTACATCTTCTGGGGGTCCAACATTCAACCTACTTCAGGAGGTATAGTGAAGGGATACCAGTATGTCTTCTAGATCCCATCCCAGGTGCCAGCAAGTGTCGGACTGTTACATATCTCTCCACCAGGAATGTTTATAATTTTGTACATTTACTTCCAAGTATTGTGTTCCACTAAAAAGCCCTTTTTATTTATTTTCTGGGATCCACTTCCCTTGGGGTAGAATTAATGGCTCCGTTTGTCATTTTCTGTAGCACTTTATACACGCCTCTTTGGCATCCCTTGGCACATTGGTTTGTAGCATTGTGTTTACATGTCTCTTTTCCCACTTAAGTAGTGAACTTTTTCGGGGGGGGGGTGGCTCTGCCTTTCTCAGATTTGTTTCCACAGTGCCAAACACAGGACCTGATGTTGAATTATGTTTGTGGCATTGGGTTGAAATGCTAGAGTGCATGGATTGGAGTTTCTTCTCCAACCTCAGTGTTATTTTATTCAAGCATATTAATGATTTGTTCTAGTCACTTCTTTGTGATATTGTGCTCTGTCGTGCTCTGTTACATCCTCAAATCTGCCCATGTCATCCTCTTGTGTGGCCACCACATACTTAAACCCTTGTCATCATACTTCTGCTGCCATGTCAATGGGTCCTGCAGATTCGAGTTGCTCTCCTACTCAGTTCACAGTAATCTTCCCTGTTACACAGATGTTATTTGTGGTAACTATGTTCTGTAAAGTCACTGACAACACTAAAATATTGAATAAGGAACCGTTCTCCCTAGGGGAAGTACACAGCTGAGTTCCTGCAAGCCTCTGGTTACAATGCTTTCTTCAGTTGATTAATATATAACCTTGCTCTATGTGTGTTTAGCTTAAAGATACCTTATTTAGTATATATAGTTGATGCATTAACCTTAAGCTTAGAGCCAATAGCAGTATAATTCATACCTAAATGAAGCTTATCTAATAGGTATTTTCTCTGTAAAGCACATCACTTCTTCCACTTGGGAACACTAGCCAGTGCTTTAGCGCTGTTCTTAGGGACAATTTTAAACAGCAAATCCACCAACAAAAATTTAGAAAACATGGCTTTAAATAGATCATGAAAAGGATTTTTGCACACATGTGACTCTGGGTTTTCACCAATGCACATGTTTGCAAATGATAAATGACTGTGAAAGCACCTAGAGTATTGATTTTTGGGGTACAATTTTAGGTGTATTTGCAAACACAGAATCCATGAATAATGACAATAGATTGTGCCCACCTAGTGTCTCAAATTCCTGAGCCATTATGAGACACAATTTGTCTTGTTGGCATTTCTCTTAGGCATTTTTAGCTTTCAGCTTTCTCATTTTTACCAACTCAGTTACCACTTGATTAATTTGTCATTTTCCAAAAACTTGTTCACATCTTTCATTTCATGTGTTGTTATCTCTACACCCATTTGTTTTGTCTTGTGGCTCTATACCTTCCCTGTAATTTTGTGGCATTTTCTGAGAGAATACAGATAAATAACTATGTTTAAACAACAAATTCTTTTTTTTTTTTAAGGTTTTATTTGTCAGAGAGAGAATTCACAAGCAGGGGGAGCAGCAGGCAGAGGGAGAAACAGGCTCCTTGCTGAGCAGGGAGCCTGAGATGGGACTCGATCCCAGGGTCCCAGGATCATGACCCGAGCCGAAGGCAGATGCTCAACCGACTGAGCCACCAGGCGTCCGAATCAACAAACTCTTAACCAGAATTTTATTTCATATACAACACCTTCAGTCAGGTGTGACACATATAATAGGTGTTTACTAAGTACTGGCTGAACAAATGAAAGAAGTTCTATTTTTATGCCCAAGTTTAGCTCTGCTAGATAATACCTTACAATGGGGTTTTTAATATCTTGTAATCTACTAGGTAAGAGACTACCACTCTTTCTCCTTATTTCTGCTATACTCTTTTACTTAGTGGAACATTGCCTGAGGAAGGTGGGGAATGGGTTTAAAATAAAACATGAGTTTGGAAAACCTATCTTGTTTTAAAACTTATATTTCTGAGGTGCCTGGGTGGCTGAGTCAGTTGGGCATCTGACTCTTGGTTTCATGGTCTCAGGGTCCTGGGATCAAGCGCTGTGTCGAGCTCAGAGCTCAGAACCGAGTCTCCACGTCCCTCTTTCTCCCCCTCTGCCACCTTCCCCTGGCACACGTTCTCTCTCTCTCAAATAAAATCTTTTAAAAAACCCAAAAAATCTCTTATGTTTCTTTCCCTTTGCATTGTAGTCTCTTCCTTAGTCTTTTTATGTCCTTTATGATATTGTTCATTGCAAAAGAATGTGGAATTATAGTGTTCACAGGAATCCCAGAAATCATGTAATTTAAACTTTAGATTTGTGGGAAACTGAGGGTCAGGCTGCCTTGGCTCCTTTCTTGGCTCTACCACTAATGTTAAGTTTCTCAATTGTTTTGTCTTCAGTTTCCTCCTCTGTAAAACGGGAATAAAAATACTATCAGTGTTTTAGGATTCTTGCAAAGATCTAAAGAGGTAATTAAAGTTCTTAGTACTGTGCCTGACACACCATAAGAGCTCCACATATTATTAATCATCATTATCATAATAAATTGCTAAATAAGAAGCTTAGGTAAATAAGTGCCTTGGTTTGGGCTTTGCACATAAATAAAAAGCACATAAATAACAGCGCTAAAGCACTGGCTAGTGTTCCCAAGTGGAAGAAGTGATGTGCTTTACAGAGAAAATACCTATTAGATAAGCTTCATTTAGGCATGAATTATACTGCTATTGGCTCTAAGCTTAAGGTTAATGCATCAACTATATATACTAAATAAGGTATCTTTAAGCCAAACACACATAGAGCAAGCTTATATATTGATCAACTGATGAAAGCATTGTAACCAGAGGCTTTCATAATAAGAATTATGAAAGTCTTTTCTTTTGGCTACTACTTTCTTCCCTTCATCTCCTTCTTCATTTAAAGCTAATCACATGATTGCATATTTCCCTTTTCCAGTTAAAGATATTCTCAGCATTTCACGCATTACCACATTTGTAAGGACTTCCTGAATAGAAAATTTAAAATTCAGTTGTTCCTTTTAATTGTTTATGACACTTTCAGATGATATTTTTCCTGTAAAGTTGAGTAGTCTCACAGAAGCAGATTTTTTTTCCAGTTACCATTATGCACCTCACTTCCCAGCATAAATGGGTTAAGTGCCACCCTGGCTTGGATTTTGCTTAAAAGCAAAGAGAAAGCTTCCAGACAACCAGAGAGGAAATATTCACACATCCAAATTCCCCTCTCTGGCCTGACTTGTGCTGTAGGGGACAGAGTACCTTTGATGGGGAGCTTCTGAACCAGCAGGACATCTTCTGGACACCACAGGAAGGTGAGTGCCACATTCCTAACGCAGAGTCGGGTACTCAAATCCTTGCAACTTAGGCCTCTTTTTCTTTTACTTGAGGATCTTTTTCTGCTTTCTTCAGTGAAGTTATAGGTCAGAACCCACCACATGAATTATTCCTTAGACTGGTTTTTGCTAATTATGGGGAATCTAATCTTTTGGCAGTTAGTATTTTAAATTGTTGCAGTAGGGGTGGGGAATTATGGGGGCCAAAGTTCAGGGGCTGGTGAAAATATGTGA
This sequence comes from Ailuropoda melanoleuca, assembly GCF_002007445.2. Classification (NCBI taxonomy): domain Eukaryota; kingdom Metazoa; phylum Chordata; class Mammalia; order Carnivora; family Ursidae; genus Ailuropoda; species Ailuropoda melanoleuca. The sequence continues at coordinate 36,034,463 of NC_048220.1, forward strand.
CTATATATAATGGATATCTTTCTGGAAACTCTAGGCTAGAGAAAATTAGACCTAGGGGCTTCAAAAGAAGATCCTTTTTTGTGTACTAGTGTTTTGTGGCAGGAGGGCTGAGGGACCGTAAATCACTAATAGCTACTATTTGATTTTGGTGGAAAGAGTCCAGGCTTTGGAATAAGACAGTCATAGGTTTGAATCCCAACTACACCAAAAATGTTTTTGGACTGGTTACATAATATCACTGAGCCTCAACTTCCATATCTGTAAAGTGGAGATAATAATACCAAGTCCACAGCAATTTTTAGAAGGGCAAGATATGGGGTGCCTGGGTGGCTCAGTTGGTTAAGGGTCTGCCTTCAGCTCAGGTCAGGATCCCAGGGTTCTGGGATCAAGACTGCTCCTTCCTCTGCCCCTTCCCCTTGCTTGTGTGTGCACTCTCTCTCTCTCAAATAAATAAAAATCTATTTTAAAAAAGGCAAGATATCATTTTTGTAACATAATCAGCACTTTGTAGACTTCCACTATCACATCATGATTATGTTTTTGCCAGTCTTGCTGCTGGCATCTCAAATGTTCTTTGTGTGAAGGCATCCTGAACCTCAATGGGTTTATAGACTTTGAAACTGAATGTGGTTTTTTGACAGCTTTTTAAAATTTATATATAATTAAGTATAACATTATATTAGTTTTAGGTGTACAACTTAATGATTTGATATTTGTATATATTGTGAAATAATCACCACAGTGAGTCTAGTTAACTGCCATTACCATCCATAGTTACAGAATGTAGTGCGACTGAACGAGGCTTGCAGCTTGCTGCTTCGTCCCTCCCATCGGTAGAGTTCACAGGTTCTTAATTAAACTTATGGCCAGAGTGCTGTACCTAGAATTTATTCTTCCTTTGCCCATCCTTTAAAAACCCAATTCCATGCTATGCATGGTTCCTGGCACAGAATGGGTATCAACATACATTAGTTGAGTGAAAGTATGAATAGATGAATGAATGATTGAAAGTAGGACCAGCCCTCGGAAAAATCACATAGTGGTACATTTTTGTACAAGTGTATTCAGATGATGCTTTGCATCCAGGATGCAACCTTGACTGGGAATTGTTGAACTGCCAAAGGACAGCTTGCGTGTGTTGGGGGTTGTGGGTGGGTGTAATGGGGGACTGCTATAGAGTAGAACACACGCTATTTCTTTTGCTTTGGTCATATGAGACAAGATGCAGGAAGACAGGGATAATTTAATGTGCTAACATTTTTAGCAGAAACTGGCAGAGGAAGCATCTCCTCCTTTGTTTCCTACTTCTTGTCTTGTCCCCAGGCACTGAGCATAGCCAGCAGTAATTGCTTGGATTTGTTTTCAGTCCTTCTCGTAACAGTAGCTACTACTGGGTTTACTCCTTTAAAGTTAAGATACCACAGGTTACTTAAGTGGCATCGCTATATATTCTAAGATTCCTTTAGTCCCGTGATGAATATTCATAGTGTCGTTTGAGAATTCTGGGTCTCCGTTAAATGCTGTATTCAAATGAGGTCCCAGTAATGAGAAACTCTATATTTCTAGGAAGTAACCTTTTATTGAAGACAGTTGTTCAAAGCTGTTGCATTTAGAAGTTAGGGCTGATGACCTGGGGAATGCAGGGAATGCATTGAATTCCTCCAGAGCGCGGCAGAATCTTTGTGAATTTCCTAGGGCCCAGAGTTTTGCTCAGATTTAGGGAGACCGAGTTACCTCATATAAGACTTCAAGAGACTGATAGGGTTTTTTTTTTTAACATGAATTTTCACAAAAGTTTTTTTGTGCCTAAATTCAGATAATTGTTGAGAAAAGGTAGCCTTAAAAAAAAAGCAATACATGAATATGTCTTCACTTAAGTACATGCTCTCAAGCAAGTTGTAAAAGAAAAGTGGAATTAGGGTCTCCAGAGCTTTAGCAGTCCATCCTCACTGTAGCCATCGGGTTCTGATGAGGGGGATGTGCAATACCAATCACATCTTTTTCGTGACCTGTCCATGTTCTCTGCAGTTTGCCAGTGACTGTGCTGACATGGTAGAGCACAAAGTCCTCCCCTATGCAGTAGATCCATTCACTGCAGGGAGAGAGGGCGCCGCAAACAAAATCACCACCACCTGTCTTACCAGAACTGAAGCTTCTGACCATCTGGTCCTGCATGGTCATTGTGACCACTGTATTTCATCTGTTGCACACCACAAAGTGCTCTGGGTTTTTAGGAAGCAGGATCACACTGTTGACCATGGTATCTGTCCCTGCAGTGCTGCACAGGGATTTAAAAGTGTTTGAACATTCTGTAGGCTTCATATTCCAGATCTTTACAGTGCCATCAGAGAATGCACTAATATAAGGTCCATCTTGTGTAAAAGTTTCTTCATTAACAAAGGAGGAATGGCCGCAAAATTCCTTCAGGGCTCTCCCAGATTTTAAACCTTGAATTCTAATTGTCTCATCACAAGAGGCACTAAGGATATGACTACTTTCCTGAGAACAGGTGACACCTTTACTGTGCTCAAAGGGATTGGGGAGGATTCTTTTCTTTCCTTTAAAGATTTATTTTAGAGAGAGAGAGAGAACTCAGTTGAGTACGAGTGAGCTGAGGGGCAGAGGGAGAGTATCCTCAAGAAGATTCCCTGCTGAGCATGGGGCCCGACTCAGGGCTCCCTCTCACAACCCTGAGATCATTACCAGAGTCGAAACTAAAAGTTGGTTGCTCAACTGACTGAGCCAACCAAGGTGCCCCCAGGGTAGCCTTTCTAATGACTCATGTCCCTTGCTCAGGGTCTCCTCCCCTAAATTAATCATCAAAGAAAGCTTCACAGAATCACAGCCATGGTGGAGATTTTTGGTTTTGAGTTTTTTTTGTCAAGACTGTGGTTAGGTCTGATGCGTTGTCTTGTTTTGGAGTGTATCACTCCAGTACCAGGAAATTTCATCATTTCCTCCAGGAGATAGTACTGGATAAACTCTGCCAACTTCTTGCTTTTTTAACCATCAGTATTTTAAAGTCTGAGGGGACCTGTCCTTTGTGTCCTCAAAGTTTAAGGTACAATTAGTCGAGCAGTTTCCTGCAACTCAGTGATGATAATGATTTTCCAGATCCATCTGGATTATACCCAGATTTCCTTGGCTGGGGTTTTGAGTGAACTCAAGCTCTTCAACTGCATATTAACCCACTGGTTTACTCCCACAGATAACTAGGATGAACTTTGTATATTGATTTTGCTAGTTAAACTCCCAATTGAACTTATTTCTAAGTTCCTCAGAGACATCTCAGGTTTGTTCATGTTTACTATCCACAAGCAATCACTTTGTGGTGGTTCTTAAGTGTATGAGGGGACGTGGAAAAGGCACTAGAGGACAGGCAAATGGTAGAATGAGGGCGGGGTGCCTGGGTGGCTGAGTCAGTTAAGTGGCTGCCTTTGGCTCGGGTTGTGATCCCAGGGTCCTGAGATTGAGCCTCACATAGGGCTCCTGGCTCAGCGGGGAGCCTGCTTCTCCCCTGCCTGCCATTACCCCTGTGTGTGCTTGCTCTCTCCCACTCTCTCTATCAAATAAATAAAATCTTAAAAAAAAAAAAAAAGAATGAGGGGCATCATTACTTAACAGCACTTGTTGGTTTTCCATAGTCATTGGCTCATTTCTCTCCTTAAATGCTTTGTGCTCTTGTTGCACTCTTATAATTACAGCACTTAACATTTGATACTTGCTATGAGTATCCATGCTTCTGTCTCTGCAAGAAAATCCATGGTTCTCAACCCTTTTTTTTTCTCAAACCCATTTGGGGGGATATGATATGGAGCCATCAGAAACAGTAGCTCACTTTGGCATCCTCTCCATCCTCTGACTCCCTTCTCCTTGTTAAAAACCACTGAACTACAGCAAAGCTGGGGACAGGATCATCTTTTATTCCAAGCACCTCATATGTGGCTGGGACACTGTTGAGTGAATAAGAGAATACCTGAGGTCACCACCTGATTCAGGGGGGTGCCAAGGCTAGAAAACTTAGGCAGCGTCAACTTCTAGAATGCCCCTCTCCTCAGCTACTGAAATTTTCTAGTTTTGTCTCTGAGTATGATTTAATACTATTGATTTTTTTTAGAAGGATTTTTTTAAATTCACAAATAATAGATGAGTATTTTCATTTTAAAGGAGGCAAGCAGTAATTACCATTCATTTTTAAATGTTTTATTCAACAGTTAATATTGATGAGATTTAAAAAAGAAAACCACATGTCAGGATAACAATTTTAGTTTTCACATCCATAATTATTCATTTATTGAGAATTTGAGCTTCATAGCTTTTATAGGGTTTTCATGGTTGGACCTCCCTTCCTTTCCAGAATGCTTTTCGGATTAGTATAAACATGTGTCTTCTAGCTAAGAAATGGAGAAAATTAAGACAATGTTCTGAATAATTAGGCACCAACAAATACTATTAGTGTTATAATTAATTTTGAAGAACACACTTATTTCTCATTAAAAAATTAAAAAATTTCCCTTTATGTTGTACTCATTTAAATCAAAATGGTTATTTCCTGAGAGAGTAGCTACTGCTGTTGAGTAGCAGGTGGTTACTATTGCTGTTATGTAACCAGTCTCCTCCTGTTTCCTGATGGCATGTTTACCATTACAGACCCAAGTTCTCGTTCTGCTTTATTGCCATAGGCATTTTCAGTTTGTAAGGTATTTCAATTGGTTTGTATATGAGAAAATGTTATCCTGGTGGTTTTCTCCAGAAATGATGCATGTGAATTTTTCTCAATTTATTTTGTTGAGAACTCTTTCTTTTTTCCTATTGAAATGTGGAATCTTTTTTTTTTCCAGAAATGAGTTATTGCTTTTACATTTGCTTTATCTTTAGATTATCCCACCATCTCTCTGTGGGATGAGGTAAATGGTTAGCAGCCTTTTTGTTCTAATTAATTCCATTAACAGTATTATATGTCTATCATGTACCAGTATGTACTTACTTAGGCTTCAAAGAGGAATAAGAGGAGCTTCACTATTCAGAAATTCTGTGTAGAGAAGCCAACAGGTAAACTGCTGAACATCATTCCGTGTGATACATGCTAAGAGTAAGTGGCATGAAGGGGGTTTGGGGCACAACTCCATCTTGGGGTTCAGGCAGGAGAGAGAGAAGGTTAACCTTGAGATAAGTCTGGAAGGTTGGATTAATTTTCCATGAATGAGGGGGAAAGGGTATTGTAGGTAGAAGGAACCACATGAACAAAGCATGGGGATGTGAAATACCATGGCATTTTTGGGAAATCAGGAGTCGTTCCATTTGGCTGCGGTGCTTAGGGCCTGAGGCAGCGAACAGATGATGGTCTCAGATCTATACGACTCATGGTACTTTATTTCTTGGTGGCTGGTGTAATTTTCATTTTACATAATGGAATGAATTACGGACAAATTAAAAGTTGACTGGGGCTGATGAAGTTATTGTGAAGGGATCTATGTGATAATAGCCAAAAATATAATATAAGAGAAAAAAATTAAACAATAAAGGAGCCTTCCTTAAAATCCCCAGAATCTGTTTGTCACTGGAAATAGAGTTTATTAAAAGGGATAGGAAGCTAACTTTTGACTGATGACGTTTTCAGTTCTCTCCTCAGCCTTCCTGCATTAACTTGGAGACAATGTGGACCCGGGCACTGTGGATGCTCCTTCTACTCTGCAAATTTAGCCTGGCAGGTAGGTTGATGGGTGCCCTTGTATGGGATTATATGATTCTCACTAACTTCTCTGGACAAGAGCTGTGAATTTGACTGCAAAGGAACTCCCAGACCTTGGGCATATGTGGATGAACAACAAGGGATTTGTGAACTCCCTGAATTTCTGTGGATGGGTGTGTGCATGTTGTTGTATACATATGTGTTTGCAAATTTGGCAAGATGGCCTATCATATTTTCAGAGGGAGATATGACCCCCCAAAAGGCCAAGATCCACTGTTTTAGAGTGGTTGTAAGTTCTTGTCTCAATAGTTTTTATGTTAGGAGCAGTCGTTTCATGTAAAACACACATGTAAAAACAAAAATATATAAATTTAACAGTATTTTCAATAATTTCCAAGGATATAAAGGGAAATGATGAAATAAAACATTTTTACAATCGTCCAACCTAAGACTATGGACCTAATATCTGTATAGTACCTTGCAGATTTATTATCCATTACTTTAATTGCATCTTATATTAAAAAAAATAAACATCAGAGAGGAGAAATGGGTATTGGTTACTAGGAATGTAGAGAAGGCATCACGTCATGTACCAGTTTGCTAGGGCTCTCGTTACTACACACTGAATGGCTTAAACAACAGAAATTTATTTTCTCATAGTTCTGGAGACTAGAAGTCCAAGATCAAGGTGCCTACAGAGTTGAATTCCTGACACCTCTCTCCTTGGTGCATAAATCGCATTCTTCTTATTCCTCTTCATATGGTCATTCCTCTGTATGTCCTAATCTCCTTCTCTTACAAACACACCAGCTGGATTGGACTAGGCCTACCCTGATGGCCTTGTGTTAACTAATACCTCCTTAAAAACCCTGTCTCCAAAGAATCACTTTCTGAGGTAATGGGGGTTGGGGCTTCAACATATGAATTTGGGCATATGTAATTAAGAATGTAACATGTAGTAATTGGGGATGACCAAGAGGCAGTCGCAATCTGTGGATTATGGAGGTCTTCCAGACCTCTCCTTTGGCATGGCCTGCCTTGTAGCCCCCTAGGATACACCCGTGGAACTTAGGAGTTTTATAGACACTATAGTCAAGTAGGCGTGTATCTCTCTGTCTTATCTAGCCTCTCCTGGCCAGCTCAGAAACCAAAAATCGGTCTCAGTTATACAATTTACAGTTGAAGTTATGTGCATTATGGCTTCTATCAACTCATCATTCCCCTCAACTTATCTCTTTCTATTTTCTCTCTCTGGCTTCTTCTCTTCTTATTACCTTTTACTTATACCATGTCCTACACAACTGGCTCCAGTTTCCACCTGACTTCCCTTCTACAATATCCTTCCCTAGATCTCAATCAGCCCTGCCCTTCTTCTCCTTGGAGACATTTTTCAAAACACTAATTTTGCAACAGCCCTAGGTGATATGAGCATATAGGGAAGAAGGAAGATTGAGAACAATGAATTTTGAAAAATGTTCTTTTTGCATGTGGGAAATTCTCTGATAAGCAAGAATATTTTCCTTATCTTTCTTAGAGGAAAGTTAATGACTATTTCCCCTTATTTCTAAACATAGGAGAAATCATTATTTTTAGAAACATAGGAATATAGTTATTTTTTTAAGATGTGGGGGAAGGATAGATATGCATAAATGATAAATCTAGTCTTCAGGTGTCCATTTTTAAAATATAAAAATTCTGTTTTTAAATGGTTTTAGATTTATGGAAAACTTGTGAAGATAGTACAGAGAGTTCTTGTATACCCCTCATCCAGTTTCCTACATTGTTAATATCTCATAATACATTTGTCAAAACTAAGAAAGTGATATTGACACATTATTGTTCCAAGATCTAATTCAGGGTACCATATTGCATTGCATTTTCACATCTCCCTAATCTCTTGTGGTTTGTGACAGTTTCTTAGTCTTTCTTTGTTTTTCATGACCTTAACACCCTTGGGTACTTGCCAGGACTCCTGGGTTTTTATAAAAATATGACAGAGGTGAAATGCCCTTTGTGCTCTATCACACGTAGCAGTCTTCAGATGAAGGGTGGATAGAGATAACGGATAAGACTTAAAATCAGCACCGTTTGCCAACAAGTGGAAAGGGAGGATGATAGAGGTATAGGCTTTGAGAATAGTGGTGGTTCCGTTATATGAAGTAAAAGCAGTTCCAATGTGTGGGGTCACATCTGATAACAGGCAGAAATGTAATTGTAAGTAAAGCAAGTAACTCAAAGTGAATCCTAATATTGTTTGTTCATCCGGTTCCTTCTTATTTCAGTTCCTCCCAATGCCCTAATTGTGATAAAACTAATCTCAAATGACCTGAGATACATATGCAGAATTCGAGTGTCATGAGGACACTTGAAGAGAGAAAACTACTGAAAAAAATGAATTATTTTCCCAAGTCTTAGAATCCTGGATTTTCAGAGCAGACTGTCTACTTTTTACATTAGTCAGGGAAAGTTGTTTATGCTGTAAAAATAAGCCCCATATCTCAGTGTTTAAAACAGCAGGAGGTAAGCAGGAGCCCAGGGTGATGAAGACTCTACCATCTTAAGATACTTTCATCTCAGCATGGAGTTGCAGGGTGGGAACAGAGGAAGGAGAGAAAGGAGAATCATGCACCAGAACTTAAACGATCCTCTCATTTGGCCAGAGCAAGTCACATGGCCATGCCTAATTTCAAGAGGGCAAGAAAATAAAATCTTGCTGTATGTCCAAGAAGGGGAGATATTGATGAGCACTGGAAATATGACTGAATGCACATTTTATTTATCACAAGTCTCTTCTATAATACTAGAGTAAGGGATTAAAATTTTCCATTCCAAAATATGCTACTTTGCCATGGGGATTATTTTGATGTGGAGGCAGATGAGAATCAACAGATGCAGAAATGAAGCCTACCGCATTAGTTTCCCGCATGGATTTACCTTCCTGCTGTTTGCTAGCCTTGGAAACCTAAATTTCTTTTCCTTTGTTCTGTCTCTTCTGCACAAATGTATTGTATTTTTGTTAAGATGCTACGTGGGCCCAAGATCTAACCACCTCTTTGAATTGCTCTTCATTGAGGTTTCTCCTGCATTATATATGCTGCATGCATTAATAAACTATTTTTTTTTCTTTTTATCTGTTTTTTGTTAGTCTCATTTTATAAGGCCCTAGCTGCAGAACCTAGGAGGGTAGAAGGAATAGAATTTTTTTCTCATATACCAATATCTCTATAAGAATGTTGATTTCTTGCCATATCCAAGTAGTAAGGACAGACAAATGTAGCTCCATTAATAAGCTCATGTGAAATGGAAAATCATTTTTTACAAGATTTTATTTATTTATTTGACAGAGAGACATGGCAAGAGAGGGAATAAGGGGGGGGAGTGGGAGAGGGAGAAGCAGGCTTCCCTGCTGTGCAGGGAGCCTGATGTGGGGCTCGATCCCCGGACCCTGGGATCATGACCTGAGCCAAAGGCAGACACTTAAGGACCGAGCCACCCAGGCACTCCTGGAAGATCATTTTTAAAACCATTTTCTCTTTTCCTGATGCCTGGGGAACCAGATGGTTCTGGTTCTGGAAGCCAGATGTTTGACTCCTTTTCTGACTTACGGCTTTTATACATATTAATTAAAGCTTCTGAACGACTGAACGGAGGTGTTCAGGGAAGGCTGGGAAAGTAAAGACCCTGAGGTTTGACCAGGGTACGTTTGGATCCATAAGGATCTGTTTCTACAGTGATTTTTGTGGCTGGCTCTGGAGTCAGCCAATGCAAGACAAAGTAAGAATGAAAAGGAAATAAAACAAAATATGACTGTAAGAGGGGCCATAATGAGAATAGCACAAGACCAAAGAATATTCTGGGGATACAAGGAAAAACTTCTTGTTTCCTTGGTCTCCAGCAAAGGCTTAACTTTGAAATCCTGCTAAGAGTTAGTGTGATGGGTATAAGTGAAATGCATGGAGTGAAGTAAGGAGCAAGCTAATATTTAATGAATATTAAAAAAAACCAAACTTGCCCAAAGGACTAAAGACCGACCCACATATAAACACACACACACACACACACACACACACACACACACACACACACACACACGTGAGAGCGCGCACGCGCCAGCCCTCTACCATCATCTCTGAGTCATGGAGGCAGAGTGAGTTGCTAAGTGAGAAGTTTGTTCCTCTGGGGATATTATGGGCTGACCTTTGGCTCACTGCCTTGCAGGGTTTTGCATGTTCCTGCTGGCAGCTGTGAAGTGTAGGATCTGTTAGTATTCTGATTGCTGACCCCAGAAATTCTCCAGGGAGGGTTTCAAGCCGTGTGGGCTCTTTGAGGAATGTGCTAGTGGTCTAGCTTCTCCTCTCCATGTAACATGCAGTATTATTTGGTTCAGGTCCAGTTACCTTGGTCTTTTTAAGCATTTGGACTTGGAGATCACTGTCTTTGTCATCATTTTAAGCATGCAAGTAGTAAAGATAGAAAATATTTTTAAAAAATTGTTTCATTTTAATTCCAATGTAGTTAACATACAGTGTTACATTAATTTCAGGGGAGCAGTACAGTGATTCAGCACATTGATACATCACCCAGTGTTTATCACAAATGTGCTGCTTAATCCCCATCACCCATTTCACCCATCCCCTATCCACCACTTCTCTAGAACCATCAGCTTATATTCTAAGAGTCTGTTTCTTGGTTTGTCTCTTTCTCTTTTTTCCCTTTACTCATTTGTTTTGTTTCTTAAATTCCATGTATAAGTGAAATCATATGGTATTTGTCTTCTCTGACTGACTGACTTTGCTTAGCATTATACTCTCTAGCTCCATCCATGTTGTTGCACATGGCAGGATTTCATTCTTTTTGTGGTTGAATGATATTCCATTATATATATATGTATTATATATATATATATATATATATATATATATATATGGCATCTTCTTTATCCATTCATCTATCATTGGACACTTGGGCTGCTTTCATATCTTGGCTATTGTAAATAATGCTGCAATAAACATGGGGGTGCATGTATACTTTTGAATTAGTGTTTTGTATTTTTTGGGGGTAAATACCTAATAGTGTGATTACTGGATTGTAGGGTAGTTCTATCTTTAGCTTTTTGAGGAAACTCCATACTGTTTACCACAGTGGCATTCCCAGTTTGCATTTCCCCCAACAGTGCAAGAGGGTTCCTTTTTCTCTACATCCTCAACAAAACTTATACTTTTTTGTGTTTTTGATTTTAGCCCTTCTGACAGGTGTGATGATGAGTGAAGTTGAACATCTTTTCACGTGTTGGTTGGCCATCTGGATGTACTCTTTAGAGAAATGTCTATATGTCTTCTGCCCATTTTAAAATTGGATTATTAGTTTTGGGGGTGTTGACTTGTGTCAGTTCTTTATATATTTTGGATAATAACCCTTTATCAGAGATATCATTTGAAAATATCTTCTCCCATCCAGGGGGTTGTCTTTTGGTTTCATTGTTTGTTTCCTTTACTGTGCAGAAGCATTTTATTTTGATGAAGTCCTAATAGTTTGTTTTTGCTTTTATCTTCCTTGCTTCAGGAGCTATATCTAGAAAAATGTTGCTATGGCCGATGTCAGAGAAATTACTACCTGTGCTCTCTTCTAGGATTTTTATGGTTTCAGGTCTCACATTTAAGTCTTTCATCCATTTTGAATTTATTTTTGTGTGTGGTGTAAGAAAGTGGTCCAGTTTCATTCTTTTGGATGTTGCTGTCCAGTTTTCCCACCATCATTTGTTGAAGAGACTGTCTTTTTCCCATTGGATATTTGTTCCTGCTTTGTCGAAGAATAATTGGCCATGTAATTGTGAGTTTATTTCTAGGTTTTCTGTTCTGTTCTGATCTCTCTGTTTGTATTTGTGCTAGTGCCATACTGTTTTGATTACTGCAGCTTTGTAGTGTAACTAGAAGTCTGAAATTGTAGTGCTTCCAGGTTTGCTTTTCTTTTTCAAACAAAATTGCTTTGACTCTTTGGGGTCTTTGTGGTTCCATACAGATTTTAAGATGGTTTGTTCTAGTTCCTGGAAAATATTGTTGGTATTTTGATAGGGATTGCATTAAATGTGTAGATTGCTTTGGGTAGTATAGACATTTTAACACTATTTTTTTCTTCCAGTCTATGAGCATGGACTGCCTTTCCATTTCTTTTTGTCATCTTCAATTTCTTTTATCAATGTCTTATTGTTTTCAGAGTATAGGTCTTTCATCTCTTTGCTTAAGTTTATTCCCCAGTACTTTATTATTTGTGGTGCAATTGTAAATGGGGTTGCTTTCTTAATTTTTCTTTCTGCTACTTCATTATTAGTATATACAAATGCAACAGATTTCTGTATGTTGACTTTGCATCCTGAGACTTTAATGAAGTCATTTATCAGTTCCAGTAGTTTTTTGATGTAGTCTTTAGCATTTTCTATATATAGTATACTGTCATCTGCAAATAGTGAAAGTTTTACTTCCTCCTTACCAATCTGGATGCCTTTTATTTCTTTTTGTTGTCTGCTTGCTGTGGCTAGAACTTCCAGTACTGTGTTGAATAAAAGTGGTGAGAGTAGACATCCTTGTCTTGTTCCTGACTTAGGGGAAATGCTCTCAGTTTTTCCCCATGACTATGATGTTGGTTGTGGGCTTTTCATATAAGGCTTTTGTTATACTGAAGTATGTTCCCTCTATCCCTACTTTGTTGAGGGTTTTTATTATGAATGGGTTATACTTTGTTAAATGGTTTTTCTGCATCTATTAAAATGTCATATGGTTTTTATAATTTCTCTTATAGATGTGATGTATCACACTGATTGATTTGAGAATACTGAACCATCTTTGCACCCCTGGAATAAATCCCACTTGATCATGGTGAACGACTTCTTTTAATGTATCATTGGATTCAGTTTGCTGGCATTTTGTTGAGGATTTTTGCTTCTATATTCATCAGATATATTGGCCTGTAGTTTTCTTTGGTGGAGTCTTTATCTGGTTTTGGTATCAAGGTAATGCTAGCTTCATAGAATGAATTTGGAAATTTTCCTTCCTCTGCTATTTTTTGGAATAGTTTGAAAAGTATTTAAGTATTAACTCTTCTTTATATATTTGGTAGAATTTGCCTGTGAAGTTATCTGGTCCTGGACTTTTGTTTGTTGTGAGCTTTTTGAGTACTGACTCAATTTCCTTTCTAGTAATGAATCTGTTTAGATTTTCTATTTCTTCCTGTTTCAGTTTTGGTAGTTTTATGTTTCTAGGAATTTATCCATTTCTTCTACATTGTCCAATTTGTTGTCATAATTTTTCATAACATTATATATTTGGTTGTCTTTCTGTGGTGCCACATTTCTTCAGATAAATTTTTTTCCCCCTTTTCTCTCTTTTCTTCCTCTGGGCTCCCTATAATGTGAATGTTTTCAGACTTGATGGAGTCACGGAGTTCCCTAAGACTATTCTCAATTTTCATCATTTTTTTCCTTTCATTTGCTCAGTTTGGTTACTTTCTATTACTCTGTCTTCCAGGTCATTATTTCTCTCTTTCATTTAGCCTGCTACTTATTCCATCAAATGTATTTTTAATTTCATTTATTGTGGTCTTTATATCTGATTCTTTTTTATCTCTTTGTTAAGGGTCTTACTGATGTCCTCTATTCTTTTCTTCGGTCCAATGAGTATCTTTATGATCATTCTTTAAACTCTCTAACAGGCATATTACTTAAGTCTGTTTTGGTTCGGTCTCTTGCTGTGGTTTGGTCCTGTTCTTTCACTTGGATATATTTCTCTGTCTTCTCATTTTTTGTAACTATCTGTGTCTGTTTCTGTGTGTAAGGTAAGTCTCTTTTTGCTTCAGGTCAGTTGTCTTCAGTGGCTCTCTTTGCCTATTGTGAGTAGTGTTTGCTTCCCAGCAGCTGTGGCCTATATTCAAACAAGGTACACTCTGGTCTGCTTGCTAATTGAGACCTGGAGCTGCTGCGATTGGTACTGGCCAGCCTAAGTGGATCTGCAAAGGGCACATGGGAAGGTCTTTCACTTTTAACAAGGCCTCAGTCTTCTGTAGCGCCCACAACCACCAAGACCAAGGCTCTGCAAAAGGCACAGGTCAGGAGATGCAGCATTGGTGAGGTTTGTATTGATCTTCTGTGGGAGGGGCTCCACACTTCTGGGGCTGAGGCAAGTGGAACTGGGAAGGGCAGATACATTGAAGCACGGGGTGGGGGCCTTGGTGCAAGCAAGTTAGGTAGGGAGTGTGGACAAAGTGCTGGTTCCCACAGGTGGCTTGTGTTTATGCTGGGGGGCAGAGGTGGGAAATGATGCCTACAAACCCCTTTGTTCCTAGAGGAGTCTTTCTGAGATCCCTAGCTCTCCAGGACACACTCTGTAATGAGTAAATCACCCTCCCTCCCATTTGCCACCAGTGGTTTTCTTTTCTTTTCTTTTTTTTTTTACGATTTTATGTATTTATTTATTTAGTTAGAGAGCTCGCAAGTTGGGAGGGGTGGCTGAGGAAGAGGAGAGAGAGGATCTGAAGCAGACTCTGTGCTGAGTGCAGAGCCAGACATAGGGCTTGATCCGACAACCCTGGGGTCATGACCTGAGCTGATCTCAAGAGTCAGACACCCGACCGACTGATCCACACAGGAGCCTCTGCTACCCAGTGTTTTTCAAACTGCTGGTTCTACACTGTATCTGCTCAGGCTGCTTGTCATGCTGCTTCTTTAAAGGTGAGGATGCCCGCAGGGCTCTTCTAGAGCTGAATACGTTATTTTAAGAATTCTAGGCTTTGAGTCCTACTGTTTGTAAGAACTCACAAAATCAGGCCCCTCTTGTTTTCAAAGCCAAATGTTGTGGGGGTTCGTCTTCCCCATTTTGAGTCCCCAGTGTGATTGTCTGTTTCTTGCCTTTCACTGTCCTCCCAGCTCCCTCCTGTTTGTGGATGGCCACAATCCCTTTAGGTCTCAAGTCACATTTCCGCCTTCTTTCATGTGGCCTTTTCTCTACCTTTGTTTGTGGGGTTTGCTCTGTCGGTCTTTGGGTCTTTTTCTGGAATAGCCAAGTTGATGTGAATGCTACCTAGTTGTATCTATGGAACAAGGTGAGGTTGGGATCCTTTTACTCCACCATCTTCCCAGCAGTGCAAGATAAAAAATCTTTGACTTCGCTGCCAACTAATGGGTGCTTCAAGGATGGAGTGCAGCAGTAGGGGCGCCTGGGTGGCTCAGTCGGTCAAGTGTCTGCCTTCAGCTTGGGTCATGATCCCAGGGTCCTGGGACTGAGCTCCATGTCGGGCTCCCTGCTCAGCGGCGAGTCTGCTTCTCCCTCCCTGCTGCTTGTTCTCTCTCTGTCTCTCAAATAAAATAAAAATAAACTCTTTAAAAAAAGGATGGGGTGCAGCATTCAGAGGAAGGCAACTTCTCAAGAAAGAGCTGGAAGTGTTGACACAACATGCAGGCACTTAGCTCTCCCTCGTTCTTATTAATTATTTACAGGGGCTTCTTTACCCATGTGGATAATGTTCATTACATAGAACAAATATATGAATATAGATACAAATTTAAAAAATCCTAAACCTGGACAAAGCAGTGACTGTCATCCATTCTGGAACTCTTTACTAGTGCCTTTTTGTTAGAAGGTAATACCCCCGACAGAGGTGAAATAAATACAGTATTAGTTAGGTGTGCAGAGAAAATATAACATCCTTGTAGTCTATGATCAAGCCAATCAATTCCAAAAATTCCTTCTCCCCTGGAAAGCCAGGCACAGTTGAGGAAGAGGAGGGAGTGGGTAGCACTCTTACTCGTTAACATTGGCTCATTTTCTATGGTTTATAGTGTCTTTTAGCTAATTCAGTCTCACTGGAGTAAATGTCCACCTTCCAGAGTTCCTGTCTTTCTCCTGCTTCTTTTTAAGATGGTGTCTGGGTACATGAGCAGGGTTTATATGACTGAAGAACCTCTGGCAAGGGATTGTGAATCTATGTAAGAAAGTCTTTGTGTTGCCTTCTGGTCTTCTCTGCACTGCCCACTTTGATCTCATGCCTCCTCTGCTATCTACTGCAGGACAGCTGGCTTTGCCTAGACTTTGGGGCATCATATTGGCACCTATTCCTGAAGTGCATGCCCGATTTGTTTTCCTGTGGTCCTGAAGTCCCCTGTGCACAGAAGTCTCTTCATCTGAATCCCAGGCCTGGACCAACCTCACACGTCTATACCCACTCCCCACCCTGAGATACCAGGGACTTCTGGATCCCTGCATGCTACATTTGCCTGTATGGGGCTTATCTGAAGAGCTGTGCCATTGCAGTGTTAGGGATTCTGCATTATGCTGGAGTTGAAGCTGAGTGGAACTAGAGCCTTCTTTTAGAGTAAAGACTTGTGACCTGCCCCAGGCTGTGCCTGATGAAGTAGGTCACCAGCCCAGTTGATCTTGTTTCACAGACCCATCGTGTGTTTCTACTGCTCTATCAGGAACACTGACACCTGAGCTCCTTACTCTACCTTACTTACATTGTCTCCCCACCCACCCCCATCAGTATTTTACTTGCTAGAAGTGATGGGTTTTTTTCCTTTCTTGTCTGGTAGGGGCTTCCCTCCTAGACGGACTAGAACTTTGCTTTGATATGTAAAGGTAACCTAAGTGCTCTTCCTCTCTCAAAAATGCCTGCTTCTTAAGACTGGTTTTACCAAAGACTCAAGAAGAAGTTAGTTTGAGTCTCAGAATTGAACATTGCCCTTAGTTTAAAATTGCCTTTGCTCTTAATTAGGTGTGTGTGTAAGTGCATGCATAAGCATGTATGATTAACCCCTTGGGCATCTGGTGAAACGTCTGGACCACTTCTCAAAATAATATGCATAAGTGCATAAATAATATGCATTGGATTACAAAGGAACTCAAATATAATGAAAGAATGCTATCAAACTATTAAGGAAACAAATTTGTGACTACTATATGTGCTTCTTAATACATCAAGGTATCTGCAACAACTGAAATATAATATGAAAATACTCTGACTTTTAATAGTGACAAAGTCACGAGTAATGATGCAACTGTAGGCTGTTGACCACATTTATGATGGAAGGAAATTGTAAATTTCAACAATAAGTTTGTGAAAAATTTTTCCTCTTTAGGTTTATGTACCCATAGATTGTATCTCTGGACCTTTGCAGGGTCTAGATCCATATTCTAGTTTGTATCTGTTTTCCCTATAAAGGGATAGGTGTTTTTGGGTGAGAAACAATAAGGAGCAAGATTTATAAGCTATGAAAATACAGATGAAGATATTTCAGAAATTTTCTCTATTAACATAATCTTCTGGGGAAAAATTATTGATATATAAGGTTGAAGTGTGGCATAGTTGAACATTTTGTGTTTTTCTCTTTTCCACATACCATCCATTGCCCAGTTACCCAGACTGGTTCCATCATTTGATGCTTTACTTAGTATTTCACTAACACTTTATATTTGTCTGGTATTTTAATGATTTTTGATTCTCAAATATTGCTTTTGAGTAAGAATGTAAAAAGTGTTTGTTTGTTTTTTTTAAGGTAGAAATCTAGTTCTTGAAGGGGAATAATTGAAGAGAGGGAGTTATACTCTTTCCTTGTCCCAGAATGGGAGAATCTGTTATATGTACCAACTAACCAAAAAAGGCCAGCTTTTGATATGCCTATTTTCATGAAACGATTGTCTCTGTGTGTACATATGTATGTATTTATATATTTATGTATGTATGTATGTTTGTTTATCTAGTTCTGCCGGCTAAGCCTGAGAACATTTCCTGTGTCTTTTACTATGAGGAAAATTTTACTTGCACCTGGAGTCCAGAGAAAGAAGCCAGTTACACATGGTACAAAGTGAAAAGAACTTAGTAAGTATGGGAGCTTGTGTGCTATCAGTGGGGAGGAAGGGAAGGAGGCAGAGGCTCCTGGTTCATTGATGATTCAAGTCACTTATGAAATGAAATGTTTGCTTCATTACACTTTCTAGGTGACCCCTATTTGCGTCCCGTGTCTGGGGTGACAGCTTGGCTGCTGTAGCCATGCTGACAGGATCTGCAGCTATGGGGGGTGGGGAGGGTAGCTTCACAACGACCGCCTCTGAAAGGAGCTGAATTGGCTGAGAGTAGTCACCAGTTATAAGCACAGTGGAAAATCTGTTTATTTACTACATTCAGCTGTATTTGTCCTCTTTCCAGAATGTGTCATAAAACTGGTCCTTCTTCCTGGACCCAATTATAGTAAGTGGGGTTATAAACCCAGAACTAAGAGGCACATGT
This sequence comes from Ailuropoda melanoleuca, assembly GCF_002007445.2. Lineage (NCBI taxonomy): Eukaryota > Metazoa > Chordata > Mammalia > Carnivora > Ursidae > Ailuropoda > Ailuropoda melanoleuca. Next base: position 36,052,425 of record NC_048220.1, read on the forward strand.
TTCTCAGTCCGCCACTAATTTGCTGTGTGACCCTGTCAAACAGTATTCCACCAGGACAGTGATTCCCAAATTTTTCACTACCTCAAGCATCCCTTTTTATTCTAATGCTATTAGAATAAAAATTTTAAAATTTTTATTATAATTCTAGCCAAAAGCTAGGTATTTTATTAATCATGTGCACAGAATTTTTTGAACTTTTGAAAATAGCTCATGGAACCCTTTATGTCCTTCATGTTCCCCTAAGAATAAGGAACCCCATGTTAGGAAATATTGAAAGACAATCTTTAAATCTTTTCCATTTCAGGAAGAGAGTCTGTAATTCCAAGTTTTTGTTTTGTTTTGTTTTTAAATACAAAATCTCATATATATTCTTTTTTTTCCCCACTCCTTGGAAATTGGTAACCAGTGTTACCAGGGAAGTCTACTTCATGTTTTACAATAGAAGAAAAGGATAAAAGCAAACACTTTTCCTTGCAGTACTCATGTGTCCGTGATATGGAGAGAGATGATTTAAAACAGAGATCAGGAAACTTTTTCTATAAAGGGGCAGATAGTAAGTATTTTAGGCCTAAAGGAGATTGGGTCTCTGTGAAACTATTAACACTACTGCAGCTGTGCTGGAAAAGCTGCCGTAGACAATATGTAGACCCATGGCGTAGACTGTTTAATAACACTTTATCTGTGAACACTGAAATTTGGATTTCATATAATTTTCACATGCCACAAAGTATTTTTCTTTTTATATATTTTCCCCAACCATGTAGCAATGTAAAACATGTTCTTAGCCTATGTGTCATAGGAGAAGAGGAGATGGGCTGTATTTGATCTGCAGGTCTAGTTTGTTGAGCTCTGCTTCTGAAAATCAGAGGGATAAAGGCCCAATAGGCCATGGTCCAGGTGTCTTATCTTCTCTCAGACTTATTAGTTCGAGGCCCAGTGTTGAATAGAAAGTACCAGTAGAATGTAAATCTGGAAACCTCAATAAGTGTACTCTTATTTTTCTTTTTTAAGGAGTCATCCCTTGCCTTCCGTCACTCCCTGTGGATTGTCATTATTCTCATGCACTGGTCATGTAGAAGTAGGAAACGCCTGGGGGTTCTTTTTTTTTTTTTTTAAGATTTTATGTATTTATTTGAGAGAGATACAGAGAGAGCATGAGCAGGAGCAGGGGAGGGGAAAAGCAGGGGTAGGGTGAGGGGGAAGGGACAAGCAGACTCCCAACTGAGCTGGGAGCCCAACATGGGGCTCCATCCCAGGACCCTGAGATCATGATCTGAGCTGAAGTTGGATGGTTAACCGACTGAGCCATCCCAGTGCCCCACACCTGGGTGTTCTTAGGCCTGTTTACAATCCCTGTCGATGGCCTCAGGACTGCTGGGCTCTCTAGGACTCCCAGACTGGTTTGTACTTTTGTAAGTTTATCACTGAGAATATCTCTTCCAGGTAGAATGGGAGGATTTCTTGTGGACGGTCAACCCAGAGAACAGATGATGGTGGGTCAGTGGTATGAACAAAAAAACCTACTCATGCTCAGAAATGATAGGAATGGATTTTTCCTTGGGAAAGACTAAGAGGAGTTGGAATGCCTTTATGCAAGTAATGACTTTTGAACTGAGATGTGAAGGAGCCCTTGAGGTGAAGAAAAGGGAAACAAGGTTATTTCTTAGAGGTTACAGCATGAATAAAGGCAAAAACATTCAGCTAGAGTAATAGTACTTATAACAATGATAGTAACATTTCACTTTTAGACTAAATGGCCGACATTTTAAAAGAACTTCATGCCTATTAGCTCATTTCATCCTCATAACAGTGTTATGTTATAGGTATATCACTATTCTCATCTTAGAGATGAGAAAACTCAGGCATGGAGAGGTTAGGAAACTTGCCCAAGGCTCGGAATTCAAACCTGGTTGGCTTCCAGAGCTTGTGCTTGTAACCGCCACCCAACATGACTCTGGAGGCTGTTTTTGCACTGCACAAAACCCATAGAAAGCCTTTAAAGTTTTTTCTACTTTCAGAATTCTACAATTCCTTACATTTAAGTTCTGCTCCGTTGCCCCCAGGCCTCGCCAACACTGGCATCTTGCAAAGTGGGTCTGTTTCTGTTCCCTGCTTATTTCATCTCCTACATCTTCCCCACAGCCCTGGGGGCTGTGGCTGTACCCACCCATCTGATTCCTACCAATCTTTGTACTTGTCTTCATTAAGTGATAGCTTGATAGGATTTAAGTTGTCTATATGTCTAGGGGAAAAATTTAATGAGTTTTCTGAAAATTATATATGGCAGTGGTAAAAAAATTCTATCTGAAAAATATAAAGAATATTAAAAAAATCACTTGAAATTCCACCACCAAAGGTAACAAGCTTAACATTTTGATGAATACTTTTCCAGACATCTCTGAGAATAGTTATATAAATATATAAGTTTACATAAATGTGATTATTCTGTACATAATATGCATCCATTTTTTTCTTTTACCACCAATAAGAGTATGAGCATCTTTCCATATCAATAACTCTAGATTTATTAAAAAGTATATTTTAAATTCTATGTATGTATCATAGTTTATTTAACAAATCCTCTTTGATTTTATTTTTCTTTTAAGAATAATTTCACAAGGCTAGAATCTGGTGTTTTCAGGATCCTAGTCAGGATTTCTTACCAATAGGAAATGTATTACAAGCATAGATTTTGATGGACTTACAGAGTTCCAAGGAAGTCTCCATGGCTTATAGCATCTCAGGCAAGAAGCAGATAAATTTGATCTCTCCTTGGAAGAGATGAAGAAGGAATTTGGAGAGGTGGCATCATATTTGGGATGAAATAGTCCTCAAGAGAAACCCAGAGTGAAACTAATAAATACATGCTTAATATATTAAGTATGGCTTTGTTTCCAAAATGCTGTACTAAACTCATGTTGATTGCCTTTTCCTTCAAAGCTCTTATGGATATAAAAGTGATATTTGCCCAACCGATAATTCTACAAGGGGAAATGCTTCTTGCTCCTTTCTTCCTCCAACAATAACAAACCCAGATAATTACACCATTCAAGTGGAAGCTCAAAATGCAGATGGTATAATTAAATCTGATATAACACATTGGAATTTAGATGCCATAAGTAAGTATCATTTTTTTCCTTATATGCTCTATTAAAAGGTAACTCCCCCCTCCTTTTTCTTGGAAGAGATGTAAACACAAAAGTAAACTCAAAGCTTAAGGATATAGTAGGTATGCCAAGGCTTATGGATATGTATGAGGGTCCCTTTTTCTCCACATCCTCACCAATGCTTGTTATTTCTTGTCTTTTTGATACTAGCCATTCTCTCTGGTATGAGGTGATATCTCTTTGTGGTTTTGATTTGCATTTCTCCAATTATTAGTGATGTTGAGCATCTTTACATCTATCTCTTGGTCCTCTGTTTTTCTTTGGAAAATGTCTATTCAGGTCTTCTGCCCATTTTTTAATTCAAATTGTGGGGTTTTTTGGTGTTGAGTTGTATGAGTTCTTTATATGTTTTAGATATTAGCCCCTAATTTGATAGATCATTTGCAAATGTCTTTTCCCATTCAGTAAATTGCCTTTTCATTTTGTTGATGATTTTCTTCACTGTGCAAAAGCTTTTTATTTTGATGAAGTCCCAATAGTTTGTTTTTGCTTTTATTTCCCTTGCCTGAGGACACATATCTAGAAAAATGTTGCTAAGGCCAATGTCCAAGAGATTGCTGCCTGTGTTTTCTTTAGGACTTTTATGGTTTTAGGTCTCACATTTAAGTCTTTTTTAAGATTTTATTTATTTATTTGACAGAGAGAGAGACAGCCAGCGAGAAAGGGAACACAAGCAGGGGGAGTGGGAGAGGAAGAAGCAGGCTCCCAGTGGAAGAGCCTGATGTGGGGCTCGATCCCAGAATGCTGGGATCACGCCCTGAGCTGAAGGCAGACGCTTAACAACTGAGCCACCCAGGCGCCCCACATTTAAGTCTTTCATCCATTTTGAGTTTATTTTTGTATGTTGTGTGAGAAAGTGGTCCAGTTTCATTCTTTTGCATGTAGCTGTCCAGTTTTCCCAACCATTTATTGAAGAGACTGCCTTTTCCCCATTGTATATTCTTGCCTCTTTTGTCATATATTAATTGATGATGTAGGTTTATGTTTCTTTTTGGACTTCTCGATCCTGTTCCACTGATCTATGTGTCTGTTTTTATGCCCATGCCATACTGTTTTGATTACTATAGCTTTGTAGTATAGATTGAAATCTTGGATTGTGATACCTTCAGCTTTATTCTTGTTTTTCAAGATTGCTTTTGTTATTTGGGGTCTTTTGTAGTTCCATGTATATTTTAGTGTTTTTTTTTTCTAGTTCTGTGAAAAATGTTGTTGTTATTTTGATAGGGATTGCATTGAATCTGTTCATTGCTTTGGGTAGTATGGACATTTAAAAATTTTTTATTCTTCCAGTCCATGAGCATGGTATATCTTTTCAGTTGTTAGTGTTGTCTTCAATTTCTTTTATCAGTGTCTTACAGTTTTCAGAATACAGGTCTTGCACTTCTTTGTTTAAATTTATTCCGAGGCATTTTATTATTTTTGATGCAATTGTAAGTGGGATTGTTTTCTTAATTTCTCTTTCTTGTACTTTATTACTAGTGTATAGAAGTGCAATAGAATTCTATATATTAATTTTATATCCTGAAACCTTATTAAATTCATTGTTTCTAGAATTTCTAATGCAAGAGAGTATATGCTGATTGAACAGTGTTATTAAGAAGACAAAGGTTTTATTTAGCATTATATCAATTTTGTTTAAAAAATATACAAATACTTACATAGAAAAAGGCCCAGAAATACTCCAGAAAGTTATAAGGGCTCTGGCTGATGGCATTATGGATGATTTAAACTTTTTCTTTGTATTTTTCTATATTTTAAAAAAATTTTTTGGAATGATCATATGCTACTTTTAAAACCAGAAAAATATTACGTATTTTGAAAGAGAGATTTTGAGTGATAATGTTTGTAGTGTTCAAGGGAAATGAAAGGCACTTTCTACTGGACACTTTTGGTGGTCAAAGAAAGAGAAGTTGAGGGGAGGGGAGATAAGGGAAACAGCCCATTTTCTAGTTGTGTAGTCTTTTCTTTTGACCTCCTTTCTTCTTGGCATAAGATCTGAACCAATCAGTAAAAGGTGCATTTGCAGAAAAATCATAGAAATGTATCTTATCCTCACTGGCCATCCCTTTTTTTTGTTGTTGGGGGGGTGGAGAAGCTGGGGTGGCACCATTCCTTTTGCCCTGCCTTCTTAATGCAACCTGCATATAGCAGGTTACAAAATATGCGTTACCATTTCCTTTCTAGTTTTCTTTTTTTCAGTTTTAGATGGTTGTGATTAGCACCTTCTGACCTTTTCGCAAATGTGAGAAATTTATGATTTTTATTTTCAGTGAAAATTGAACCACCTGAGATTTTCAGTGCGAAATCAGTTTTGGGCATCAAACGAATGCTTCAAATAAAATGGAAAAGGCCTGTGTTGGCTCCTCTTTCATCTACTTTAAAATACACTCTTCGATTCAGAACAGTAAATAGTGCCCACTGGGTAAGTGATGCCATTAAAATGTTTCTTTTAGGGGGGACAAAGAAGAGAATTATTGACAAACTTTTTTTTGATCTGGAATCATTTTTTCCCATTTTCTACCTTAAAAATAGAAGACAGACAATAGTGAGTACTTTTCTTCCCAGTTTCCCATTTGGGCCTTTTAGAATGGATAAGTGTTTCACTGTAGGCATCTTGCATTCTGAGCACAGGGACATATTAAAGAGTGAGAAATTTACTTTTGCATTCCACTCTGGTTTGTGTCTAGATGTGTTGGTGGCCAGAGATTCTAATGGCTTAGCCATTTCCTTTTTTATTTTTCCAAACTTTTATGAAATTGTGATATATAAATTATATTTAGAAAAGTGAACAAAACATAAATATTACATTTAACAAATTATTATTAAATCAGCACTTATGTTAAAACTAGTGAGGTCTAAAATAGCATGTCAAGGTCTCCTGTCTACCCTTTCCTGAAGAAAACCCCCATAGCTCCTTAGAGCTCTTATCTTGATTTTTCATGGTAAATATTTCTTAACTTTTTATTATGGGTTTGCCATTTAAGCCTGCATCCCTGAACAACATAGTTTGAGACATTATATAATAGAAATCCATACATTTTGTATTTTGTAAATATTTGGCTTCTTTCAATATTATACTTTTAAGATTCATCCATGTTGTATAATGCTGAAGTTTATACATTTTCGTCGTCATGTAGTATTCCATTGTATGAACACAATGGAAGCATGGCTTTAATTTGCATTTACCTGACTTTTAATGAGCTCATGTACCTTTTCATGTGTTTATCAGCTCTTTGGAGTCCTTTTTGGTCAAGTGTTGATTTAAACTATTTGTGCATTTTTTCTAGTGGGTGGTCTGAATTTTAAATTGACTTGTAGGAGTTTCTTATGTATTTTATTTATGAGGTTTTTGTTTGTTATGTGTGCTGCAAACATTTCTGACTATAAGGTTTGCCTTTTAACTCTCCTAATGGTTATTTTGGAGAAGAACTTCTTAATTTTAATATTATCAAATTTTATCAATATTTTCATTTATACTTAAAGTCTTTTTTATCTTACGGAATCTTTTCTTACCTCCAAGTTTAGAGGATATTCTTATATCTCCATCAATGCAACATGAAATTATATACAGTTTTTTTTTGTAACCACTATATATTATAGACTCTTAATCATCTCCTAGCCAGTTAAATCAGTTAAATCTTTAGGAGTTTTTTCCCCACACACAAGATTTTCTAGTAAAACACATGTCCACTATCTTATAACTTATTTATTAAGGTAAGTGTAGGTGTTTTATTTATTCTTGTTGTATTTCTTCATGTTGGTCATACCCATCATTTCAGCCTATTTAGAATCTTTATTCTATCACCCAAAACTTACATTTAACTTTTTTACTTTCTAACTTTGCGATATATTTGGCTTGGATAACACTTACTTCTATACCTTTATCTGATTTTTATAAAAATAATGGCTCTGTCAGAGCCCTGTGGTAAACCATTACAGACTACCCAGAGATATCAACCTCTTTTTCTTTGAGTGTGGCCATTTACTCAGGCTTCTGTGAATATACCTAATTAGCACTACAATCATTCAGCGTACCTTTTCCATCTTGTCCATGATGCTATTACTAGACTTTCCTTTGCCAAAATTCATAGATACTTTATCTATTGCATCGTCTCCTAACCTAGACCCCTTTCAGAAAAGAAAATTGGCTAAGTTTCATGTGTCTTGTGTTTAAGACAAGAGAAATAATGATGTCCACTCCTCCCCTCAGCTTCCTTTCTATGCCAGCTCTGGAATCAGTGTCCTAGTACCTGAGTACCTGACTACATGTAAAATAAGACTCATTAATTTGCAGTTTTGGGAACCTAGAAGGGAACCTCTAGGCAAGACAATTCCTGGCACAGCATAAGTTCATCTTCCTTCACACCACATGTTATGGTCTAAGTAAACCTGAGGACTTGCTAGGGTGATCTGCCCTTGGGTTTATTCTCAGTCCAGAGTCCTGTGGCTGCTGAGATAGAATTCAACAGGAAAAATAAACCACGATCTCTTTTTCTCTAGAAAATTACTGAGCCCTGTACAACACTAAGCGAAATTAGCAAGTGGAAACTACCCGAGCACTCAGCATTGTCTATGCCATCTCTTTGACAAACTCCCGACATCTGCACTCATCTTTGCTTTATTCCTTCCAGGCCCTGAGAGAGGCAGTCCTTTCTCCCGCTCCCCTGAAGAAAATGAGAAGGAAAGTGGAATGTATTTAGTGTCTCTCTCCTTTCAGCTTTCAAACACAATCAGTTCTAAACCCAGTTATACCAACCCAACTTTTCCAAGGAGAGAGGTCCAAATCTTTAACCCTCCAAGACTTGACCCCTATCAATCCCTTCAACTTCATCTTTCATCCTGCCCTTGCTTCTCTACTGGTTCTAAATTGCTCGTTTCCCTTATGTCATGTCATTTTACTGTTCTTTGTCTCTGTTTTTGCACCTCTCTTTCTTCCCCAACCTTGTTGAATCTGTTCATGTCTCAGAACTCAGTTCTGACATATTTCCTTCTGAGAACATGAACTAGGTGCTCCTCCCCTTTCACTGCACTTATCACTCAGCACAGTCATTTAAAGTTGTCTCTCCCTACATTAGATTATTAAAAAAAAAAAACACCCCACTATGGCTATATAGCAAGACTTAGGTTTGTATGATGCTGTATGGATTGCAAAGTGCTTTCTTATACTCCAGACTATTTAATCCTTGCATATAATTTGTCAATGAGGCATCACTATTCTTATTTTTACAGATTAGGAAATTGTGATGCTTAAAACACCTGTCCAAGATTGCAAGGTTTGTAAGTTGCAAACCTGAGCCCAGGTTTTCTGACTCCAAGCTGTCATTCATCTGACCATATTATAGCAATCTCCAGACCATCTTCCTGTTGCCTATTCTAAGGAGTTTCCACCTTTATAAAATGGAACCATATGAGCATTCTGCCAAAGGATCGCAAGACTGTTTTAAGAGTTTGATTTAGGCTTTGTACCAACACTTTTGACTCATCTCTTAAAACATAAACACTTTGGGCAAGCTAGGATTTGGCACAAAGTATAGATTGTTAGAAACAAACCTGATGAAGTTAATTAGTGTTTTGTTAAGAGTCCCAGAGTCCTGGGAAAGTTTTAGTTAAGCCTGTATAGGGAGGATCAGTTGGTCCTGGACCCTGTGAGGGCCAAAGGCACTTGCCTGGACAAAAAGCCAAACTAAAAGAAACCTTTCAGGCAGGCACACTGCTTGAAAGACTGAGCAGATTTAAAAAAAAAAATTTGTTTTATTTTTTGCTTTGGGGATAGGGCTGAAAAGAATATGCTTGTATAGTTACATTAGAGCTTTCTGAGCATGAATGTGAGGAGCCCCAACACACAGGACCAGCATGTGCTTGAGGGTGCTAATAAAGCAGGAAGAAAACGTGGGAAGATTGTTTTAGAAGAATATTATATTTTTATAAGAGCATAAAAAGAAAATAGAAATTTATTAGACTTCTTTGCACTTATTTTGTAGATTAATAGGGTTTTCATTTTGATTTATGTACGGAAGTCATCATGTGGTTGGCTTTCTTCTAAAGGTCTTAATCTGGAGTCTGGTTTCAACTGGGCCCCATAACTAGGCTAAGCTGGGGAGGCTACTCTCCCAGAGATGATGATGGATTGTCCCAGTGACCCTGTTCTGCCATTGCAACATTTCCAGAGGTGATTGAAGGAGGGAGCTCAGGGAACTTTGGATGAAGTGAAACTCTCCTCACCTCTGGCTCCTACATCTTTATCCCAGCACCATCTTACTAGGCTGGGAGTTCAGAAGTGTCCATATGCAGCTGGGATGCTCAGCTTTTTGCCACATACACACATGGTCATTTTGCCCAATTTCCTTTAGGCCCAACACCTGTAATTATCTACTTGTTTTCACAGCTGTTATATACATATAAGAAATGTTAGGACTTCCTTCTTTCACAAGGTTTTATGGGACTAGTGGTCATACTCACAAAATAGATATGGCCATTAGTCTAGTTTATTAATCAACTCAATATGAGTTTATATAAACCAACAGCTCAAAGTTCTTATTGCAACAACAGTGATCATGCTCAAAAACAAATATCTGAATTTTTAGTTTCTCTTGGAAAGTTGGATCCAGAAGGGGTTTTAGAGGTTATATAAAGCAATGTGCTCATTTTACTAGTGAGGATACTGAGGTCTAGAAAGGAGAAGTGATTTATTTACCTCTCCCCCTCCATACCCAGAGAGAATGTCAAAATGAATTTGTGCATCCAGGCTGCTATGGTCACCCAAAGACCAATGATTTGCAGTGGAAGATTTGGATAAAAAGGAAGTATCAGGGAGGGAGGAAATCTGTGTTCTGATCCCAGTTCTGTTCATAACAAACCCTGCGGTAGTCCATGGTCACTTAACTTTTGAGGTCTTGTTCATGACCTGAGGTTGAACATGATGCCACTGAGGTCTCTATTGCTTACTGTTCTGTGAGGCCTTATATCTAGGTGTTGGAGTCGTCTGCTGTGTTTAAACTGAGGCCGGGGTTGCCTGGGTTCCAGGACTCCACCTTGTATTTTCCAGAACAAGACTACTCATTCACGCCCAGCCCAGGGGCAGGAATCTCTGCCTTTGAAGCTTAGAGACAGGAAATGGGGAAGGTGGTGGTTCATGGGGTGACTCACATCTGCTTAGGCGCAAATGATCCCTGGGCCTGCATGGAGGTTTATTTACGAGAATTGCATTTTTTAAAACTTGAGGTACAATGCTTCTAGTTCTGAAATGGTTGGGGAATGGAGAAGAAAAATGAAAAGATAACAGGGGTTCTCCCATCCAGCTCAGGGTCATCTCTGTCTTTTAGATGGAGGTCAACTTCACCAAAGAAGATATCGATAGAGATGAGACCTACAACCTCACAGGGCTGCAGGCTTTTACAGAGTATGTTGTAGCTCTGCGATGTGCCCCCGCGGAGTCCATGTTCTGGAGTGGTTGGAGCCAAGAGAAAGTCGGAACAACTGAGGAAGAAGGCAAGCTGGTCCCTTGCAATTCCTTTTCTGCCTGGTCTGGTTTCAGGTAGCCTGGGCCTAGCCTTATTGGGTTTCATCAAGCTCTGTACTTGGGAATCATGGACTCTCGCAGTCTGTACATTCCCTCTCCACAGGGCACTCATTATGCCCACCTGAGCCCACACGGTAAGCCAGCCCTCCTCAGAGGGCCTTAGTTAGCATCTTTTTGCCCCAAAGGCAAAAGATCACATCTTTAATACTCTCAGAAATGTCTTATGCTATACATGAAGTGGTGTAATATTATTTAAAGGTATCCTATGATAAATTAAAGCTATATATTGTAAACCCTGGAGCTACCAGTGAAAGATAAATAAAGGTATAATTAATGAGGGGGGAAAAAAGGTCAGATTCTTAATGACAGTGAGGGAAAGAAAGAGAAAAGAACCTTACAATGAGTGAATGCTTGCTGTGAATCAGGTATGGTCATTCAGAGTAGTACTTTAACTCCATGGGCTTGACTGAAATCTCAGCCTGGCTATGGAGTGACTTTGGGCTAGATACCTCATCTCTAAGCCTTAGTTTTCTCACTATTCACTCCCCTTTTCCATAATGGAATATAATTTATAAAATTGAGTTAAAAGTAGTACCTACTTTTTAGTGTTATTTTAAAAATGCAATGACATAATGTATCTAGCTCACAATAAACATTCAATAAATGCCAGGCTTTCTATTATTTTTGTTAAACCTTCTAGGAGCCTTATAAAGTATGTGAAATTACCCTCACCTGGAGGAGAAGGAGCTGAGTTTCAGAAGTATTAGCCAATTGCTCAGGGTCACTCAGCATGTGTTACTGTTCTTTGTAAATCAATAGTCTTGCCCAGGGCCTGTCTTTTAGTAGTAATAAATGTTTGAAGAATGTATCAGTTTCCTATGGCCACTGTTACAAATTACCATAAATTTAATGACTTAAAACGACATAATTTTTTTCTCTTACAGTTCTGGAAGTCAGAAGTCCAAAATCAGTTTCATTGAACTAAAAGTCAAGGTGTTGGCAGGGTTGTTACCTTTTGGAGACTCTGAGGGTAGAATACTTTTTCTTGCTGTTTCCAGCTTCTAGTGGTTGCCTGTATTCCTTGGGTTGTGGCTCCTTTCCCCATCTGCTAAACATATCACTCTGACCTCTGCTTCCATCATCACACTACTTTTTTCTCCTCTTCTGTGTCAAATCTCTTTGCCTCACTCTTATAATGACCTTTGTGAAAACATTTAGGGCCCACCCAGATAATCCAGGATAATCTACCCAACTCCAGATCCTAACTTAATCACATCTGCAAAGTCCATTTGGCCATATAAGGTAACCTTACAAATGGCAGGGATTAGGATTTAGAACTTTGGGGTACATTTTTCAGCCTAACACCATGAATGAATGAACAAATGACTAGTTGAGTACTTGGTTTGTCCACACATCTTTTGAAATAAAGAGAAGAAATGCAAAATGCTGATTCTTCTAACTTTCTGATTCTTTACTCTCATTTGTTTGTAAGACACACGGGTTCTAGACCCTGAATTTCCCCCAACCACACACCCAGCCATAATTTCAGTCATATTCTTGTAAGTCTTATTCAGTCTTACAGCCAAGTACCACACAGATCTCAGGTAACATTTGCAGTCAATTTCTGTGCTCCCTGGTCCATATGACAATAATTTATTCCTCTGGATCTTGCTTGAGTTTCCTATGAGACCAAGTTGGTACTAACAGGTGTTCCGGACATCTGCCCATATGGTCAGATGTCTGGAAATAATCCAACATCTTCTGAATTTTGTAGCCCCCACTGGAGATGTTCATGTTAGTTCAGTCTAAACTACCCATTGGTGGATGTGGTTATGCAACAAGGGTTCATGCAGCACATGCGAAATTAAGCTAGATGACTTTTTAAAAAATTCATTTATTTGAGAGAGAGAGAGAGAACATACACAGAGGGAGAGTTAAAGGAGAAGCAGATTCCTCGCTAAGCAGAGAGCCTGACGTGGGGGCTCACTCCCAGGACCCTGAGATCATGACCTGAGCCGAAGGCAGGGGATTAATTGACTGAGCCACCCAGGTACCCCAGGTTCGATAATTTCTGAAGGCCCTTCTCATCCTTAGATTCCATTCATCTATGCTATTCAGGCATCTAGTTTTCTATACCAGGCTCTAGCAGTCCAAGAATTCATAGAAAATTCCAAATCTTTATGTCTTTAAGTACTTAGAACAGTACCTTAAAAATGGTAAGGGCTATATAAATTTGACATCAATAGAAATACAGACATGATTAAAACAAAACTATTCAGTTTGTGGATCTCTTGTAACTTTTGATTAAAATTACATACAATATTTGGGAACACATTTACGTTCTATAGACAACACCTCAAAGTGTCAAATGAATACTACAAATACTAAACAGCACGTAAATTACACAGCAAAAAAATGGCCCATTGGTTATAATCCGTAAGAGTAGTCAGTAACTGAGCCCTCTCTTTTAAAGGATTAGAATGCAATGCATGCAGTATAATTGAGCAAAGTGTCCTCTGCCTTTGCTACACATTCTAGCAGGAGGTCTGGGAGATTAAGTTCCACTTCAGGCATGACCCTGTTTTGCAGGCCCTTCTCCCACTCTGTAGCTGGCAGTCTTCTCTGCACTGCCCTCCTGGCACCATTGTGGCTCTGTGTCTTCCATTGGCTCATGACAGCCCAGCCACTCTCTCATGTCAGTGTCAGTTTCATCCACTTGTTTTGCTGCCAGAAACGAGATCTACTGTTTCAGCTGATTTGTATTTTGGCTAGTTGGGCTAAGATCATTAGCGGAGCTCTTGATGCTGGTGTTGTCTCTGCCTGTGACTGATTGAATCAAACCACTTATTTATCAAGGTCACCACTGTAGGGCTTTTGCTTTTGTTTCTTTTCATTTTTTCAGGATCCCAGAGAAAATTGATGAAGACGCACCCCTTTCCCCCAGCAAATCCTAATTTCTCATTTTCCTATTTGTAAATAGTTTGTTTCTCTATTTCACAATGACATGTCAGTTGTTTAATACACACCTCCTCAAACCATTTCTAATTGTTTGAAATCTTCTAAGTCAAATGTGAAACATTACTTATTTTCATTTGTATTTCAATAGATTGATTAATAGGATTATTTACCCACGTTTAAGCATATAAATATCTACTACATGACACAGATGTAATTATATTCTGATCCTGGCTTTATTACCTAAAAGCTTGTAATACTGAAAGATGCTTCTCTGTGTTTCAGAAATGGTGATGATAATACTACTGTACCTAATTCTAAGGGTGTGAAGATTAAATGAGGTAAATCAGGTAAAATGCTTAGTATAGAGACACTTGGCTAAAAGTTAACATTCTCATTGTTGGTCTTCAGCAAGGGCACCAGGATGTGTGTGAGGTGTCCAACTAGTGGTAGTCGTGGATATTCCCAGATTGTAATGGAAGCAAAATAGATCAAATTGTTGCTAATGGGTCCAAAGAATTGGTGCCTTTGAATATGCAGATATTTTGATCGATTTGATAAATTTGATTTTGCTCTTTTACAAATACAGAATTATTACTTTTCTAACTTTGATTACACTGCAAAGCCATTACTATCTCATGGCTAATGGAAAATTGCTGTTAATTACAGAAGATTTACATGCTACTCAGAAAATGGTTTTACTAAAAGCTGCATCTGTGGGAAGTTGATACTGGGAAGACTGTTCCTCTTTGGACTTTATCTGCAGGAAATAATGGCCTCAGTGAAAGGAGAAAATACCTGATTAAATTCATTTACCATCACCATCTACTACAACTAAATGGCTGCCTGTGGGATAAATCTAAGGAGAATTTTGCTCGTATTTCTTTTTTTTTTTTTTTTAAGATTTTATTTATTTATGCGACAGAGACAGAAATAGAGACAGCCAGCGAGAGAGAGAACACAAGCAGGGGGAGTGGGAGAGGAAGAAGCAGGCTCATAGCGGAGGAGCCTGATGTGGGGCTCGATCCCATAATGCCAGGATCATGCCCTGAGCCAAAGGCAGACGCTTAACCGCCGTGCCAACCAGGCGCCCCTGCTCGTATTTCTAACCAAGTCTCTGCAATGATTGATTATCTAATAATCAGTTTATTTTGCCTCTGTCCTTCGGATGAATATTCAGGGCTGGATTGTAATACACACTTTGCCTTTCGTTTTTTTTCTTTCTTACTCTCAGTGCTATTATCCCTGAGTCTGACTGAACATACCTGGAATGGAGAGACTGCAAGTGAGAGTCCTTCCAATTCCACAGCTCACCTTTGAGGGTCTTGTGACTTTGGAGCCTTATGCGAAAGCTTTCTGCTGGGAGGAACTCTGTCTGTGTTCACATCTCATTGGCTTGTAGACAGGTTGAAACCTGCCTTTTGTTCCCTGTCTGAGAAAGTTGAGTACAGGCCATTTGTCTTCTGATTTTTTATTGAAGAATCGATTTGAAGACATTGATACTGAAGAATATTGATTTCTTTGGGAAATAAGAAAACTTCAGACAGAGCTTGTAAGACAGTAAGACAACATCTTAGTGAAACACAAATGAAGTCACATTTAAAGTCTAAATAGTTCCAATTTCCTGATATGCAACTTACATAGAATTACAGTAGATCTCATCAAGGTTGGGGCTACGAGGTAGAATGTTTTACCCGCACTTCAGGTTCTGCAAGAGTAGTTGTAGAAATGTGACTCTCCGTTGATGACAAAACAGGTTATTGACTTAATTGCCATCTGTCTCATTTTTCCGCATTATGAAGTTGTCTTCAGTTGGAGTTCAGTAATTTCACCCTAAGACACCCAGTCACCTGAAGTGTGATTTCAGATACCTGAAAACAGTCTGTCAGTACTAAAATAGTTTAGATCTTGGCTTGAGTAGTTGACTGCATTCTCTGCAGACCTACTTACATTGTCTTCAGCCATGTGGTTTCCTCAAGAAAAAATTCAGAGTTCATTAACTGCATCTTCAATTAGAGACATTTCCTTCTTTCTCCAAAGCACAGGCCACTAGTCTTCTGGACAGTTCTTTAGAATTTTCAGCTTTCTTCTCATGGCTAACATGCATAGGTCATTCTTAAATTAGAAACTCAGGATTTTGAAATTATCCCTGTCTGGTTAGATCATTGGAAGCTAACAAACTTGAACTGTATTGTTTTGGATTATGTTATCCATTGGAGAAATGTATAAATCAGGTTTAACATTATGCCCTTGCACTTTAGAGAACACAAATATGAAAAACGGACATATGTCATATTTCTGTACTTTTGCTCCACTGTAATTGCAGACATTGGCCTTATGTTATCCATTGTCTTTTTAAGAGGATCCCCATGATTAATTCCATTTATTAATTCATTCCCCTAGCCGGAAAATATTTGCTTCTTCATATGATTGCTTTTTTTTTTTTTTAAGATTTTATTTATTTATTCGACAGAGACAGAGACAGCCAGCGAGAGAGGGAACACAAGCAGGGGGAGTGGGAGAGGAAGAAGCAGGCTCATAGCGGAAGAGCCTGATGTGGGGCTCGATCCCACAATGCCAGGATCACGCCCTGAGCCGAAGGCAGACGCTTAACCACTGTGCCACCCAGGCGCCCCTCATATGATTGCTTTTTATCAGGCTATGAGAAACATGCAGTTCAATATGATCCTTTTTTGCTTTTTCTGCCACAAGGATCAGCATTGAATTTAAAGCTCAGGGAATGACCTAGTAAAGATTATTTCTCTGCTCCTTTCTTCTTTAATTCTTTCTTATAAAATCTTAACATTTTCGGGGAGTAGGTCTCGGTCTCTCTTTCTCCCTCCCTCTCTCTTTCCCACTCTGAAATAGTATATATAATATAATAATATATCTCTATCTATGTATCTATCTCCTTGTCAGTTATCTGTGTCATTCCCAGCTTTAATGTATATAGATGTTACATCTTAGAGGACATGAGATGTTACATTTCAATCCTGATTGCAGTGATAAATTATATCACCGTTCTACCTATTGTACTTTTTTACCTTACATTAAGTCATCAGATCCAAGAGCAATTTTATTTTTTACTTTTGGTTGATGCCAATCCTTTGGCCACAAAATGAAGACATCATGGGTTGTTGCAATGCTGCCATCCCTCCACCACCCGCTTTATTCCTCCTGGCTCCCTCCACCAACCCCTTCCCAACTGCATTTCTAATAGGCAGCCCAGCTAATTTCACCATATTCTGTTTCAGCTCTCTTCTCTCTTATGTTGAGCACCTCACTCTTGTTTCCTTACAGCTCCCTATGGCCTGGATCTGTGGAGAGTCCTGAGACCAGCCAAGTTCGATGGAAGAAGGCCAGTGCAGTTGATGTGGAAGGTGACCTCCTTAAGGGTTTTGTTGTTGTTGTTGTTGTTTGTTTTTCTGTTTAGAACCATTGGTCTTTTACACCTCCAATAACTGTAATTCTTGAACTTTCACCTCCTGAATTTCCTTCCCTGGAGGCTTTATAATATTCCAAATCTCACTGTGGTTTCCCAGTTCACAAAGCTTCATAGGCCATCTTACAGTTGGCCTAAATGTGCCTTACAGACCCCGCCCCCTCTCAACTTTGGTCTGAAACATTAACATTTAAGACAGGTACAAAGTGCAAGTGCAGGAGGCACCTTGACCTTCTGGGGAAATGCCCCCTGGGCTGGCTGCATTAGAAGGCAGTGTAATATTTTATAGCACCCACCCCAACATGGGAGAAGAGCACTGACTAGGGGTCAGCTCACTAATGTGTCCTCAGGTTATTGAAAACATATTACACATGTATCCCTTTGAATACTGGTATAGCGGGGTACGAGAACAGAACAGGGGCCAAATGGTCCTTTCTAGGATGGAGGCCTGGGATTGAGGAACAAAGGAGAAGGTGGAGGCATCATGCAGAGAGAAGGAGAAAAGAAAAGAAGGTTGGACAAAGGACAGAAAAGGAGGGGAAGAGGGAATAAAAAGGAAAGGAAAAGGGTAAATATGAGGAAATAAAACCCCAGCCAGGAACCAGGAGAGAAAAGATGGGGGAGTTGAGGAGGGGAGAAGAGAGGGAGGAGAACAGTGAGATGTCAGAATGCTTTAGTAGTGTCCAGAGTTCTCAGGGAACACTCAGCATGTGTTACATGTTTAGCATGTACTTGCTAAAGGCCAGGCAAGTTTAAAATCCTTCTGAAAATGGAGAAATCACCTGCTTTACCAAATGAAATTCTAATCCCAATTACGTCCTCTGCCTTTCCCCACTCCCTTCACACCCTAGGGCTATGGGGCACCCTCAGGGTGCAGAGGCATCGATCGGTCCAGGGAGGGCACAACCAGGCGCACTGGAAAACCTTTGAAAATCAAGATTGTGTGAATCCCAGATGTTATGGTTTCTTTCTCACTGATTAAGTGTGGAAACAAATCACTCAGTCAACATATTTTTGGGCAAGGAAAGCAAACAATGGCACATACCCACATGCGGTCAGCCACAGAGTGTTGGGTCAAGTAGGTCAACATGTGAAGTTGGTGAAATGGACTTGAATGCCCTCCACCTTCTCCCAGTCACCTGGGTCTGGTCCTTTTTTTTTTTTTTTTTTTTTTTTTGCCTCAGTAGGAGAGGTTTCTATGAATTAAAGTTCGTTAAAAAGGTTGGGCTAAAACTGAATGGGGATAATATTGCTCCGCGAATATACTTAAAAAGTCCCTTAGTTGTATGCCTTAAAGTAGTGAATTTTATGGTATCTGAATTACATCTCAATAAAGCTGTTGTTTACAAAAGAGAATGCATTGTCCTAAGAGGTAAAAACCTCCCAGTCATTAGGAAGTTTCTGTCAATGCCTGAACAGGAAAGGCAGTGTGACAAAGTGACTTCTAAAGTCCTGTCTGACCTTACATTCAGTCATTCTACTCCACCCATGTGTGTTGTCAGTAACCGAAGTGAAGAACTGGAAAGCCCTATAATTCCTGGAAAGTACTTAGCAAGCTGATCCCTAGGCAAAAACATATGGTTAGTAGGTTCAGGTTCAAGGCTGAAAAGAAGAGTTTGGCTTGGACTCCCTGGGGTCACCTTAGGCTTCTCACCACAGATTTAGGACTGGTAGGGCAACCGTGAATGTTTTAGACTTCTTAGCTGGGATATCTGGTATGGCTGGTCCAGGGAACTAGCTCCTTTCTCAAAGGAGGAGGCATGCTGCTTTTTATGTAGCAGTACAGGTACTTTCCAACCCTTGAAAGCTTCCAGAGAAGAGATGACCCAGGCCCAAAACAGAGTTGGGATTCTTGGAGTGAACGCCTCACTTTTTTAGCTTATACTGTCCTGTGCATAGGGGAGGGAAAGAAAGATAAGCATCAAAATGACTTGGTTACATTGGCTTGCACCTTCTCCTAGTTAAGCTTCATGGACTTAGACTCCTGTTAAGGGTTGATACCAAGGGACCATTTATCAAAGCCTTTTGGCCCTTGAAGGATTGTAACACAATAAGGGTGTGTTATTCATCCCAGAAGTGTGGTGACCTAATTGTAGTTTAGCACCTAATAATTAACATTACCCCTTACCCCTCATCCCCACCATTTATTATCGTCTCAGTACCTATCTTTTCTTGTTTCTGGCAATACATTTTGTTTCCTTTGGGTTCAGAAGGCAAGCGGAGCCCCGGTCCTGGAGAAGGCCCTTGGCTACAACATATGGTACTTTCCAGAAAACTACACTAATCTCACAGAAACAGTGAACACCACTAACCAGACGCATGAACTATATCTGGGAGGCAAGACCCATTGGGTGTATGTGATTTCTTATAATTCTCTTGGGGAATCTCCGGTGGCCACCCTGAGGATTCCGGCTATTGATGAAAAGCGTAAGTAGAGTGTGAACGTCTTACTTAGATGCCTGGTCCCAACTGGTTGGCCAGGAAGTGTCCTCAAGGATTGCTCTTTCTCTCAAGTCAAAATGAAAACAAGTGGGAGCTTTTTAGGTTATGGTGAGAAGACCAAAATCTTGTGGTAATCAATGAGCCCCTTGAAATAGACTTCCTTTGGAGCAAAGCCTGTGTTGAAAAGCAGAGACTTCATAAAGTCATATGAGACAAAGTCATACTCCTAGAAGTTCTACAAGCAGCTTGTATTTTCTGAGTGAGCCGTATAAAACTGTCCCATAAACCACATTTGTCCTTAGTGGCAGAAACTTCTCTTTTGAGCTTTCCTTCTGACAGTATTGACCGTGTCCCAGCCTGTGTTTGCTCACTCTTCCGTGTTCTTCCTTTTCCCCTTTCCATGTGACTCCTAAGTTGGGAAAATTTCTGATGTTTATACTTGTCAATAAAGTGCTCATTATACTTTTGATTAAGTAGTTTTAAATATTTTACTGCTCCCAGGCAAACTCATCTTTTATATCGCATATTGGAATAAAATACCTTCTTTGATTCTTAGTTAAGGAATTGCAGGCAAGGGATTTCTTCTCTCCTACTTTCTTTTTCTCTATAAATCTTGCTGTTTCTCATTTTATAGATTTTTCTCGTTTATTTTGTTTAATACCTATCTCTCCCTCAGTTGGATGCAAGTTCCTTGAGCACAGAGATTATTGTCTTTTTTCTTTTCCTCCTCTTCTTCCTCACACCACTCCCTCCATCTGCAGCACCTAGAACAGGCATACAGGAGTTGACATAGAAAAGGTGCTCAGTAAGTATTTGTTGAAACACATCATAGTTAGGTAAGCCACTCTCCAATTTTTTACCTCTCTTTACTTAGACCTAGACTGGTTCAGGCCTTTACACTACCAACTCTAGACTTGTTTGCCTAGACTCCCTTCTTTCTCTTCCCCTTAAACTTAACCCATTTCTTCCCTTGCCTCATTTTAGAACTCCTATATACAGTTGATTCTTGAACAACATGGGTTTGAACTGGGTGGGTCCACTTATATGCAAATTTTTTACTGTACAATACTATAAATTTTTTTCTCTTATGACCTTCTAAATAACATTTTCTCTAGCATTCTTTGTTGTAAAAATACAATACATAGTACATGTAACATACAAAACGTGTTAATCCACTGTGTTATCAGTAAGGCTTCCAGCCAACAGTAAGCGATTAGTAGTAGTTAAGTTTTGGGGGAGTCAAAAGTTATACATAGATTTTCAACTGCACAGGGGGCTGGTGCCCCTAACCCTCATGTTGGTCAAGGACCAGTTGTGTACATATTCTGTGTTTTGAGCTACACTTGATGTTACCATAGTATTTAATAATATTCCCCATCATCCTTTGTTCCTGACCTGCCTATTCAATACCCCTAATGATGAGGTTTCTGACAGATGCATGTGTCATTGAATAAACATTCTTTGTTAGTAGAGGCACTGCTGCGTAGTAATGCCAGTTTCTTGGTGTGGCCCTCGAGTGGGAGGCAGTAAAGAGTAAGGAGAGAAACATGGGCTTTGGAGTGTAACAGCCCTGTATTCATATCTTGCTTTTTTCACTATGGTATCCAGATACCACAAACCTTGCGCAAGTTATGTAACCTCTCTAAACCTCAGCTACTTGTAAAATGGAGCTATTATATAGTAATACCTCCATCACAGACCTGCTGTGAAATGAGATTGGGTATTTAAAATGATTTGCCTACTGCTAATAATTACTATTGTCATTCTTTTTTAAAAAATATTTTATTTATTTATTTATTTGAGAGAGAGAGAAAGGCACTAGAGGAGGGAGTGGGGACAGAGAGAATCTGAAGCAGACTCTATGCTGAGTGCAGCCCCATGCAGGACTTGATCTCAGAACCACAAGATCATGACCTGAGCCGAAACCAAGAGTTGGACACTTGACGGACTGAGCCACCCAAGGCACCCCACCATTGTCGTTCTTAATAAAATTTCTGATTAAATTTTTATTAGGCAGGGATTATCCACTTTAAAAATACTATAAAATAATATTTTATCTAAAATCACGCTGAATTCCCATAGGGTTTTTTGTTACTAATTCCCAATTCTGAAGGAACTTGCTTTGTGTCGGCAGCATCAGTGTGATTGTTGGTTACGATAATCCCAGACCAGATGCAGGCAGGCTACAGCCATGGACCAAACCTGGCTGATACCTGTTTTTGTGACTAAAGTTTTCTTGAAACACAGCCACACCTATTTGTTCACATTCGCTTGTGTCTCCTTTTGTGCGACAGCGGTGGAGTTGAATCATTGTGACAAAGACCATGTGTCTTAGAAAACCTAAAATATTGGGGAGCCTGGGTAGTGCAGTGGTTAAGTGTCTGTCCCACATTGGGCTCCTCAGCTGGGAGCCTGCTTCTTCCTCTCCCTCTCCCCTGCTGTGTTCCCTCTCTCGCTGGCTGTCTCTCTGTCACATAAATAGATAAAATCTTAATTAAAAAAAAAGAAAGAAAACCTAAAATATTTACTATTTGGCTTCTTACAGAGACAGTGTAAAGACTCCTGTTTTAGACATAGAAGAAAGTAATGCTTTACAGAATTTTGTTTAGTGAGGTGGTCCATCATTTCATAGACGATGAAGCTGAGATTCAGGAAGGCTGGGGAATGTGCCCACGGCTGCTCAGGTGGGATTCAAACCCAGGTCTGCATGATCCGAGCTTGGACAATATATCAGAATCTTGGACTTGATGCTGTTTGACACTGAACTGGCTACTTACCTCTGTGGGCCTCCATTTTACCATCTTTAAAATAAGGGCTTGGAATAGATACACCTTCAGGTTCCTTCGGGCCTGAACATCTCTGAGTTTTAAAGGACCTTAGCCGGCAGGTGGCTCTGAAGTGATCTGAGGCAAGGCCTAGAAGAGCACAGCCACTGTGTGGTGCGGGGTGAGGAGGTGGTCGGGACTCTTGGGGCAGAGCTGAGGGTAGCTAAGCTGAGGCACCACAGCGCGCAAGGCTGTATTTGATGGCCCACGGTGACTGCCCTCATGCAAACCACAAGAACGTAAAGGTGTTAGCAGTCAAAGCCCCTTTCCCCCTCTCCCAGGGAGAATATGGATTTTCTACTGCATCTAGGGGTATGTTGTCTTTGGAGCAATTGTTCAAGTGTTCTTGTTGAATAATGGAAGGATTCAGGAGTTAGTTTATGTACAGCAGACTGATTTTTTGGAAACTTATCTCTCTGCATCCTTGACACTGCCCAGGTCCTTTCAAGTTTGACTTATGTCTTAATGGAACCTTTTCCACACCTCTCGTGGCCCCGAGCCTGGGCTGTTCCCTTTATGCCTGCAGCATGTTTGGCTCTTTCAGCCTGACTCCTGCTCCTCAGACAGCCAGTGTTGATAAAGAAAAGGAGTGTGGTCTTAGGAACCAACACTCACTCCTGTCTTCGGGTCAGGATTTGTGTGCAAGTAATTATTATGAAAGTGCCTCCAGGGAGACCAGAAAAGGATGTGAGGGAAACAAGGCCAGGGAAGGGGAGTTGGCCAAGCCAAAGGTGCTGTGTGCTTTTCCCAGGGCTGCTGTAACAATGCACCAGACTGAGTGGCTTCTAACAACAGAAAGGTACTGTCCCATTGTTCTGGAGGCTAGAAGTCTAACATGAAGGTGTTGGCAGGGCCGTGCCCTAGGGGAGGGAGCTTCCTTACTTCTTCCAGCTTTTGGAAGCCCCAGGCATTCCTTGGCTTGTCACAGCATAACTTCAGTCTCCGCCTGGGTCTTCACATGGCCAGCTTCCTATGTCTCTTTGTTTCTGTGTCCAAAGTCCACTCACGAGGACATCAGGCATATTGGGGTAAGGACCCACTATCTTAACTACTAAAATCCACAACAATCTGATTTCCTGATAAGGTTACATTCTGCAGTACTGAGGATATCTTTTTTGGGGGGACACAGTTCAACCCATAATAAAAATCTTGGGGAGTGTGATTCCAGGATGACCTGCAAGGGGACTCTGGAGTGTGAGTTACATCACACAGTTCTTCCAACCAAGCAAAACACACACACACGCGTACACACACACACACACACACACACACACGGTAAGAAGGAATTGAGAAGATCAGAGAGCATGAACATTAGCTGTTACAAGAGCCCAGGGAGGGTTCCAGAAGCTCTCAAAATGCCCTTCAGCCTGACTGGAATGGTAACTGAGGATGTTTAGAGGCTATGAGCAGGGGTGGGTGGTGGGTGGTGGGGGTGATAGGAGCTCTAGGGATCACATGGGGTTGATGTCCTGGCCCCCATCCCTACTCCAGCTTTACATTTCCTTCATGCCTCAGTTGCCCTTCCTGACCCTTGCAGGTTGACAAATTACCTGGCCTTCTGGGACTAGCAGCTGGAATGTCTCATAAAGGCCCAGTTTGAGAAAAGGATTCATAAACTGTGGCCTCCAAGAACAGAGGCCCCTAAATACGCACACAGCTTGTTGGGGCTTGTTGCCTAGAAATAGTAGGATTCTGTACTCCCAGATCTCACACCAAATTCCCACACTTGGCCTGGGCTTCTAGCTTCAGAAGACTTTTTGATTTTTTTGGAGGACACTGTCTGCTGCCTTTATCCAGGACTGTTTTTGGTGTTCACTGAAGGTATCTTCTGTTAATTGCAATTTTGAAGCCTCAGGCATGTTGTGGGTGGTAAGGGGTGGAGGAGAGGGGAGAGTGGCACCCTGTGATCTTCTGGTCCCCACCCCTAGGTGCCCTCCTTCTGTGCCACACCGCCCTCCAGTAGTTCTCCTTTCTTCTTATTTAGAACATTTTTAACAAGATAGATCTCTGATTCTACTTAAATCCTAGGTATTGTATTTGAACTCACACGTTCAACTTTTTTTTTTTTAAGATTTTATTTATTTATTTATTTGAGAGAGAGAGAGAGAGAGGGCACAAGCAGGCAGAGTGGCAGGCAGAGGGAGTAGCAGGCTCCCTGCTGATCAGAAAGCCTAACATGGGGCTTGATCCCAGGACCCCAGGATCATGACGTGAGCCAAAGGTAGACACTTAACTGACTGAGCCACCTAGGTGCCCCCCCTTTAAGATTTTATTTATAATTTTTCTATTAAAGGAATCCTTGTTGCTTGTTTCCAGACATGAGTTTTTTTGTTAGGCCTGTAGAAAATGTTGTCATTTGCATACCAGTCCATACCTAGGTGCTTTCAAGGGTGTGTCTGCATCTTTCTGGTACAGATTCAATTCTTACTGCCTTGCAGATAGGAATCCATAGCCAGGTTGTGTGAGACCAGCTTAGATCGTCAAAATTTGAAGCCACCTCCCAGGTATGACTGTAGGGGCACCATCTCCCAGTTCCCAGCCATAGAATTACTGGTACCTGAAATTCTGCTTTTAGAGATTCATTCTTTGTCTTAGACTTGCTTCCTTTTACTTGCACAGGCACATATGGAAGGTAAGTCTTGTGAGTCAGCAACTCTCTAGTGAGATTCTTTCTTGGAAACAAGTAAATTCTGGGGATGTAAGGGAAGATTAAGGAGGTACTTAATCATCAAAGGTGGGAGGCAAGGAAAAGCGAGATGGTAAAAAGGATGGAAACAGCACCATAAGGGAAGGCTGCAGTGGAGATCCTGAATTTTGACCTTCTTTACGATTTGGGCAGTGAATGGGGGCCAGTGTGGCTGGTGCATTTGGAGCAGCTTTTTCTCTTCTTTTTTCCCCCTTCTCTTAGCATTTCAGTGCATTGAGGCCATGCAGGCCTGCCTCACTCAGGACCAGCTGGTGGTGGAGTGGCAGAGCTCTGTTCCAGAGGTGGACACATGGATGGTTGAATGGTTCCCAGATTTGGACTCAAAGCCCTCCACTTTTTCCTGGGAATCTGTGTCTCAGGCCAGAAACTGGACAATCCAGAAAGGTAGTCACTGTGGACCCCACAAGCTCCCTCTATATAGGATTCAGTTTCACTTCCATCAGTTTTAAAATCTTTAACTTTGACTTCAAAGCTGTAGATGTGGTTAATAGCATTTGACAAGGCAAGTGCAAGCCTAGTGAAGTGCCATACTTCTTGGCATTTCCCTCTTAGGCTGGGCCAGGAAGCCATGGATATCAGACCAGGTATGTGGTATGTGGAAAACACCATGTTGACATCACCATCAGAGAGCCCTTCCTGGATATCTTGATCATGTAGGTAACACTAGAGTTTGTCTCCCATCAGTCCGGCCCAGACTACGTTTTAGTTCTGGTTCCCTGTTTAAGATCTAGATCCCTTCTCCAGGTGAATGATATAGAGGATAGCCTTCTTTTTAAGAAAGTCCCTGCTCCTTGAATGACAGATGAGTGAGGCTTTACCCTCCCAATCCTGTCAGTCTAATCATTTATTAATACTTAATGCCACCCCCTATAAAGAATTATACTCATGCCTGGATTCATGGTAGAGGAGCTAGAATTCATGGTATCTGAGTTCTCAGGGTGTTACGCTATTGACAGAAGGATGAAGTTTTATTCTGTAGTGCTTCCAAATCATGTAACAAAATCCATGATGGAGAAGGGACCGGATCTCTTACTTTTCCCTTCCTGGGTAGTTCTGTCATTTCATCAGAGTGGTGCAGACTTAGTTCTAAGAATTAATTTAACAAGGTTAGAACTGGAATAGACATTGGAGGCCATCCAATCTAACCTTATTTTCCAGATGCGGAAACTGTAGAGAAACAGAGTGTGTCCTTTAAGTCATAGACGTAACTCAGTCTAATGGTTCTTCTCCTTATTTTCTGTCTCTCTCTTTCTTTTTTACAGATGAATTAAAGCCTTTCTGGTGCTATAACATCTCTGTGTACCCAGTGTTGGGAGACCGAGTGGGCCAGCCGTATTCCATCCAGGCTTACGTCCGAGAAGGCAGTATGTATGGAAAGGCCCCGTGGGGCGAGGGAACCCTGGGGCTTGTCCAACATCCCGACAAAGCTGTGAATGTCTGCAGCTCATTCACAGTTGCCTTAGTGCTGAGCTGGGGTGCACCTTCAGCTTGTAAGCTACACACCTTGACACAACTGTGGTCAGGCTGTAGGTTCACTGGATTTCAAAGCTGGGGTAGAAGTTTGAGACCCTCAAGTCCAAGCCCCTCACTCTACAAATGGAAAATCAAGGCTCAGAGAGGTGAAATAGTTGGTCCAACCTCACAAAGGAACTTAGTGCTAATAGCCCTGTAAGTAGGAATAACATTTATTTAAGACCAAGTTAGGGACATAAATTATTTTTGTGTAGCAGTAATCAAGGGTTGTACTGATGAGCTGCTCAGCCTTTATCTTTTGGAAGTTAACCTTTTCCAGATTCAACATTAGAAAATACATCCTGTCACTCAAAGTTAACCCATGGGGGCATGTCCTTCAGCTATATTTGAAAACAGTTAGTACCTGTATGAATGAAAGCTTGAATGCCAAATGAGAGTGAGGGTTCTGTAAGAAAGCACATTTTGCAGACCTTTGACAGTGCTTTTCTTCTCTTCAAGTTGGATAATTTCCGAAAACTACATTTCCAAACAAGGTGGTGCATTGTGTCCCAACTCTGCCCCAACATCCCCTCTCCAGCACCGACTTTGCTTTTAGTACTAGCCAGAACCTTTGTGGGGAAAGGGTCTACTCTGTTGTGATTTAGTGTTTATTGTTTAATGTGCTGTAAAGTTCCATCAGTGGGTCCTGTGACCGAGGCAGACAACATTGGTGTGAAGACAGTCACAATCACATGGAAAGAGATTCCCAAGAGTCAGAGAAATGGTTTCATCAGGAACTACACCATATTTTACCAAGCTGAAGATGGAAAGGAATTCTGTAAGTGTGCTTGTATCCAAGTTGGAAAACCCCCAAGCCCCGGATACACCTGCCACAGGGGTTGGTGCCCTACAATCTTGCATGAGTCACTTAGCCCCTTTGACCCTCTCTGATGAGGCCAAGAGCACCTATCTCTTGAGTTTTTTGGAGTCAGATGAGAGTGTAGTGACAGTACCTAAGAATCTTTTAGGAACCACAGGAGTTGATATAATTTGTCCTGGTCAGGCTGTGAACAAGTTGGTCTCCTGGGAGCTTCCCAATCATTAACGCAGAGTGGGGTGTGCGTGGATTAAAGAGTAGAGTGGTGACACTTACCTCAGCGCAGGACCCTTTACTCTGACTCCTGCTGCACACTGCCAAGTCATACTTTTCTTGTCTTGAATCCGTAGTATCTACAGACATCCTAAATTCTGGGTTAGGCTCCTATTTAGGCTAACTTTTTTTTGTTGTTGTTATGGTAAAATACATAAAACATAAAATTTACCACTTAAAACATTTGAAAGTGTACAATTTGGTGGCATTGAATATATCAGTAATGTTGTGAGACCATCATTTCTACCTGTTCCCACCCCAAATAGAAACCCTGCACCCATTAAACAGTCGTTTCTCATTGTCTTCTTCCCACAGTCCCTGGAAAACACAAAATTGCTTTCTGTCTTTTGGATTTATGTATTCTGGCTGTCATATAAATGGAATCATACAATAGGAGGCTTTTTGTGTCTGGCTTCTTTTACTTAGCATTGTGTTTTCAGTTCATCCATCTTGTAGATTGTAATAGTATCTCATTCCTTTTTACAGCTGAAGAATATTCTATTTTATGGATATTCTGTTTTTGTTCTGCATTTTGTTTATCCATTCATCAGTTGATGGGCATTTGGGTTGTTTCCACTTTTTGGCTACAGTAATTAATGCTGCTGTGAACATGGGTATGCCAATACTGTTTGAGTCTCTGCTTTTAATTCTTTGGGGCATATACTTAGGAGTGGAATTGCTGGCCCATATGGTAATTCTAGTTTAACTTTTTGAGAAACCACCCAACTATTTTCCATAGTGGCTGCCCCATGTTACATGCCCACCAGCAATGGATGAGAGTTACAATTTCTCCACATTCTTACCAATACTTACTTTCTATTAAAAAATTATTATAACTATAGTAGTGGGTGTGAGATGGTTTCTCAATGTGGTTTTGTTTTGCATTTCCTTAATAACTAATGATGTTGAGCATCTTTGCATGTGCTTATTGGCCATTCATATATCTTCTTTGAGAAAATCTGTTCAATTTCTTTGCCCACTTTTATATTGGGTTGTTTGTCTTTCAGTTATTGAGTCATAAGAGTTATATATATATGTATATATATTCTGGATAGAAGTTCCTTATAAAATATATGATTTGCAAATATTTTTTCCCATTCTGTGGATTGTCTTTTTACTCTCTTGATAATGTCTTTTGATGCATACAAGCTTTTAATTTTGGTGAAGTCCAGATTAATCTATTTTCTTTTGTTGCTTATGTATTTGGTATCATATCTAAGAAACCACTGCCAAGTTCAAGGCTACCACTTACCCTATATTGTCTTCTAAGAGTTTTATAGTGTTAGCTCTTATGTTTAGGTCTTTGATATATCTTTATAGCCTAATTTTAAGCAGAACATGGGTAGAGGGATTGGGGTATTAGATTGGCTGACTTGGGGGTACAGGTCCCAGTGCTCTTATTTCACTCTTCCTAAAGCACAATTTTTACGTGGGCTTGGCTATTGTGTTTGACTTCTATATTTTTCCGTTAGCCAAGACAGTCAACTCCAACATCCTGCAGTATGGCCTGGAGTCCCTGACACGAAAGACCTCTTATACTCTTCAAGTCATGGCCAGCACCAGTGCTGGGGGAAAAAACAGCACCAAGATAAACTTCAAGACATTATCAATTAGTGAGTATTTCCTTTATGCCTTGGGTAAGTCTCCTCGGCATTTCCCTTAGGCCATTTAGAGATGATTTTTGCCAAAGGCAGGGGGAAGACTAACTAATAAAAGGGAAGCACATAAGTAGGAAGAACTATCTGCCCTCTGGCTCACTGACCTTCCTGGAAGGCGTATGGGTAAGGAGAGAGTAGGGAGAGCAGACACATTGAGAACTGAATTTGAAAAGACTAGTCATTTTGCTCCTTCATCATGGGTAGTCCTGTGTCATCTTGAGGAGAAGGGTTCAAGTTAACTCCAGCTTCACTCTCAGTACAAGCCAGCCCCTGCTTCAAAGCTGTCCCCAAGTTCATAGTCATCAGCTTCTGTGTTTCAGAGGTTACTGCAGAGTGGGACCTTGGAGGGAAAACCTTGGTTGAATAAGCACCATTGTCCATGGGAAGGAACTTAACTTCCATCATTTGTGGAGATTTTTCAGCAAAAGAGTACATAATATGTTCTACTTATCAGTTTTTACATTAAAAAATAGCAAGAAAAATGTAATAACAAAATATAAAATACAATATAGTGTTGTATGATGCTTATTGGAAATATTCAAGAGGAAAAGAAGATAGAATGGGAAGAGAGATGAAGAAGAAAGAAAGAAGGAATGGGAGAAACAAATATGTTAATTTTCTCAAGTCCTTGAGGGGCAGAAATTTGATTTTAAGGATATACTAGAACTGTTTTAGGAATTATTTATATTAAAAGTGAAGAGACATTGCCAATTTTTGCAGTAAATCTAAAAATAGTCTGGTTTAAGTACTATCTCTCTCTCTCTCTCTTTTTAGAGAGAGAGAGAGTGAGAGAACATGTGGGCAAAGGGAGAGGGAGAGAGATAATCTTAAGCAGGCTCCACACTCAGTGTGGAGCCCAGTGCAGGCCTCAACCTCATGACTCCAAGACCTGAGCCAAAATCAAGATGCCCAACCCACTGAGCCAACCAGACACCCCTGGTTTAAGTACTCTTGAAAGCCTCTTGTTCATGACATTTTCAAAAGATTTATAAAAGTATCTTTCAGGCTCTGGAAAATGTGCATATAGCATGTGTTTCCACATAGAAAACATGCTCTGTTTTTATGGACTAATACTGCCCTTTGGAATTCTTTTTGATATTGTTCTGTAGAATTTTTTAAAATCATACTGTATTTTCACGGCACCAGGCACAGATTGCCTCACCTGCTAGAATTTTCTCCATGGGTCAAATTTAAGGCAAGAGCCTGCCTTGGAGCCTCGATGTTTCTTAAACCTGTCTGCAGATTACAGACCTCCCTGCTTCTGTCTTCGTTCCTCCACAGTCTATTCTGCACACCGCAGTCAGAGTTTAAAACCCTAGACCCCTGCTTGGAATCCACCGTGGCTTCTGTTGTGTGTTAAATAAAATGCAAATTCCTACCCATAGCTTTCAGGATCCTTCCTGAGCTGGGGTTTACTGACCTCATCTCCTACCACGTTCTGCTTCTATCTGTGCTAACTTCTTCCTGATTCAAGGCGTTTGCATCTGCTGTTCCTTCCGCCAGGAATGTTTTCTCCATATTTTTGCATGAGTGATTTCTTCTCATTATTAACATTAGCTGAGATCTCACCTCTCAGAGAAGTCTTCCTTTGCCAATATGTGAAGTTACTAACTCTCCTCCCATCTTACCTAAATACACTCTATCATCCTCTTATATCTGAAATGATCTTCTTTGTTTATTGTCTGAATCCTTCTGCCAGTACGTAGGTGGCATGTGAGTAGGGATCTTGTGTTTCTTCCTTATTGCTGTTTGTTTTATTACCCAGTATAGTGTTTGGTAAACGGTAAGTGCTCAATAAATATGTACTAAGGGAACTAAGGGAAGTTGGAGAACCTGGTAAACATATCTGTCACTATTATTCAGGCAGAAGAAAACTGGATGAGGAGCCACAAATACCAAGGTTTTTTTTATGAATAAATTTTAATTGAATTGAAAGAAAACTCATAAAGAACATGTTGCTGAAACTACTGGAAGAAAAAATTAATCTTTAATTTTTGTCAAGAAAGTGAGGAGCTCATCCTTTTACTGACTTTTGTTCTCCTATTCCCAAAGGTATCCTTGAGATTTTCTTTATAACTTCTTTGGTTGGAGGTGGCCTTCTCATTCTCATCATGTTGACAGTGGTATATGGTCTCAAAAAACCCAAGTGAGTTTATAGGCAACAACAAGTAGCCTCAAAATCAGGGGTCAAAGGGAGTGGAAGGCATCATGGGTGGAGAGAGCACTCTATTATTAAGGGGGTGTTGATTCATTTATTAACTTGGTACGTACTTATTGAGTTTATTATATGCCATCCTGTACTCCAATTCTGACCAAACGAGAGGACTTTCATTTCCCACAGCCCCATGCACCAGGCTTATGCCAGGGGATTGCCAGCTGCCCCACAGGTTTTATCTTCTATATTTGGCATCATACTCTAAAGTTTGGGAGAAGGTCCTTTCTCTCAGTGTCTAGCAGCAGCAAGAGGCCTCAGGCCACTTACTTCTCTCCCAGGTAGAGAGGGAATATACTCATGGAATTAGAGCACTGGTTAGTAGTATGCCCAGCACAGGCTTGTTCCTTGCCCGTGGTACAGTGTTGGTGGAGGGCTGGCCTCAAGGACATTTGTCCTGCATGCCCTGGCCGCTGTGGGAAAGGAAGCTTGTCTTCAGGGTCTTGTGCTTTCTCTCCCCAGAGAGCCTCATGCTACCCTGCTGGTCAAGTGCTCCCTCCCCAGTAGACCTCTCTCTCCAGAACCACACAGTTGAGGGACTTCTCTGCCAAGCAGCTATGCTTGGTTATAGTTAAGTGAATGTCATCCTCATTTCCCGATCATAGGTAGAAATCAAGTCACCAGCCAAATTCTTGTACATTTTGCATGTCGAACAGGCTCCCAGGTGATACAGCTGCTGCTGGTTGGGACCACACTTTGAGAATCACTGCACTTAAGTGTGGGTATCATATCAGGCTTAGAGTGTTACCCTTCCTGGAGAATACTCAAAGGCATGGTTCTGTGATGGTGTGATTTCCAGCATCAGGACCAGGGGTGGAGATGCAGGGGCAGGAGAGGGTAAGAAAGGTGTCTTTCCATCACATCCCATTGATGACTTGTAATTTCACTCCCCAGACTATGTTTCCAGTTTCTGTCAGGAGGTCAGAAGCTTGCCCTTATTTATCAGGGAACCATACAATTCCCTGTAGCAAAGCTCCACTCTTCTGGCATAGCCATGCAGTGTAAATAACATACTTCTTGACCTCACTCCCTGCCTTATCTTATCTCTTATTAGCAAATTGAAGCACTTATGTTGGCCGGATGTCCCCAACCCTGCTGAAAGCAGCATAGCCACATGGCATGGAGATGATTTCAAGGTAAATACTTCTGCTTTTGTTAAGGAAATCATTGAGCAGGTTGGCTGCAGAAGACAAGGAAGGGCGATGGAGGCGGGGAGGAGTCCTGGGCTGAGATCTGTACAGGCTTCACATCAATAGAACTTAAGGTTAAAAAGTCCCAAGGTATGGCTGGCAGGACAGGTGGAATGAGCCTTCCTGGAACGACTTTGGCTTTCATCCTCCTGGACGAGCTGAAAGGACTTCACTAGGCTCAGAGGACCCAGTGTGTGCTGGGCATGGAATTGGTCCTACAAGTGATGCCACTGAAAGATACTGGCCCAACCCTCAAGGACCTGACTGTCTAATTAGGGAGCAAGAGAGAGGATGGCTATAAGATTCAAGGCCATTTAAAAAGCAGTCAAGAACTTTTTAAATGTCTAGAGCCTCCCGGAGACTGTGAGGGGACATTGACGTACATAGCTGTCCACAGGCTGACAGGGTTGCCTCCAGTTGTTCTTCTCAGACTGAGGAAGCTACAGTCAGACTTTAACTGGTAACAGATTTTTTTTAGTGAGTTATCCATAAGCAGAAAACTTCCTTTTTCATAAGTTTAAATTGAAAACTGTTTTGCAAATTTTGAGGTATAATTTCTTAGTTAAGTGAAAATAAGCCCTATCAAATATGACCTTTAAATTTTTATTATTGAAAGACTAATTCTAGTATTTCTTGATGCAGGAATTTTTAGTACTACCTCTGGCTTGTTTCAACTCAGAAGTCTTTTTTAAACGTGGACATTTTTATTTATTTTTTTTAATTTTTGTGTTATTTTAATATTTGCGTTATTTATGTTTTCTTCTCTCCTTTATCAGCTGTGTGTTACTCTATTTACTTTGCTACTTACTAAAAGTTGTTAAGAGAGTAAATGAATTTATAGGCAGTATTGTCTGATGTCTCAAATGCTTTTTGAATAATAGAGGGCTGGCCTCCACAGCAAGCATGGATCATCAGTCAGTGAATGCCAAGCATTGAGCCTGGCCCTGGGGACACAAAGATGGCAAAGACACTGCCTCTGCCCAGGTGGCCACCTTTGATTTTCTGGTGATGTTGGGCAAGTCATTTGTCTTCATGATTGTGGTTTTTCATCTTATGTAAGAGTTCTAATTTTGATGTTCCCATCTCAGCTGGGGTTTTTGTGAGCTTATGATTGTGTGGAAAATAGCCTTGAGCTCTCTAGGGAAAAAAAAAAAATAGTTGTTTGAATACCATGTGCCATTTCTCAGGAAATGGGCCAGACTTGCCAGGCTCCTACGGGAGGACACGTGGAGGTGACTGGCCATCACTTCCGGTCTCTGGAAGGAATGTGGGGGTGCTGGTCAGGAGGTGAGACATTGGTTATCCCAAGCCTAATGAGCTTTTGACTACCTCCTGTGTAACTCCCAAATGATCATTGGAGGTGTCCCTTTCTCTTTTTCAGGATAAGCTAAATCTGAAGGAGTTTGATGACCCTATGAACATGGAAGGAGACAGGGTTCTAAAACCGTACTCGGCCCCCAGTGACTTTATTGACAAGTTGGTGGTGAACTTCGAGAATTTTTTGGAAGAGGTTTCCACAGAGGAACTTGGAAAGGGTCAGGAAAACATTTTGAAAGAGGAAAAGAATGAGTATGTGACTTCTCCATATTGGCCCTATCATCATCCCATTTCAACCGAGATTCCACAGAGAAAACCCCAACATTCTGGAATACCAGAGGGGACCAGCTCGGAAACCAAAGAGCAACTCTCTTCTGTTCAGAGTTTAGGGTCAGAGCATCTCCGTGAGGAGGGAGAACCAAATCCATACTTGAAAAATTCAGTGATGACCAGAGAATTTGTCACATCTGAAAAACCTCAAGATGAAGCCTAAAGAGAAGTTTAATTGTTGCTGTGGCTTGAATCCCCCTGGGTCTCAGCATGGATGACTCCTCCAAGATAGCATATATCATGACTTGACCAGAAGAGCTTCCTTGGCTGTCTCCCCACCCTTGCCTGTGTTAGAGAGACTCTCACATACCTTTGAGTGGCTTGTTGAGCTTGGTTGGTGCAGACATGTAACTTGCCTGAGAAGAAGTGATGGTCACATGTCTGAGCATGTTGCCCAGGAAAAGCAGTTTATGTATTTATTTTTTTTCGATTTCACACTGAGGCCTCTGACATTGACTTTAAGGGACAGTGGGGCCCCTAGAGTGGCTATATCTGGCCTTCCCTAGGAATTAGCTTATTGTCACAGCTTTTGCCAGAGCCACTCCTCAGAGTTCCAGCAAATGTTCCCCACTGCCAGAGGACAGGGGTCTGGTAGGTGGTGAGAGTCTCTCCCTATACCTTGATCTCCCTTGGGCTCTGGGCTCCACCTTGGAGAGATCTCACTTTTGAGATTCTGGCTTTCCCTCCGCATAGAGGCGGGGGAAGTGGAGTGGACTTCCTGATGGTGTGCCTGCCTGAGGCTTCTCCTTGCCCTCATAACTCTCAGGTGTCTGCAGCAGGACCTCCACCAGGGATTCTCGCCCCTAGTTCACAGCACACTGGCTGCTGGTATATCAAGGAATGTGGGGAGGTCTCAGTAGGGCACTGGGGAGTGAACTCTAGGCTGGGCCAGAAGGTCCATCCCAATCTTCACATTGCCCAGCCCTGGAAACAGTTCCCAGAGATCTTTGCTGTTGCTTTATTTTGTACCTAAGCCTGGGAGTAGGAAGGCACCACACACTACCCTGCTTTTAGCCAGGGACTCTGGCCCCTCACACTGCCTCAGAGCCTGGGAACCACTTCCTAGGCATAACCTTCCAAGGCCTTTTCCCAGAACAACCTGAGTAGCCTGTGGAAACATGCTGCTGTGTTTGTGCTGCTCTGACACCAGGACGCCTCTCTCCTTTGCCTCGGCCGAACGCAGAGCTTATGACAGTCAAGAGAATCCTAAGGGCAGGATTCAGTTACCGAGACCTGGCATCTTGACCACAGCGATGCCAGATGACTTCCTAGCGTGTGGCTTTGACTCATCTGGCTTTTGAGGGAGGTGGCTGAGAGCTTGGGGAGATCGGGGCAGGCAGGCAATGAGCGAGCAGCCGAGGTGCTCTGGACCTGGCATTTACCAGCCAGGAAGGCTGATGGTATTCTTTATAGGAGAGCTTGAGAAGTTAGTACTTGGGTAGCAGACATGAACTCCACAAGCCACCAGTTCAGATGTGTAAAATTATCACTTTACTTTCCAGGATTCTGGAATTATAACTGAAATCAATTCCTGGCCCGAGCCCTTGGTATTTTGAAGTAACAAATTTGATGATTTCTGAGTGTCTTTGGGTTTGTAATTCAGTCACATTCGGGATTTTGCGTCCCTGTCCACCCTGGGCTGACTGTGAGTGCCACAGGGTATTCAGAGGGGCTGCAGGTTTCCTCTCCCATTTGGTGTCTGCCTAACCCTGGTCTAATGACATGCCTGTGGCCCCACCAGTTGGGTCACCTGCCGTTTTCCTCAGCCAATTGCTTCATCCTTACCTCGGGCACAAGCAGGTGGTGCTGTTCTCCTCGTTGAATCTGCAGTGTCTGCAGCACCCTTCCACACACAGCGCTTCCCCCTACCCCAAGTTCTTCACGCCTAGTGTACAGAACAGTGACCGCTGAGAAGGCAAGGAATGAGAGAGGCCTGGGGCAGGGCACTGGGGAACCTGCCCCTTTGCCCTGGGAGTAGAACGGAGCCAAACAAAAGGGATACCCTGGGTCTAGCTGGGGTAGGCTCTCTCTGCCCTGTCTTCCCCACCCATCTGTGGTGGCTCAGGTACTTCTGTGAGCCACCTGTCCCCCAGAGTTCCAGATGGGCCTTTTCCACCTGTGCGTTTGGACTTGTGAACTTATAGGGAGGCGCTAGCCTTGTACTGCACAACTGTTCTCTTTCCTGTGGCCATCTGCCCACTCCCGCTGGGGGATCTTCTCAAATTCTCTAGGGGTGAAGTGGGGCGGGGGGAGTGCCTGGAGTGAGTTCCTCCAATCTTGTCTGTTTCACACCTGGATGAGACTTTTGAACCTAAAACCCAAGAATGAGATGCCTGAGGAGAGAGGAGGGGTCCCAGACGGCTCCTGTGAGTGGGTCTCAGAGTGAAGACATTCCCCGATGCTCCTCCTCCCTTAATCACTCATTAAAGCCTGAAGTGTCTTCTGGTAGACAGTTGGCAAGTGCCACACTCCTGGCCTCTCTTCTGCTTCATTCCTTCCTCCCTTCTTGCCTCTTGTCTGGCTTTACCGCCTCTCCCAGCAGCTTCTCATCTTTTTAACACTTCCTTTTTGTAAAATTGAATTTCATTTAAATTCAGTCTTTTCTTCTTTTTCTTGTCATTTCTTCTTCCTTTCCCACTAGCCTTCTTTTATCATTTTTCGCACTGACTTTGGCTGCCTTGAGGGCTAAGGAAACTGGCGCTCTGTGTTGCGTTCTAGATGGTCCGAGGTAGGTCCTAGGAGTAGTGTTTCCTGCCAGGAAGGGGAGCAGGAACCCCCGAAGCTCCTTCAGCGGGCCTCACACTGCTCTCCAGAGCACACTCACAGGGCACGGACCTAAAAGCTACAAGGTCACGGTGGCCTTTCTTTCCTGAGATTGAGTCTCAAACTGTTCCCACTCGCAGCATCCTGGGCTGCCTCTGGGGCCTGAAAAAGCTGTCTGCATGTTCTCTGTTATATCAGAGGCAGAACACAAACAGGAAAACTAGTGTTTCAGTAAGGTCTTTAAAAATTGATTACATTCTGGGGCTCTGGGAATCATGTAACCAGCTATGTCACTGCCTTATTAATGGCCCTTCTAATAATACCAGAAAAATTTTAAAAAATGGCAGAAAAGCTGATCTATGGCTGAAAAAAAAGGTAATACTCTCATCGTGGTTTCTCAGGAGGCAGCAGTAAACCACACCCAGTACAAAGCCTATGGGGGAGAGGTGGGCTTTGAAAAGAGGCAGGAGATGGGGAGAGGGAGTTGGGAACTGAGAGGCATCCTGTATGGGTCCCAGGATGCCCACCGCTGTTCCTCCCTTGTGTGGGAGAAGCCCATGCCTGGCTGTCTGGTCGCCCTGAGGGGGTTCAGGCACCCTCTCCTGGCACACCCCTACTTATTGCCTGCTGTCTGCAAAGTGGCCCTTGGGCTAATTCTGGGCCTTGTGTTTTCCAAGGCCCATGACCCAGAAAAGCTGTTGATAGTTTTAAAGCCTATATAACAAAATCAAAGGAAGAATCATGTTTAATGACATGTGAAGACTCTATGGAATTCTAATTTCAGTGTCCATAAATGAAGCTTAATTGCAAAAGAGCCACGCCCACTGTTTATGTATTGTCTGCGTCAGCTGTCCTCCCACAAAGGCAGAACTGAGTAGTTGTGAGAGAATTTCTTCCACAAAGCCTAAAATGTTCACCACCTGGCCCCATGCAGAAAAAGTCGGCTCACCTCTGGGTAGCCCGCAGACACGAGGCTCGGACTGCACAGTGTTGGTCCACAAAGTGTTTTAACTTCAAATTCGCTGCCAAGGAAACAAAAAGTCAGGTTATGGTCATTCTGGATTTCTAACTGAGTAGGGACCACTTCTGTAGGAAGGACACACACTGGCTCCCCACCCCAGCCCTCACGACTGCCCATAGCTAAGGTGGGCAGGGAGTGCAATACAGGGCTTGATCTCAGGACCCTGGGATCATGACCTGAGCCAAAGGCAGACACTTAACCCCCTGAGCCACCCTGGCACTCCTCTAGTGGTTCTTGATACAGCTTACTTTGTTCCCTACCTCTGACATTTGGCACTTCCTGGAGGTAGTTTTGGGCGGGTGCTGCTGGCATCTACTGGGTAGAAGCTGGCAATGCTGGTAGTGACCAGGCAATGCACCAAGTAGCCCCCACAACAAAGAATTCTTTGGCCCCAAACCTCAGTAGTATTGAGTAGAAATCCTGGCTGACCTACCTCTGTCCACTTGCATGGGTCCCACTCATCGTCCATAGGTGTCTTTTTTTTTTTTTGTAAATTTATAATTTGTTTTGGACTCTACTATAATAACAACACCATCAACAACAAAATACCAATCATCTGTATCATTTTTAGTCCCTTATATGATCTGTGTGTACTAATACACGTGTTCATCTCATTGCGTGTTATATATCGATTCTATTGTATTTTACCTTCACTTTCACTTACGATTTCATGTTTAAAATTTCATGCACGAAGAAAGTTCATTGTGGTAGCATTTTGAATGGACACTCAGAACTCCACGGTGCGCCTGCATATTACTGTTTGCTAAGCCCCCTTAGTTGATAGGATTGTTTTAAACGTCTTCTTTGTATAGAGAGCAACTTCAATAAATGTGGTTCTTTGTACAACATTTTCTTTTCCCACCTTTGTCCTATCTCCTTGGGGGCTCTTTCTAAAGGTGGGATTGCTGGGTCAAACTTTTATAGTTGTTGTCACATATCGCACAACTCTGCCCTCAGAAAAGGCTACAATGATTTGCAATATCACCAGAGGTGTCTGGGGCCTCCTTTGTCCTTGTAATGATAATCAACTCTTTACTGCTGTAAACTGAATTTTGTCAATTTATTGGCTATGGTTAAAGACACTTCATAGTTATTTGTGTTGCTTAAGACCTTGTGAAGGCGAACCATTCCTGTGTGTATTTTACTACCACATGTTCCCCTGTTGACATTACAGAATGTTTTATGTCCAAGCCATTTGAGAGGCATTGAGAGTGCAGGTGAGCTGCTAGACATTAGAGACCCTCAGCCTAACTTTACAACAACCGGTTGACTCTGTCATTTGGTTGACTATTTAAAGTATGTGGGTTTTGTAGGGCATTTAAAAAAGAAATTTCAGGGGTGCCTGGGTGGCACAGTCGTTAAGCGTCTGCCTTCGGCCAGGGCGTGATCCCGGAGTTCTGGGATCAAGCCCCACATCAGGCTTCTCCTCTAGGAGCCTGCTTCTTCCTCTCCCACTCCCCCTGCTTGTGTTCCCTCTCTCGCTGGCTGTCTCTCTCTGCCAAATAAAGAAATAAAATCTTAAAAAAAAAAAAA
The DNA here is from genome assembly GCF_002007445.2 of Ailuropoda melanoleuca. Lineage (NCBI taxonomy): Eukaryota > Metazoa > Chordata > Mammalia > Carnivora > Ursidae > Ailuropoda > Ailuropoda melanoleuca. The sequence goes on from NC_048220.1 coordinate 36,092,108, forward strand.
AGAAATTTCACATTGATGTGTTTTCTGACAGTGCCTATTTGTAATTATTGTATGTGGTGTTATCTGTATCTTGCACTGTTGGGTGGAAGGTATCTGGACTGAGTATGACACGTCATTAGCAGTTCTTGTCTCTCTACAGCTTTTACTAGACCTTGGGGTGAGCAGGGAGAGAGTTTGCTCAGAAGCACAAACATCCCCAGTCCCTGTTGGCAAAAGCCTGGAGATGCCTGCCCCTTGCTGCTGAGAACGGTGTGGGAGAAGGGCAAGGGGAGTACGTCCACAAGCGCACAAAGCCAGCAGTCAGCAAGTCTCAGATGGTTATTCAAGGGAACCTGGGTGCATCTACTGCTGATTTCATTTTTAGGAGCGGGATTCTCTGTCCTGCCCAACTTCACTATATGTGTGGGGTTAAATGACAGGAAAGTAGCCTGAGGCCTGGACTTAGAAATAGAAGTCAAAATGTGCAAAGCAGAATGGAGGTGCAGAATATTCTGAATGATTACGGTAATCCAGAAGACTAGACCTGTGTACCAAGAGCACTACTCTTTGTAGGCTGTGCATGCTGTCTTTTCCACATATTGCTCATAAATCGATACAGTATGTAATGCATGCACCTGGCAGTTCTGTCCTCCTAAGCAGAGTGTGGAAACAGGGTTACCATAATGAGAACAGCCTTTAAAATGTTTTACTGTAAACGCATTTGTATTTCAACCTTTCAGGTAATAAAGCTATAATAACATTTTCATGTAAAGCTATACTTCTGTTTTAAAGTTTTGCCCACTCAGGTGTGTGGTGTTTTTTTTTTTTTTTAAGATTTTATTTATTTATTTGAGAGAGAGACAGCAGGGAGGGAAAAGGAGGGGCAGGGGCCGAGGGAGAAACAGACTCTCCGCTGAGCAAGGAGCCCGACATGGGGGCTCGATCCCACAACTCCAGGATCATGACCTGAGCTGAAGGCAGACACTCAACCTACTGAGCCACCCAGGCGCCCCCACTCAGGTTTTTAAACTGGACCTCAAAATGTAAACATCCAACTTTGTTAGAGATCAAGGGAGTCTCTTTGTTACAGGACACATGGAAGAGCTACAGGAGAGGAGGAATGAGCAGGAATTACTCCGTCCAGGGATTCCGCTGGGCTCCACACCTCAGTTCTTGCTCTATTTGATTCCTCATGGCAGCATTTTCAAACTCCCAGCTCCTCAAGTTCCCTTAGGGTCTCCCCTCACGGCTCACAGATGACGTGTTTCCCAGTTTCAGGCAGGATGCGCCAGCCCATGTCTCTTCTCCCCTTCAGGCCAGACTTCTGGGAGGCTCTCAGAGGCGGAGGCGGCCCTGCTCGAGTACATCCCTCCCTCCAGCTCTCTTGTACTTTCAATGCTTCCCCTTGAGTGATGCCTTCCCATCAGTTCTAAACATGCTCAGTTCACTTCCGTGTTAGGAGAGAACAAAGTGAGCCCCTGATCTGCATCTCCCTCTGGCTGCCTGCTGGCTCTGTGCATGACTCAGCTTGTGGCTTCCAGGTAGAGTTGGCCGTATCCCGTGTAGCGTCCTGGGAGGAAATGACCGATGGTGAAGGCTCTGGGGCATTTGCACCTTGGTACCCTAGCGTGCCCAGGCCACAACTTTGGTGGGATTAGGACAGAGGCCCAATAACAGAGCAGGGATTCTCTGGCTTATTCTCACCGTCAAGGCTACAGAATCCAGGCAACAAAGCCCTCTTTTCTAGGGTTATGTGGCTACCGGGTTCTCCCTTCTGCCTAGGTGTGTCCCCAGCTCCTGAGGGGCTATGTGGAGCCGGGGCTGTGGTTAGAGTGCCCAGCTGTGTGGGACTGAGGGGTTTTTCAGGGCATGAACCCCAATAGTGCGACCCTATACCATAGCTCCGTGGGCCTGTTCTCTCTTTTAAAATTTTGTACTTGTGCTGGTGTTACCTTCAGTTTGATGCATCCACCTGCTCCCACACCCTCAGCCAGCTTGTGCTCTGTGACAATACCCTCAGGGAGCCATCCTCTAGCTGGAACACCAACTGGGGTTGTCAGGGTGGCCATTACTCCCCATTTCTTGGCAGGCTTGCTCCTGAGATTTGATCAGCCTCCAGGAAGTCTCCAGTGTCCCTCCCTATTCCCATGATGCTCCTTGTGACCCCAGCTGGCCCCCTCAGTACACCTGGTCATGTCACAGAAAATCACCCCATTCAGCCCCCCCTTTTCTTTTTACAACAGCAACAAAATGGGCTATCCTCTATCATCTGGCACCCCCCTATAGCCAGTGTCCATTTTAACCTGGTTTCACCTTTGAGCCAGCTGGGTGTGGGACCACAGATCTCAGGGTTTGCTCTGTTCCACCTCCTCGGATGACCTAGGCCACCTGTCCTTCCTGGAGGGCACGGGTGCCACGGAAGCGTCTGGTTCCCCCAGCAGACCGCAGCCCTGCCAAACCTTTCTCTAAGCCTGCTGTGTGCAACCTTGTCCACACTTGGAGGCTTCGACTGGCCCCCTCAGATCAGATTGGCCAAATGTCCCATCCCCTGCAACATGGTGAAGAATAGGTTGATTTCTGGCTGGTCTGCCAGAATTGTGGTTCAGCATTTGGGGCGTGCTGCTTGGAGATGATAAATGTGCTAAACCCTGGCCCCCTGAGAGCTTTCATAGACCTTAGGGAGCCCACATACTGTCAAATATATTGACGTTTCCACATTTCACATTAATTATAATATTTTTTCCATAAAAATTTTGTAAGGGTGTTTGTTTCCTTTTTGAAATTGACTATATGTAACTTGATTTTATGATTACATTTCTCAGCAATCATCCTCTATCTATAGGGATTCTTATGACTTGAGCAAATCTATCTATTCTAATTTGTAAATTTTTACCAACATAACACTTTTGTAACTTCTAAAATAATGAAGTTATTTTGTTTTGTAACTACTTAAATATCCTTCAATTCCAACTTTGCAATGCTTTTCTTGGTTTCAGCCAATAATTATTTTTCTAAGGATGCGTATGTGTTCGTAGGTCCCTGAAAAGTTCCTTGGCCGTGGGTACCGCACGCCCAGTGCTAGAGTACAGAATATCTCTGTGTGAGTGTTCTAACTGAAAATACACAACTGGCATCTAATTAGGAACTGCTGTGAAGGCCAACATCTTGAAAATGGAACCTGGAACAAAATGGGGCAACACTGTTACTCGGGGGCACGGTGGTTCCAGGCGGAGGAACTTGGGGTCAGGCGTCAGCTCCTGTTGTGGGTAGGGAAGCAGGACAGTACCTGTGGGGCTCACGGGATCCAGCTATAGGTTCTCTTCTGTCCACATTTCTAACTGGAGCCTGGCTATTGAGTGGGACGATGCTTAATAAACAAGTAACGCTGATGGGCGCTTTCTGAGTTTGGTAAACTGGGGCCTGGTGAGTGAGTTTGAGCTTTTGTGTGAGTCTGCCTCCACCTGTCACCTGGGCCCCTCGTTCACACCTGCTCACTCTCACCCTAAATAAAGGCCATGCCCATATGGTTAGAGTAGTGAGGTCTGCGCCTGTGCAGGGTGCGGGGTGGGGTGGTATCTTAGGTTAATTCCCCAGAAGCAGACACCGAGACACAAATTCAGGTGTAACTAATTTACGAGGGGCACATTCCCAGGAGAAACTGGTAAAGGAGCGAGGCAAGGTTGATAGGGAAGAGGAAGAAGCTAGATCGCGTGGGATTTCAAACTCCTTTGGAGCGCAGCACTAGCCTGATCCTGGAGGTGGGGACGCTAGAGGTAAGTGACTGGGTTGCCAGAGGGCGTCACCAGCCAAGGCAAGGGGCCTGGGTATTTACACTCCTAAGCCCCTCAGTCACTGCTAAGGCCTGCCCCTCCCCCCCCCCGCCGGATGTGTAAATTTTAGGCACTTTTGACTCCACGTGGAGGTGGAGGAGGCCGCCACCGAATGGGAACTTCAGGGGCAGGCGACAGAAGGGCTGGTAGTTTGGGAGGTAGCCTGGTAAGGCTGCCAGACTTAGCAACTAAAGATGCAGAGCGTGTGTTTTGTTTTCGAGGAAAGCGAGCTCGCGTGCATGCTGGCGAGAGCGTGGGGGAGGGGCGGAAGGGGAGGGGGAGAGAGAATCTTAAGCAGGCTCCATTTCCAGCACGGAGCCCGACGTACGCCTCGACCTAAAGACCCTGGGACCATGACCTGAGCCAAAATCATGAGTCGGAGGCTTACGTGACCAAGACACCCAGATGCCCCCAGTGTGTGTGTTTTTAACATGCAGCGGGTACTCTGCCCCGTGCGTGTCAAGAGCAGCCCCCTGTTACTGAGAGAGAGTCTGCCGCAAAAGCATTTCCGGCGAACTGCTTTCTGCCCCAGCTCTGCGGCCTGCTCGGCCTGCTCGTCTGGGGCCCGCATGAGCCCCTGGGCCTCAGTTCCTTTCTCTGCAAATTCAGGAGGGGGTGAGTAGTAACGCTGCACACAGTTACGGGGAGAAGTGAAGGAATGATGGGAGCTTAACGCAGGGCGGGCACACAGTACGTGCCCAGTGAATGACACACCCGGTTACTGTTTTTTTGGGTTTGTTTTTTAAAATTGTTACAGTTTTATTGAACGTGAGGCAGGCTCATCTCGGTAAAGCAACGATAAGAAATCGGGCGGTGATGAAAGAATTGTACACGTGAGACTGGTCCGTCATGGTGCTGGTCTGCCCCTTCCAGGTGGCGTGGGGGAGGGGCAGGTAACGAGGTGTATGCAGGGAAGGATGTCACGTGAGCGGGAGTGTGACAGGTGAGACAGGCCCTGGTGGAGCTGTGGGGAGGGGGAAAGCCGATGAAGCTGAGGCAGTGGGGAGGCGTTAGTGATCAAACGGAGGGGTAGATGAGGCTCGGGGAGGTTCTCCTGTGGGAGGTGGGGTGAGTTGGAGGGGGGAGATGGTCACTGGGGGGGTGGGGGTGGGGGAAATGGAGTTCAGGGTGCGATCTGGGGCTGAGGGGAGGAGAGGAAAGGAAGCACTCTGGAGATGTTGAGGTTCCGGAACTCAGGCCAGGTGGGCTGCTTGCTGCAGGCCTGTGGGCCTTGCCTCAACACGCCTTAGTGTTTTCCTCTCTTGGTATTCGTCAGCTCGTGGAAGACAATTACTCATGTGTTCTTGGTAAGAAAATTGAAAACACTGTCCCACCTGTGCTAATGATTCTCCTGCCTTTGCCTCTAGTCCAGGTACATCTGTTCTAGACTCTTGGCATGTGCTACATACACGTTTGAATCCAATGTGTGTTGGGGAGGTCCCCAGCTCCTTCTCTTCCCCCTTCGCCTGCCTTTCCTGTGCACTTGGTAAAGCAGCCGGAGTGGCCCCCCTCCCTTCCCCACTTGCTCACACACTGATGATCCTACCTCGTTAATACCCTTTCTTCTCCATCCCTTCCTCTTTGTCTTTCTGACCTGTTAATTGCTGTGGGAGCCTTTCCTGCCTCTCCCTGAGTTAGAGCACCAGCCTCGCCACTGCCCTCCCTGGCTGTTCACACACCCTACCTTACACCAAGCATTTCTCCCCCCTGAACAAAGTGGTTTTTTCACTGTTCTGTTCCTGCTTGGTGCACCTAAGCGGCGCTGACATTGCTGCCGACCTCTTAGACCCAAGGCCCCGCCACAGCCCCCACGTGCCTCTAGCTGTGACGTTCCTAAGTCTTGCCAGGGGATTTGTCTTTGTGTGGGCAGTGGGTACTTTCCTTTCCTTCTCTGTTCAGCTCCCTTTAAGATTATGTTTGGAACAACAGTGATGGGACCTGTTCTCACCTCCTGTAAGTTAATACTCCCATCCGTTGTGTGTTCTTTAATGTTCAGCTTCCCTGAGGTATATTAGGAAGGAAAAGGAAACTTAGAAATCCAGGTTTTTTATTCTTTCTTCCTACCTTATATATAATGTTGCTAACACTAAATGCCATTTATTGAGCACTTACTATGGACCAGTTGCCATGCTAAAAGCTTTATAGGTCCTACTTCATTTAAGCCTCACAACAACTCCATGAAGTGAGTTCAATAATCATTTTCTTTCTTTTTTTATTTTTTAAGAAGATTGTATTTATTTATTTGGGAGAGAGCAAGCACAAGCAGGGAGAGGGAGAAGCAGACTCCCCGCTAAGCAGGGAGCTTGATCCTGGAACTTCAAGATCATGACCCGAGCCACCCAGGTGCCCTATCATTTTCATTTTAAAATTCCTACTACTGCCGCTTCTCTTGCTTAAGATTCTTAAAAATTCTGGGATGCCTGGGTGGCTGAGTCAGTTAAGCGTCTGCCTTTGGCTCAGATCATGATCTCAGGTTCCCGGGAGGCAGCCCCTGGTCCAGCTCCCTGCTCAGCAGAGAGCCTGCTTCTCCCTCTGCCACTCCTCCTGCTTGTACTGTCTTGCTCCCTCTCTCGGTGGAATAAATAAATAAAATCTTAAAAAAAAAAAACAAAAAACAAAAAAACCACCCAACAATTTTGGTGTGGTGCAGAGTGGATGGGAGCTTAAATGAATTTAGTTCAGCAGTTGTATGGTTTCTGGTCTTATTTTCAAGGCTTTAATGTACTTGGAGTTAATTTTCGTATGTGGTATAAGACAGTGGTGCAGGTTCGTTCTTCTGCAAGTGGCTGCTCAGTGTGTCCAAAACCATTTAATGAAGAGACTGTCCTCTCCCCATGGTATATTCTTGGCTTCTTTGTTATAAATTAACTGACCTTGAATGCATATGTTTATTTCTGGGCTCTCCTTTATGTTTCATAGATGGAGGTGTCTGTTTTTATGACAACATCATACTGTTTGGATTACTGTAACTTTGTAATACAGCTTGAAACCAGGAAACGGGATCCTTCAACTTCGCTGTTCTCTAGATTGTTTTCGCTGTTTGAGGCTTTTGTGGTTCCTTAACCGTGTGAAAATTGTTCTATTTCTGTGAAAAATGCCATTGGAATTTTGATAGGGGTTGTATAGAAGCTGATTGCTTTGGGAAGTATGAACATAATATTATTACTATTTTAAAGATTATTTATTTCAGAGAGGAGGGTGTAGGGGCAGAAGGGAGAGAATCTTCAAGCAGATTCCCTGCTGAGGGAGATGCCCATTGCAGGCCCCAATCCCATGATGTCTTCTCTGGAGAAATGTCTTTTCATGTCTTCTGCCCATTTTTTGATTGGATTATATGGTTTTTGGGTGTTGAGTTGTGTCAGTTCTTGATATATTTTGGATTCTAACCCTTTACTGGATATGTCATTTGCAAATTTTCTCTCCCATTCCATAGGTTGCCTTTTAGCATTATTGATTGTTTCCTTCATGGTGCAGAATCTTTTTATTTTGATGTAGTCCCAATAGTTTATTTTTGCTTTTGTTTCCCTTGCCTTAGGGGACCTATCTAGAAAAAAGTTGCTATAGCTGATATCAGAGAAATTACTGCCTGTGCTTTCTTCTAGGATTTTTTTTTTTTAAGATTTATTTATTTATGTGAGAGAGAGAGAGAGAGCATGGGTGAAAAAGAGTGAGAGCTGGAGTGGGAGGGACAGAGAGACAGGGAAAGAGAATCCCAAGCAGACCCTATGCTGACCATGGAGCCCAATGTGGGGCTTGATCTCGGGACCCCAAGATCACAACCTAAGCTGAAACCAAGAGTCAGACGCCCAACCAACCATGCCACCCAGGCACCCATCTTCTAGGATTTTTATGGTTTTGGGTCTCACATTAAGGTATTTAACCCATTTTGAATTTATTTTTGTATAGTGTAAGAAAGTCTGGTTTCATTCTTCTACATGCTGCTGTCCAGTTTCCCCACCACCATTTATTGAAGAAACTGTCTTTTTCCCCTTGGATATTTATTTCTGCTTTCTTGAAGAATAATTGACCATAATTGTGGGTTTATTTCTGAGTTTTCTATTCTCTTGATCTGTTTTTATGCCTCTATCACACTGTTTTGATTATGACAGCTTTGTAATATAATTTGAAGTCTGGAATTGTGATGCCTCCAGCTTTGCTTTTCTTTTTCAAGATTGTGTTGTCTATTCAGGGTCTTTCGTGGTTGCATATAAATTTTAGGGTTGTTCTAATTCTGTGAAAAATGCCATTGGTCTTTTGACAGGGATTCCATTAAATGTGTGGATTGCTTTGGGTACTGTAGACATTTTAATAGTATTCTTCCAGTCCATGAACATAGAATGTCTTTCCATTGCTTTGGGTCATCTTCAGTTTCTTTCATCAGTGTTTTATAGTTTTCAGAGTACAGGTCTTTTACCTCTTTGTCATGTTTCCATTTTCATTTGCTTCCATATATGTTTATTTCTTTAATTTCCTGGTTAACCTATTCATTCTTCAGTAGGGTGTTCTTTAACCTCCATGTATTTGTGGTCTTTTCAAATTTTTTCTTGTGGTTGACTTCAAGTTTCATAGCATTGTGGTCTGAAAGTATTCATGGTATGATCTTAATCTTTTTGTACTTGTTGAGGCCTAATTTGTGACCTAGTATGTGATAAATTCTGGAGAATATTCCATGTGCACTCAAAAAAATGTGTATTCTGCTTTAGGATGATATGTTTTGCATTTATCTGGTAAGTCCATCTGGTCCAGTGTGTCATTCAAAACCATGGTTCCCTTGTTGATTTTCTACTTAGATGATCTGTCCGTTGCTGTAAGTGGGGTGTTAAAGTACCCTGCTATTATTGTATTATTATCAATGAGTTCCTTTATGTTTGTTATTAAGTGATTTATATATGTGGGTGCTCCAAAGTTGGGGGCATATTTACAATTGTTAGAACTTCTTGATGGATAGACTTCGAGGTGTTTCAGAGGTGGGTTCCTTAAGACATGCATTAGCATGATAGATGGTTCTCCAGCACCTCACTTTCAATCTGCAGGTGTCTTTAGGTCTAAAATCAGTTTCTTGTAGGCAACATATAGATGGGTCTTGTTTTTTAATCTATTATGATACCCTGTGTCTTTGGATTGGAGCATTTAGTCCATTTATGTTCAGAGTGATTATTTTAAGTGCCTCTGTGTTACTTGTTTTTGTTTTTTTGAAGATTTTATTTATTTGACAGAGCAAGCACAAGAAGGGGGAGTGGCAGGCAGAGGGAGAAGCAGGCTCCCCACTGAGCAAGGATCCTGATATGGGACTCGATCCCAGGACCCTGGGATCATGACCTGAGCTGAAGGTAGATGCCCAACTGACTGAACCACCCAGGTGTCCCACCTTTGTGTTACTTGTAAAGTTGGTATTTCCGGGGGTGTTCTTAGTTCCTTTGTGGTCTTTTTTGCTTTTGGTCTTTGCTTTCCCCAAAGAGTCCCCTTTAATATTTCTCACAGGGTTGGTTTAGTGGTAACAAACTTCTTATTTTTTGCTTGTCTTGGAAAATCTTTCTCTCTCATTCTATTCTGAACGACAGCTTTGGTGGACACAGTATTGTTGGCTACATATTTTCCCATTCAGCATGTTGACTCTATCATACCACTCTTTCCTGGCTTGCCAAGGTTCTGTAGACAGTTACACTGTGAACCTGATGTGTCTTCCATTGTAGGTTAAGGATTTTTTTTCCCTTGCTGCTTTCAGGATTCTTTCCTTGTCTCTGTGTATTTTGTGAATTTGACTGTGATATATCTTGGTGCTGGCCTGCTTTTGTTGAATTTAATGGGAGTTCTCTGTGCTTCTTGGATTTCAATGTCTGTTTTCTTTCCCATATTAGGGAAATTTTCAGCTATAATTTGCTCAAATAAGTCTTTTGCTCCTTTGTCTCTTCTTTTTCTGGGACTCCTATGATACGAATGTTACTACTTTTTAAGGAATTGCTGAGTTCCCTAAGTGTACATTCATGATCCAAAATCTTCCTTTCCCTCTTATTTTCAGCTTTATTATTTCCCATAATTTTACCTTCTATACCATTGATCTGTTCCTCTGCTTTATCCATTCTTCCTGTTATTGCACCCTGTTGGCTTTGCATCTCGGTTATAGCATTTTTTATTTAGGCCTGACTAGTTTTTAGTTCTTTTATCTCTGCAGTAAGGGATTCTCTAGAATTTTCTATGCTTTTGTTAAGTGCAGCTAGTGTCTTTTATTGTCATTTTCAAATTCTGGTTCAGGCACATATTGCGTGGTGCACTGGGTGTTATACACAAATAATGAATCATGGAACATTACATCAAAAACGATGTACTGTATGGTGACTAACATAACAAATAAAAAATTATTATAAAAAAGAACAAAAACAAAAACAAATTCTGGTTCAGGCATTTTACTTATATGTGTATTGATAAAATCCCTGGTTGTTACTTTTTCCTTTTCTTTCTTTTGGGGTGAATTCCTTCATCTTGTTATTTTGTGTAGGTCACTGTTTCTCTGTGTGTGTGAGACAGTTAGGAGAGCCTGTTACAGCTCTGCCCCTGAGAGTACTGGCTATGTTAGGAAGAGGTCCTATGCTGTCTTGGGCCTGGTGCTTCAGGAGGCGTTTCAAAGTGTGCCCTCTGCTGTTGTGGATTGGCTGCTCCTTCCCTCAGGTCAGCCCTTTGCAGAGTTGCTCCTTGCTTGAAGGGGGGTGGGCTGTGTTTGGACCTTGACCACTGTGTGGCAGGTTTGAACTAGTGTGTTTTGGTCTGCTTATTACAAGAAGCTAGATCCAAAAAGAAAAAGGAAAAGAAAAAAAAAAAAAAAAGCCAGGTCCTCTTTCCCCTAGAGGTGAAGCTTTGCAGCACCAGTAAGTGATCAGTAAGTGGTGCAAGTGAGAGGTTCGTGCCAATCTTTTGGGGGAGGCGCCTGCTGTGCTGAGTCTCAGGCTGACTTGCCCTGGTAAAGATGCACCTGCAGGGCACAAGGTGGCAGGGATTAACGTTAAGTGGCTGCAGCCCCCACTGGGTGGCACTTTGTTGTTCACTGAAGTTGGTCATTGCTGATGGGTGGGGGGAAAATGGCCTTGCCCCACTCTCTCTTTCTTGGAGCAGGGAGTTCACACCTACCACTCTTCAGGAGGCCCTCACAGAAGGACAGTCACCCCTCTTGTGTCTCCAACTTCATTAGATCCCTGCCTTCCCCCTGTTTGTGTCTAAGCTGTGTGCCTGGCCAGGCATCACCGTTCTCCTGTGTTGAGTGAGGCTGGTTTTCAGAACTCCAAATTTTGGGGATCAGTGTAGCGTGGACCAGAACTGATCCTTTGTGGGAGGGTCTTGCTACGCTGTGGCGGGTGCATCCCAGAAAATGGTTGCATGACCACACAGTGGTTTGTAGTTTATGGTAAAGCACAGCAAAAACCTGGCACCAAGGTGTCTTTATTCCTATGCTAGGGAACAGGGTGGCACCAACGTGCCACCAGTTCTTTTGTCTCCAGAGAGGCCATTCCACCACTCCCAAATGCACTCCAGAAAGGGGAAATCTTTCTGCCTGTGTGATCCAGTGGATCCTCTAACCTGACTGCCCATTCGCAGTTCTCTACCCTCCTCCAACGCTGGAATACCATGAAGCCCACCAGGCATGACTCTGGCGAGGGGTGGACTTCTAAAACTTTAGACTTTGCTCTCTGCTCTTACAAAAACTTGTGGTAGTCAGCTCCTCTCCTTTTCCCAGACAGTAGCTTTGGGGAAGAGTTTCCCTAGTGCGATCTCCTGTGCACGCTTTCACACCCTCTCTCTCTCTCTCTGATCAAGCCTCCCTCCCCTCTGCAGCACCTGCAACTCTTTTCTCCCCCAAATCAACTCTCCACAGCTTCTACCTTCCATGATGTGGCCGTTGCTTCTACCTCTAATTGTGCAGTTTGTTCTCTCCTCAGATCAATTTTTTGGGTGTTCAGAATGATTCAATATTTATCTAGCTGTGCTCAAGGGCCAAGGCAAGCTTAGGGTCCACCTGATGCTCTGCCATCTTAACTCCTCTACAGTCTGTTTTAAAGTCAATTTTGGGGATGCCTGGGTGGCTCAGTTGGTTAAACATCTGCCTTTGGCTTAGGTCATGATCCCATGGTCCTGGGATGAGTCCTGCATTGGGCTTCTTGCTCAGTGGGGAGCCTGCTTCTCCTGCCTGCTACTCCCCCTGCTTGGGTTTTCTCTTTCTCTCTCTCTAGAACAAATAAATAAATAAAATCTTTAAAAAAAAAAGTCAATTTTATCTGATAAAAGTCTTGGTACCCCAGCTTTTTTTTTTTTTTTTCCATTGCAGTTTGAGTGAAATATCTTTTTCCTTTCCTTCACTCTAGTCTGTATTTGTCTTTAGGTCTAAAGTGAGTTTCTTGTAAGCAGCATATAGCTGGGTCTTGTTTTTTTGTTTTTTGTTTTTTTTTTTATTTTTTTTTTTTTTAAGATTTTTTTTATTTATTTATTGACAGAGATAGAGACAGCTAGCGAGAGGGAACACAAGCAGGGGGAGTGGGAGAGGAAGAAGCAGGCTCACAGCAGAGGAGCCTGATGTGGGGCTCGATCCCAGAACGCCGGGATCACGCCCTGAGCTGAAGGCAGACGCCTAACCGCTGTGCCACCCAGGCGCCCCGTGTTTTTTTATCCATTATATCAACCTGTGTCTTTTGACTGGAGTATTTACACCATTTACATTTAAAGTAATTATTAATTGTTATGCACTTAGTGCCATTTTCTTAATTGTTTTCAGGTTGTTTTTGTAGTTTTTCCCTCTTGCTCTCTTTCTTTGTGATTGATAACTTTCTGTAGTGTTATGCTTGGCTTTCTTTTTATTTTATGTATCTGTAATAGGTTTGTGGTGTGGTTACAATGTTCATATGTTATGTCCTAAGTATATAGGTATCTATATTAAGTTGATAGTTACTTAAATTTGAACACATTACAAAAGCAATACATTTTTAATCCTTCCCCTCCACGTAATTTGCATAGTATTTAAGGCTTGTTTAGTGGTGATGAACTCCTTTAGCTTTTGTTTGTCTGGGAAACTCTCTCTCCTTCATTTTTGAATGACTGTTTTGCCAGTTAGGGTATTTTTGGTTGTTGGTTTTTCCTTTTCACATTTCAGTGTATCCTGCTATTCTCTTCTGGCCTGCAAAATTTCTGCTGAAAAAGCAGCGGATAGCCTTATGAGGTTTCCCTTGTACACAGCCAGTTGCTTTTCTCTTGCTGATTTTAAGATTCTCTTTTTTAAAATTTGTGCCATTTTAGTTACTATGTGTCTTGGTGTGGCTCTCCTTGGGTTCATGTTTTTGGGGGCTCTCAGTGCTTCTTGGATCTGGGTATCTGTTTCCTTCCCTAGGTTAGGGAAGTTTTCAGCTATTATTTCTCCAAATAAGTTTTTTGCCCCCTAGTTTTTCTCTTCTCCTTCTGGGACCCCTATAATGTGTGAAGGTTCACACGCTTGATATTGTCCCAGAGTTCCCTTACCTTATCATCATTTTTTAAAATTCTTTTTCTTTTTACCATTCAGCTTGGATGCTTTCTACTACTCCTTATTACATAGCTGATCAGTCCTGCATCCTCTAATCTGTTGATTCCCTTTGGTATATTTTTCATTTTAGTTATTGTGTTCTTTAACACTGACTGGTTGCTTTTTATATTTTCTGTTTCTTTTTGGAAGTTCTCACTGAGTTCATCTACTTTTCTCTCACGTCGAGTGAGCATCATTATGACCATACTTTGAACTCTTTATCAGGTAGATTATTTATCTCCATTTTGTTTAGCTCTTTTTCTGAAGTTTTGCATTGTTCTTTTGTGACCTATTCCTCTGCCTTTTCATTTAATTTGACTTTTTTTGTTCCTATGAAATAGATGAAACGTCTACCCCTCCTGTCTTGAAGGAGTGGGCTTGTGTTGGAATTCCCTTGTATAGACTGCCTATGCCTGGCAGCTTTGGCTGATTGGTTGGATCTGGGCAGGGTTAGGCCAGGGTTCTGGGCCTTTCCATGCTGGGGCCATCTTGCTGGGATGACTATAGCTTCAGCAAGCATGGGCTGGGGCATTCCTCACAGGGGATGTCATGTTGGGATGGCTGCAGCTGAAGTGGGTGTAGCCTGGCAGATTCTAGGGTGCTCCGTGCCAGGACCACTCTGGCAGGATGGCTGAACCCAGGGCGGTCCCCCTTTTTTGCAGGGGACGCCTGGCAGGATGGATGGAGTTGTATTGGGCATAGGCTGAAGATTTTCCAGTGTGTGCTGTACCACGGCAGCCTTGGTGGGATGGCTGTAGCTCAGGTGGCATGGGTGGGGGTGATGCTTTGAGGTGATGGCTGGGTCTGGTGTGGGCTATGTGATGGGCTCACTGAGGCAGCAAGCCCGCTAGAGTGCTTGGACCCTGCTTCCATGTGTTCTGTTAAGGTGGAGAGAGAATGCAAACAATAGCACTCACCAGCATCTCCACTCCAGCATGAGTGGAAAGTTGCAGCAGCTCTCCCACCATTTAGGGCACTGTCTAGGGTTAGTAAACAGGTTTCCTTCACTTACAGTCTAGTTGCATTAAGCAGCTGGGTAGGGTGTTTTTGTTTTTGTTTTTCTGTTTTGCTTTTTGTTTTTTCTTTTTGCTGTGCCCCTGGTCAGATGAATCTGTATGTGGGCCCCTCAATGATATGCCTCCCTACTGAAATTTGTAGCACTGGGGCTGGGATTCCTGTCATTATCGTGTCTCCATGTCTCCTGCTGTTCTCTTTGTGGTCCCTCTATCCTTTGTTGTGCAGAAGTTGTTCAGTCGGCCATGAGTGCTTCAGGAAGAGTTGCTCTGAATGTAGGTAGATTTGGTGAGTCCATTGGAGGAGGTCAGGGTCTTGTTACATTGCCATCTTGGACCCCTCTTAGTATGGACTTGTAAGCGATATTCTTCCAATCCATCAGCATGGAATATCTTTCCATTTATTTATGTCTTCATTATCTTTCATCAGTGTCTTATAGTTTTCAGAACACAAGTCTTTCACCTCTTGGGTTAAATTTATTTATGGCACTTGTAAATGGGATTGTTTTCTTAATTTCTAGTTTGTTACTAGTGTATAGGAATGCAAGAGATTTTTTTATACTGGTTTTTGTATCCTTCTGCTTTATTAAATTTGTTCGTTCTAACAGTTTTTTGATAGGCTTTCAGGTTTTCTATATATCTAGAACTATGTCACCTGCAAACAGTAACTGTTCTTCTTCCTGTCTGATTTAGATGCCTAAATTTATTTATTACTTTTTATTACCTATTCGCTCTGGGACTGCCAATACTTTGTTGAATAAAAGTGGCAAGAGTAGACATCCTTGTCTTACTCCTGAAGAAAAAAAGAAGCTTTCAGATTTTCATTGTTGAGTATGATATTAGCTGGGGGCTTGTTATATGTGGTCTTACTTATATCAAGTTATGTGTTCTCTGTTCCTCCTTGGTTGAGAGTTTCTTATCAGAAGTGGATATTGACTTTAATCAAAATCCTTTCTGGCATCTCTGTAATAAAGCCCACTCAATCATGATGTATGATTTTTTAAATGTATTGTTGAATTCAATTTGGTAATAATTTATTGAGAATTTTTAAAAAGTTTTTATTTAAATTCCAGTTACTTAACCTACAGTGTAATGTTAGTTTCAGGTGCACAATATAGTGATTGAACACTTCTCATATCCAAGTACCACCCAGGCGTGACCCTGCTTGGCTTCCAAGATCAGACAAGATTGGGCATGTTCAGGGTGGTAGGACTGTAGACTTACTAAGGATTTTTGCATCTATGTTCATCAGGGATACTGACCTGTAATTTTCTTGTAGTGTCATCATCTGGTTTTGGTTTCAGGGTAATACTGGTGTAGTGAAATAAGTTTGGAAGTGCTCCTTCCTCTTCTATTTTTTTTTTTTTTTTTTGGAAGAGTTTGAGAAGGATTGGTATGATTTCCTCTTTGAATGACTGGTAGAACTAAGAAAGTCATTTGGTTCTGAACTTCTGTATTTAAGAAGGTTTTGGATTACTGATTCAATCTTCTAGTAGTAATTAGTCTGTTAAGATTTTCTATGCATGATTCAGTTTTGGTAGTTGTGTGTTTCTAGGAATTAAACATGTCTTGGAGGTTGTCCAGTTGGTTGCTGTATGTTTCTTGTTTTTATTATAGATAAGGTAAATGAAGGTCAGAGAAATGGTACCAAGTTAGTGTGTCTCCAAAGCCCCATGCTGATCCTAATGGGTAATCTTGCACTGTTTGTTCATGTCTGTGTGAGTCTGTGTGTGTAACTGGAGACGGCTAAATTTGGATGGGGAGTGACCTGGCTGTTACTGAAAACCTGGGGAGCAGCTGGGGCAGGAGTCCCACAGTTCCCTATCACCACCACCCCCTCCAATCACTACCATCTTTCTTGATGATTTCCACAAACAGAACCTCAGGTGAGGCCTGTAGTGTGAGGGCAGTGTTCTCAAAGGTTAGGCAGTTGATGCTGGAACATCGGAAGGATGGATAAAGACAGATATTGATTGGGCAGGAGTATTAACTACGATGGTGTTAAAAAAGGAAATGAGCTCTTTCTCAGCTCCTTGCCATTCGTAGTTGCATGGAGACACCCTTGTGAGATTCCCTATCTAGTCACACCCAGGAAACCATTGCTTCCTGTTGGCTTCACCCGCCCCAACTAGTGGGCACAGCCAGAGATGTGGCATAGACATGACCCCCTGAAATCAGTAAAATTGCTTCCCCAAGACAGAAACCTGCTAGTACTGAAGAGGGGAGATGGGGCCTGGTGTCGTAAGCCGGAGTCCTAGATCCTTAGGCTTCCCTCATCATCTGCAGGATGTCTCTCCTTGGACACACTAGCCACAGCATCAAAAAGTATGTAACCTGTCCCTCACCTCATTGGCTCATTTACCCAGATACACTTCCTTTACCTCTTTCCTGTTGGGCAGTGTGGCTTCTGGGATGTCTGGTGACTGTCTTAGCCTTCTTGTGTTCCTCCAGGACTAAGCCTGTGTCAGTCTTCGTCAGCATCAATGAAACTTTTTGTAACAGTTTGTCATCCCCTCTGGTTTACCATCTCTTGTCTGTTCCTCAGTCAAGTGCTAGAATAATCTTCTCATGCTTACCCCACTTGCACAGTTGGAGAACCTGGACTACTCCTTGTCTCATGGGGTGACAGAAAGCACAGAGCTCCACCATCTCCAAGCAGGACAGGAACAAGGGAGGCACCTGCTTATCCCCAGAGCCACGCACGTGCACCGAGTGCCTCCCTTACTTATGTAACCCGAGTGTCAGGATGGCCTCAGCCCCCAGCCTGTCACCAAGCTCCTTTCTGTCCTGCTTACTTTATTTCTGACTATCCCCTTTGTGCTAAGGGAGGCCCTAAGGAGGCTGTCCAACATCATCAAATCCTGACACTTGGGTTATCTTTGGATCAGGGGAGACTCTCACCTGCACAATTATTTGCACAGACCCTAGTTGCTTGGAAATGGGATTGGTTTGCTTTCCATGATTCTTTTGGTGAAGAGAGAATCCTGTTCAAATGTTGACTCAAATTCAGTAAAAAGGTTGCAATTGGATATTTCTCTTTTTTTTTTTTTTAAAGATTTTATTTATTTATTCGACAGAGATAGAGACAGCCAGCGAGAGAGGGAACACAAGCAGGGAGAGTGGGAGAGGAAGAAGCAGGCTCATAGCGGAGGAGCCTGATGCGGGGCTCGATCCCATAACGCCGGGATCACGCCCTGAGCCGAAGGCAGACGCTTAACCGCTGTGCCACCCAGGCGCCCCTGGATATTTCTCTTAAGCCGTCCTCAACTGAGGTCAGAGATCTATGATTAGAAGGCCTTCCTATTTCAGTCCTGTGAGTAGATAAAGTGCAGGGTAATCTCCCCCTGGCACGACTGGATTGCAGATCAGACTGGCAGTGGCTGGCCTGAAAGGAATGGTGTTAGGACTCTGAGGGCCCTTGATTGCTTGGGAAAATCACACTTTGGGTTGTGGGCTGGAAGCAGGGCAGGTAATATCTGGGTGTTTCTAGAATGGTCAATAAAATTTCTTTGAAATTTTGATTTCATATTACAATTTTGAAATTTAAATCTCATACTACAAAAAGAATTATAGTTAACCCAGTTTTAAAATTTAAATATCATATTACAAAAAAAATTATAGTTGAATCTGACCCAGAGAAGTGAGGCAGCATTACCTTGAAAACTGTGTGCACATAGTGGTCTCTCTCCTTTGAACTGTCCATGTCCATCACTTCAAAGTTTTATAGAAAGTTTTTTTTTTTTTCCAGGAAGGCATTCCTGATGAACAGCTTTTTGCCTGAATATCAAATGAGTATTTTCCCTAAAATCATTTCCCAGAAAAGGAGGAGTCCCTTAATAATAAATTCCTTGCAAAGTTTCTCTTATTACACGCTCTTTCTCAATTACTTTGAAAATGGGAGTGTTTGGGAAAGACCCATTCACGAAAATGACCTCAATTTAGGCTTAGTTTGGGAGTTTTAGTGGAGATCTCCAGAAGAATTACCATAAAAGGAGCCAAAGGCAAAACCCAAAGATTTAGTCATTACTCCCATTGTATGAGCTCACTATGAAATATATATGTTTTCATTTTAAACAAGTTTTTTAAAGACCCTTTTAAAAATCAAAATGCGTAAGCAGTTACCTTATGGAGATGATACATAGGCCCTTCTGAGGTAGTTGGTGAAACTGTTAATATTACACAAGTGGGTACTCAGGACTTGGGACATTGTTTCCAGCGACAGCTTCCTCATGCTGTGTCTCCAGCAACTACATGGCAGTGACAGGGATGAGCTCTGGAAAACCGTGCTGATTCCAAAAGAGGAACTAGTGATGACAAGGAAAAATCCTGTTGTCCACGAGTGCGCAGATTTGGATAGAGTTATTTCATGAGTGAAAAATCAATGTTTTATATTCGTGTATTGGATATTGTCTAATTTAAAATAGCAAGCCATAGGTAGACATGCAGCTGTTTAATCAACATTTATAAAATGTATCCATTCATGTTCAAAAATTTTCTTGAGATCTTCTCGCTGGAAAATTGGGAGCTGACTCTGTATTTGGGGCTGCCTTATATTCAAGCCCCGAGATAACTAGGAACATGGTTTCCTTAGTCTGCACTTCACGTGTCTTTTCTGATGTGCTCTTTTTTAAGGCTCAGGCTAATCGTGTTTACTTCATCTTCCTCTCCAGAATAACTTCTGAGGACAGGGCTGTTGTCTTTTCTGCTGTAACCCCTCCCAAATGGAGTTCTCCCCTCCTGTGGTATGGGAACGTTCGCTGGTCTGTCTTCTCATGGTCCTTGTCTGTGGGATGAGGTGATGGAATAAGACGATCTGTAAGGACCCATCCTGGGTTTAATTTTTGTTTTAAGTTTTTGTTTTTTGACTTACCGAGGATCTATGTTGCTTTAAAAAAAGCTTTTAAGCCATTGGTGTGTAGGGCTGGGAATCAGGAGATGCTTTCATGTTGGAGGCAGAGAAGAGGCCGAATCCCTGACTGCCCATGGTACTATGCACTCTTAGGTAAAATGAAACCTGAAACCAGGGCTAAAAAAAATTTCATTAACAAATTTGGAAACCTGTTCTGTCTACTCATGCTTTCATTTCTTACTCTAAACAAGATCTACCAAGCACTTCTATCTACCTGGTGTCCTAGGTGCCAGGGACTCAGAGATGAAAAAAACTCGGGAACCTTCCTCCAGGGGGTGTGGCTCCCAGGTCAGAGGGAGTCAAACCCTGGCCGGCAGTGTGGTCTCGAGACATAGAAGACTGTTAAGTCTGGGGAGAAAGAGGAGAAGAATGAAGGGTCTCACCCATTGGATTTGAGTTTCTCCATTAATAAGTAAGAATTTTCTAGCTAAACATGGGATTAGGACTAGGAGAACATACTAGAAGAACAAATCATAGGCATAGGCTGGGAGGTAAAACGGTATGTTCCAGCAACTTGAGAGAGTATCTCTGGAAAGAGAGGCGCAGTAGGACCAGGAAAGATGATACAGCCGGAAACGCAAATGTTGGTTATAGGGTCAGAGCGGGGGTTGGGGGGGTGGGGGAGAGACGACATGCGGGCCTTTCATGCTGCCAGTGCTGCCCCCTAGTGGATCGGCAGGAGATGGGCTGGAGCCGCGGGAAGCCACCCTAAAGGAGAGGCCCCTGAGGTGGACGAAGGGGGATGGATCTGGGCACCGGGCAGCAGACGTGGGCAGTCTGTGGCAGAACAGCCTGGGACAGGATGTGTGTGACCTGAGCACTCAGGAAAGGTGTCCTGCACCAGACCCTTTGGTCACGAGCTGGAGTGGGCCCGATTCCACCATTAGAGGATCTTTTCTTGGGCCAAATGGGACTGCAGGAGTTGTGTTAAAATGCATTCTGCTGAGGAAAGAGGGACACGTTTACCTCCCTTTCCTCCCTCCCTTCCTTCCTGTTGTTTCTTTTTCTTTCTTTTCTTGTTTTTGTTTAAATCCCGGTACATTTACCTCTCTTTGAGGTGTTGCTATATGTGCTTAGAGCGAATGCCTGAGCTGAGGGGGAAGGCAGGCTTCTGAGATAACTCAGATGAGGGCCTAAGGGGATCCTGATGAGAAAGACTGCTCTGGGCTCAGTGCTGCCATTAGCTGGTGACGGGCGGCAGCGGTGAGGACGGGGAAACTCCGAAGAGTTAGCAGGCTCTAGGAAACAGAAGCGAGTCGCTGTGCAAGCCGGTGAGTAGCAAGGTGTTCGCCAAAAGCAGCTGGCGACAGACGGTGTGCGTAGCAAAGGATACGGGCTTTGGGGTCAGGTTAGAGTTGGAACCCCATTGTGTTGTCTACCATATGGCCCCGAGCAAGTGGTTAAACCTGAGTCTGTCAGTATTCTGATGCTTACCTCGTAAGAGTTTTTAAGTATTTACTGACCCAAAATGAGTGCTTCGTAGGTGGTATATATTCGTTCACTTTTATGCACCCACACTGGCCTGTGGCCCCCGGAAGCTAATGAGAACTGGCTTGGGCGTGCAGCGAGCGTGCAGCCCAGCGACATGAACAGCCAACACTTCCAGTCAAAATTCTCAACATGGAGCTTTTACTTTTTCAGGAGTCCTTAGCTGGGCTCTGATGGCGGCTGGGAGTGCAGGTGTTTGAAGTCTCGACTGAACAAGGTGCCAAAGCCACGCCAACTTTGAGAGCGAGGATGGCTACCTTTCCCTTCTTTGCGTGCTCATGCAGAGTTAGGTTTTCTGTTGTCAGAATCTGAGTCCCTTTAAGTACCTTTTTACTTAAATATTCTTTAGGCCATTCATTTAAAGGCATGATCCCCTTCTTGGAAGCTTATAGATCCAACTCCGGAGAAATTTATAGTAATTTATTTAAAAAGCTGTCCCTAGACCACGGGCTTCTCACGGATGTAGCCAAAAGTGCATGGAAAACAGTTTCCTCCAGGGATGGGACGGAGATGCGGATGTACTGGTTGTAGCATGGACCCGTTCGTTAAGATGGTTTTATCAAAACGGTCTGGACTGAGTCCAAAGGTGGGTCTCACTCAGTGTCTGAACGAGTGCTGTGGGGGATGAACTGGTGACTGCTGGGATACTCTGGATACTCTGTCTCTAAAGGATTGTACATGGCCCTGGATGAGGAGGCCCCTGGAATGAGATACACTTCATCTGAGGTGGGGTTGTTTTCACCCCAGTCTTAATTTTGTGTGTGAGGATTCCCCTAAATATCTCACCATGTTATCCTAGTAAGATTGCAGTTTCATACAAATGGATAAAGGAATCAATAAATACCATTTAAGTGGGAGATCTAAGAAAAGTTCCGGAATGACACAGGTCTAGTTACACTTTTCTGCTATGTTAAGGGACATAACCATAGTAACAAAGAATGAAAGTAAAAGACTGAGGTTTTGGATGACCAAAGATTTCTAAAACTAAGCTGTGCTGTCCCATCTGTTTTAAATCTGTAGCCGTTGGGAGAAAATAACTACAAAAATAAACGAACTTTGCATTTAAAGACAGATTTTCTCCCTCAGTGGAGATAGAACTATTTTAAGCTGTTGAGAAACCAAGCATCAACAGGGCCATGAACTGTTGACCCGGATTTAGTGGGCCACACCTCCCTCTGCTTCCCACACTGTCCTCTTCTCTACCTTGGTTCTGCTTTCCTCCTCTTCTGCTTGTTCGAGGGAACTCGCCGAAGCATAGGACTTAAATGTGTACGTAAATAAGCGTGCACAGATGCACACACACACGCACACAGCTGTACTGTTTGTATAATGAAACTGGAATGTTTTATATAACTTTAAAGAGAAAAAAGCTTAATGCGAAAGTTAAAATTGTTTCTCTACCCCTGGGTTAGGGAAACAAAACTGTAATCTTTCTGGAAGCAGGCTGTATTGCTTAATATAAATTAGGATGACACAAGAGGTACCACAATGAAGTCTGGCTGAATCTGTTAGAGCCAAATGAAGGATTTTAAACAAAGGAACACTTAGCCCAAAGCCAGGAGATTATTTTTGTAACCTGTAGTACATACACGCAGGGATGAAGTTTGCTTCGCTGCATATTTTAGATAAAATAAAAATGTGAAGACATGGAAATCTAATAGTTCAGCATTTTCTTCCAAGTGGAATTGGTGACTTAGTTTCACAGACTACTAAGTAATCTTAGGGTAGCAGTGGGATGCTTTTTATCAGTTGGCTTCATGCCTCCATTCGTAAGGAGACTTGAGCATTGTGGCTACAGACCAGCCACTAGATGGCGCAGTACCTCTGTACTTGGCTGGTCCCTTGGCGCCTCAAGAGAAAAAAAAAAAAAAATCCACTGGGAGGTGGGGTGGTGCTGGGATTCCAGAACTCATCTTGTAAATTAATTTACCAGTTTTCCAGATTTACAATCTCTCAGTCCATTCTGTTATTAAGACCAAGATAATATATCGATTTTCTTCTAAAACCTATTCCGTTATGGTAAATGGACATTTAAAAAGCCACAGAACCCTCTAAAAGCATCTAGTAGTGACTCAACAGCAGTAGTGACAACTACTGTTACCTCAAACATTAAATGTAGTGACGTCACACTAGTGATCACACACGGAAAAAATTTAACCAAGAATTTATTTCTTAAATTTACTTGAAGTATTAGAGCTGATACATAAGAACGTTTACAATAACATTTAGAGTTATGTTAACATAAGACCGATAGCTATGGTAACAATAAGCACATGCAGTTCACTACAGAGGTAAAAATACAATACTCTCTAGACAAGCCTTCTACATGAAGTAGACTAGGTGGGGGTAAATTAGCAAGTGAACTTCAAAGGATTGCACTTACAAGTAAAAGGTACATAGCTAGGATATAAAGAGGATACACACCTAATGCTAATCACTGTATTGTAGTACTAGCGAATTGCACACTTGTTTAGAGTATAGTCAATAAACATATTAAGACTAAAGAATTTTCAAATATCTGCCTTTAAAATATCCCTTTGACATCACATTTTGGTATTCATGTTACAGCATTTGAAACATGTAGTTACCATTCAGACAAAGGCTGTCTTTAAGGGATAAAAGATCTAGACGAGCTGTCTCCATTGGTTTTCAGTGCATTTTCATCATAATCAATGGTAAAGCACTGGGTAATGAAGTTAAACTAATCCACTTGAAGGAGCTGCTGACTGCAAAAAGCTCTTAAAAATTTAGGAAAAAACAGACAACAGTAGAGGTCACACCAAGTTGCCTTCCTTCTCTTTTTAATGCAATGTATACTAGAATAGCACGCTAATGGATACTAGTAGCATGTGACAAAGATTAATTGAAAAGATAGTACATTTGGGTCTGGAAAGTTTGTTTTGACTTCTATCTGAATTCTGTTTTTAAGTATTCTGAAAAGGAACTGCTGTCAAAAGACCATTTGAAAGAATTAGGCTGTAAGTTGCTAGTTTATACCATCTTTGAAATCCATAAGAATGACCAAATTTATATTTATTTTTTAAAATTTATTTTTAGCCCCAACGTGGGGCTTTTGAGCCCATGACCCTGAGATCGAGAGTCGCATGCTCTTCCAACTGCGCCAGCCAGGCGCCCCGACAATGACCAATTTTATGTTAAACATAAACAGCTTGCCATTTGATGGCTTCATATTCTCAATATATAGAAAAGTGCAATGAATTTTTAAAAGCAATCTTACTTAGGCAATAGAACTGAACACGACCTGCAACAGAAAGCTATCCCAGTAACTTTTAACAATTAAAAAAAATTTATATAGCTTATTACACATTGACATCCATTTCAACAAAATAACAGAAGTATATGGTTTAAAAATTTCTTAAAACCAGACATAGGACAAAGATGTAGAATATAACAGAACAGAGGAAGAGCTCTCCTCCTTGATTTATACTTGGTCAATGAACATGCCGGTTAACAAATTTCAGAGAATTATGTGATATGGTTATCTTACTTCTACATTATTTGTCATCTTAACCAGTTAACCCTGTGGACAGAAAAGACATTTTAAAAACTCATTTCTCTTATGAAACTATTTAAGATGTTCTAAAGGATGAGCTTTTATAAATAAATGTTTTACAAATACACTTCTCCTTCATGAAACTTGAATTTCACAGTAGGCTAGGAAGATTAGTTAACTTCACGTGTAAGGTTGAAATTAAATGAACAGCTAGGTAGAGATCTGATGTGAACACAGAATTTGTGAATGGTTTTGCTTTTTCCCCTGCTTCTACTTACATGTTGGGTATGCTCCTGAGTGCTGACCGATCCGGGTTTAAAAAAATTTTTTTTTTTTTAGATTTTAATGGGTTTTAGGTCTGGGAGTTTTCCCATAGCTGCTTGTTATCATACCTTTGTAAGGGATGTGGGTAGGGTACCAAACACACCAGTAACAAACTGTAACGGCAATACCTGTGGCACACATGCCTGTTTTTTACTCCTGTATGAGGCCCAGTGCATCAGAAGCAGTGCATTAGTTTTGTCCATAGAGAGGCTTTGCCAGCATTAAAGGAAATTTCTGTATACTCAAGATTTAGTGAGGACCACATCCACTAACTTATAGACTAATTTTCATATAAACCGAATTTGTTTCTCTGCCTACATAAAATACAGTTTACATGCCTCAAAACAAATTATCTTAAAAACCTGAAGGAGAAAACCCCACAAATTATCCTAAGACATGCCTTGGGAAAGTAATTTTGAACTTTAAGCAAGTTTCAAGAATGCTTTTTCTCTTGCTGGGCAAAGATGTGCATCACTTTTTAGTAATCCAATCTAAGGCTATTTCCTCAGTGGATTATTGGTTCAGCAACTATCCGTTTAGTATGTCTAAAGTGCTCTCGCACCCGGCATGGGTGGGGGGCACTCAGGGCACCATGTTCTATACCTGTTTCAACAGATTTGCTTATACGGTGTTTTTTCTTCAATGACTTCATTCTCATTCCCTTAGATTATGAGTGTACATTTTATAACTGCCCCCTTGCCCTCAAGGACAAATGTCTCACTAGAATTCTTCCTACCACTGCTGTTTATCTTGAGGAAGGGTAGAGCTGACCATTTTTACAAATAACGTGACTACTTACTTGGAGGAAATGAAAAATTAAACCGATAGAAATTTCTTGACAGATTCTTAGCAAGATAAATGTAATCCTACTTTGAATCAGGCTTAAATGGTGGTGGTGCCATTATCCTGTAGTGTGACTTTGGGGTCCCTCTGTCCCTATTTGGCTTCTCTGTGCCCAGTCTTCCTCATGTACTTCTCATCCTGTCATTCGCCAATCGCATGTTGCTTCTACCCTGCCTCACAAAGACCGTGTGAAAGGGCTCTAAACGCAGTAGGCCAAGAATACAAAGGATAACGTCTAATAAACAGGTCTAATATGAACAATATTCTGAGAGAGTAAGGAGTAGAATTAGATTTCAATTGTCAATGGGTAGCAACTTTTCTTAGCCTTTTATTCTTGAATAACCTCTACAAAGTATTTGAAATTGGCCTGGTTTTGGTGATTTAAATATGACAGAAAACCAAAACATACTTTCTGCAAATGTACTTTATAGCACTAGTCAATCACAAATGATTTATGAAAATTTCTTCATACTTCTTATTCTGTCTTTAGCCCTGCCTCCTGGTCAGATGTGACGGATAGAGTATGACAAAAATGTGAAAGTGGGGTTAAGTGAACATTGGAGCCCTAGCTCACTTCTCTCTGGGAAGAACAAAACTTGCAAGGAGAAGTTTAAAATCTCTCTAAATCACAATGTAGAACTAAGTCCCATCTACCTCAGGACTGGCAGATATTAAAATAATATCCCTTCATTAGGTGCCATTACAACAGGGTATGCGCTGTGACATTTACTAACATCAACACGTATGCTTCTGGATGGTGTTGTATTTTGCTAAGTAGTGCCCATGTCCTCTTAGTTTGCTTCAAACACTTACTAGCAATAAAAATCTTTGAATCTTGGCCTATTTAAAAATAAAAACAAAACATGTATCTTCACCTTAAAATGTGTTTTAATTTAACATTGTATAAAGTGCTTCATCAACCAAATTCTCTAGTATTTTAACAAAAAGGGTCAATAATGTTATATATATATATATATATATATAATATATATATATATATATAGAAAGATGGTAATAATTTAAGTCTTTATAAATGGTGAAGAATTTTTAAAATGGTTAACATAGTTTGGCATTCATTCCTAGCTCTTAACTGGGCACTCTGCTGAATTTGTGAATAACGACAAGAAAGCAAATTTTGAAAATCTTAGATTACTTATGATTATATAATATTCAAAAATATTTTTTTAATTTGCAAAATTCAGACTCGAATTGTAACTGGCAGCATCATTACCAATAGAAGAGAATGTCTACTACTTCCTGTTGGCAATATTAAGCCCACTATTTTTTTGGTTGGTTTGGGTCAGACAACAAAAATTGGGTTTATGTAATTAGGCCACCTGCAGCTCTCTCAACGCTGTCAGCTGAAGCAGAGCCTAGATCTCGTCCAATTTTTTATCTTAACTCTATCTCGGCCACTTTATCTGGTGACAGCAGTATAGCTGTACTAAGTATATCACTGCTTATTAAATACCCTGTTTTCTAGCTACCAAAGTTTTACTTTATAAATTTCAGACAAGCTTTCTGTTTTTCTTCAGTGCAAACATCCTGAAACAGCACAAAATCATTCAGCCATTCAGAGGACGAAGTCAGTTTATGTAGTGCTTCAAAGTAGAATCCCAGATACTCTGGAAGGGAAATAGCCCATGGGGGAGGACAGTTTCTTGTCCTGAAGGGCAAATGCTTATCTTCAGTGAGTGAAGATTATTTTTATCTGAAATAACAGATAAAAGTAGCTTTAGTTTATAGGCGCTGCTGAAATCGTACAGGAACCAGTCTTCACTGAGGCATGTAGCCACCGCGTCGGACAGTCTGCGGGAGGTAACTCTTGGGCATTCCTTCATCAACTGCAGCCTCCATCCCCACTGTTTCAAGTCTCTCTACCTGTCCCTCAGTACGTGGGCCAAAAGCATCTGCTACAGAAATTTCCTGAAACATTTTCATTTGCCCAGATCCATAGGGCTGTGAGATACCTGAAATCTGCTGTTTGAGTCTCACAAACTCTTCTTCACTGACCGATGAAACTTGCTTTGACCTTTCAGAATGTGAACTATCTGGGCTGGTTTCACGCTGACTGCAGTTTTGTTTGAAATACTGTTGCCTGGGAAAATTGCCGACACTGCTGTCTGTGTTATCTAACAGCTGTAGATCTTCCGGCCGCTCCTCAGAATCCAACAAGGGCTGGGTGGACTCGGATCTTGAGAAGACTTGGACCGACGGGACCTGGTGTCTGTAGCCACTGTGCACCACCGTGGAATACTGGACGGTGCCCGAAGTGTTCTGTGCAGACTCATTTTCATCGCTGCTCGAAATGCTGGGCCTGGAGGAGGACATGCAAGAAGACCCTCCAATACCACTGCTGTGTCCTTCAGTGCTAACTTTCTCCTTCTTGAACAGGTCCAGTGATTTCAGATCTTCTGGAAAAGGCTTTTTGTCATTTGCTGCTTCTATTTCCACAACACTTACATCAGTGAAATTGCCATCTGAATACATTTGATCTTTTGAATTAAAATTATGCTAAGAAAGAAAGAAAAAATGTATTATTACCTATAGCATTATGTTCATTCAGAAACTCTGAAACCTAGATGGCAAATTCTAGTTAAAACCACAGAGAAATGCATGTCTGAAACTTCTCAGTAATTCCCAGGGTGCAGAGATAATCTGTATCACTAAGCCCTGTCAACTAGCTGAACTGCAGGTATTGTGGAAATGGTTCTGAGAAGCATGAATCAGACTGTATTTTGCCAGAATTCCAAATCAATACTGTCATTCAATTTTGATAAGCTAATGGTATATAAAGAGTATTTCATTACTAGACTATGGAGCCTAGGATTACCAGGATAGAAAAACTCAAGAAGGTAAGATTAAAATGTGTTCTGTATTTTAAGGTAAAATCAAAGATTATTAGAGGATAATATAAAGTTTAGTCGTTTCACCTTTAAGGAGGTTCGAAGAATTTTGGTCTCAGTTTCTAGAAATCATTTCAACAGTATTAAACTGGTATACTGTTAAATTTTATTTTAATATCCTATATAAAATGTTTGCCTTACAACACAGTTACCACAGAGCAACATTAAAACTTTTCTATTTTGCCAGTTCAATCAATTACTTCTTATGTTTACTGAATAGAATAAGGAATATCAGAATATGTTGTGATAATACTTTATTATCATTTACTTTTCAATTTGGGCTCATTTGGTTCAACTCTATAAATGTACCCTAACATGTCTGTATATAAACAAGTAGGAAACACTGTATCTTACCCTAGGGGGTGTATGAGGTGACCACTGGGCAATAAGACTCTTTGAAGGATCTGGAACATTAGGCCAGATATGTTTTTTAATTCTGGAGAGGAAAGAAATAAAATGTCTGTAAAACCACATGTAATAAACAACGAATAGTCCTTAATTCTAAACATGAGCTTAATCTAGTCATAATGAAAAGCTGTTTATTCAATTTAAAAAATAAAATTCTGCAATAAAAACCAATTAAAAAGTTGAACCAAGTCACAAAATCTTATAGTACACACTTCCCAACAAAAAACCAAAAATGTTCTATTTCCAACTAAAACTACATAATAAGTTCTCACATAGCTACCAGAAAAAACATGATAAATTTGATTTTTCACAAGAGTATTTACCTTAATATAGTTCCTAGCCCAAAGTCAGAGATCCCTAAGTGTACAAAAGTATACAGGAAGTGAGTCATCTTGAGAATAAGTTCAAATATAAAAATAAAAATGAGTAATAAGATCCTGACAGACTCTCCTGTGGAAACAACTATAAAATCTGGGTACAATATAAAAAGCAATAACAACCTAAACAAAAAGAGCAACCAGTCAATGGATGAATTCCTCGAAATCGACTGAAAAGAAAATCTGTAAATTAACATTCTTCCCACAAGAAAATCTCAGGCTCAAATGGTAAATTCTAGCAAACACTTAAAGAGAAATAATATGAATCCTATGTAAACTCTCCCAGAAAACAGAGAAGGTAACGTGTCCCCGTTCATTTGATGAGGTAATCACTATTACCCTAATTTCAAAAGTAGTGAAGACACTACCAGAAAAAAACCAAAACAAACCAGTGTCACTCATGAAACAAACATAAATGCAAAAATAAACACAATGAATCCAGAAAAGTCTGAGAAATGCAAGGATGGTTTAATGTGTGAAAGAAAATCAATGAATAAAATTCATCATGTATGAAGAGAATAATTGTATGATCATCCACAGATGCCAAAAAAGCATTTGACAAAATTCAACACCCAGTCATGACTAAAACTCTCAGCAAAATAGAAATATATGAGAACTTTAACTTAAAACCAACATCACATGTAATGATAAAAGACTGAACGCTTTCTCCCTTAAAACTGGTGATTGATAATGCAAAATTTTACTTAAGCAGTATAAGAAAAATAACTCATCTTTACTGGTGAGCAGCGAAAATGCTAAGAAATCCAAAAAGGTATTAGAGTAGATGAATCTATCCAGGTCTTAGTATACAAGGACAATGTATTTTTTTTTATAAAAAATTAATTGCATTTCTATTTCTAGCAATGAACAATTAGAAAAGAAAAATTTCTGAAAATCCATTTACATTGTATAAAAAATATTTAGGAATAAATTTTAACATAAGATGTGTAAGGCCTATCCCACTGGAAACAACAACACACTGCAAAAGAAAATTAAAACCTGTAAGAGATATTAACATATCCCTGAACTGAAAGACATGTAGCTTATGAAAATGTGAACTCATGTTTAGATTGCAATTTTTCCCTAAATTGACTTACAGATCCAATAAAATCTCAATCAACAATGTACCAGATTTTTTTAAAAGGAAATTTCCTTTTCATATATTAGTATCAGCTTATCAAAGATTCTAACCAAAATAATTTTGAAAAATAAGAATTCTACTAACTGCTCTCAAAACTTATAAAGCAGTAAAAATTAAGACAGTATGCTATTGGGATGAACAGACATATAGATCAATGGAACAGAATTCAGAGTCTGTAAATAAATGCAGACTTAATGGATAACTGATTTTGGCAAAGATATCGAGGCAATACAATGGGGAAAAAGTATTTTCAGTAAATAATGCTGAAACAACTAGATTTCTATGGGAAAAAAAAAACTTGACCCTAACCTCATACCATGCACAGAAATTCTGAAAATAGATCACAGACATATGGCTACAATGATTAAAGTTCTAAAGGAAAACAGAACATACTTGTGATGCTGACAGGCAAACATTTCCTACATAAAACACAAGAATCACAAAAAAACTGAAAAAATGGACTTCAACAAATTAAAAACTTTGTTTTTCTAAAGTCACAGTGAAGAAAATAAGAAGGCAAAGCCACAAGACCAGACTTTCCAAAAACACATTTGAGAATAATTTTGTAATCAGAATATATAAAGAACTCTTACAGCTCAATATTAAGGCAAACAACCCAATGTAAAAATGGGCAAAAGATTTCAGAAGATGTATCACAAAAGAATATATAGAAATGGCACATGAAAAGATCATTACTACTTACTAGGGAAATGGAAATAAAACTACAATGAAATAGCATTACATGCTGATAAGGAAGTGGCTAAAATTAAAAACTGTTGCTAATATGGAACCGGAAGGCTCACAGAGCTGGTGAGAATACAAGATGGTATAACCACTTTGAAAAAGTCTGACGGTTTCTTATAAACTTAAATATGCATTTACTATCTGACCCAGCAATCCCATTACTAGGTATTTACACAAGATAAATGATAACATGCCTACGCAAAGATCTGTAGGTGAATGGTCACGGCCACATTATTCACAATAGCTCCAATTCAAAGAAACAACCTGAATTTCCCTAACAGATGTATGAACAAATTTTGATAAATCTATACTGTAGAATACTATTCAATAAATAGAAAAATAGGAGTATATGCACCAGTAAGTCTCAAAAACATGTGAAATGAAAGACCTAATGTAAAAAGACTTATAAAATCCTAGAAAAGGAAAAACTACAGTCACAGAAAGCAAATCATATTACTTGGGGCCAGAGGTTGAGGAAGAGAATAGGGCATAAATCCGGGGGAAAAACTGCAGAAATAAAAATAGGGGTACTTACAGGTCTCGCTTATTAAAGCAGAACAATACTCCCAAAAGGGTTGTCAACAGGAACGCTAAGCAAACAGGCACAACTATGGCTTCAATTTCTCCTTGAGCTAAAAAACAGAAGAGGTAAGAAGGAAAATAATGGTCAATGCATATGTTGACACAAATAATAAAATTTCCCAGCCAGAGGATTGTTGAAAAGATGAAATACCATCCTGTTTTCATCGCCTTTTCAAACTTAAAGGCTGTTTTCTCTCCCCTCCCTTTTCTTGGTAAATGATATCCTAGCCCTTTATACCTTACACAGTAACCTGGCCACAGGGTAAGCATAAACTATATGTTGGTTAAGGGAATAAAATGACTAAGTTCATTTTATTGGACAGATAATCTACCCAGTAAGTTGGAGCTCCCAAACCCAACCATTTATTACATTTATGATCTACCCTCAGCAGAAGCCTAACAAAAGCTTATCTTTGAGATCTGTGAGTACTGGGGAGAAGTGGAAAAGTTGTAGAACAATCCTAATAATTGAACTACAAATGTGATCCTCTGTAAGGATTAAAAATAAAAGGTTCAGGCAAAATTTTTAGTAGCTATTTATTTTCAAGCAGATGGTGTCAGGGCACCTGGGTGGCTCAGTTGGTTAAATGTTCAACTCTTGATTTTGGCTCAGGTCATGATCTCAGGGCGGTGGGACTGAGCCCTAAGTCAGGCTCTGCACTCAGCAAGGAGTCTGCTGGAGATTCCCTCTCCCTCTCTCTGCATCCCTCCCCCCATCCCCGGTTGTGTGCTCCCTCAAAGAAATCTTAAAAAAAAAAAAAAAAAAGATGGCATATCTGATAAATGGCTAAGGATTTATAAGAATCTTTTTTTTTTAATCTTATTTAATTAGTTGAGAGAGAGAGAGAGGTGAGAGTATGAGCTGAGGGGAGAAGCAGAGGGAGAGAGAGAGAAGCAGATTCCCTGCTGAGCAGGGAGCAGGCAGGGCTCGAACCCAGACCTTGAGTGGAAGGCAGACACTTAACCGACTGAGCCAGGCAGTAGTAGAAATAGTATCACCTAAAAATCAGTTAAGCGTAAGATTTCTAAATAGCAGACGATCCCTAAGCGGCATTTAAAAGAGGGCTTACTTAATCAAATGAATAACTGGATATTTTTTTTTTAAAGATTTTATTTATTTATTTGACACAGAGACAGCCAGTGAGAGAGACAGCCAGTGAGAGAGAGACAAGTAGAGGGAGTGGGAGAGGAAGAAGCAGGCTCCCAGCAGAGGAGCCTGATGTGGGGCTTGATCCCAGAACGCCCTGAGCCGAAGGCAGACGCTTAACGACTGAGCCACCCAGGTGCCCCTGGATAGTTATTTCTTAATGATTAACCTTATGGTTGTTTCTGCTTAACTCCTCCAGTCGCCTTCTAATTAGTCTTTTATGGGAAAACTTTATAAAAGTAGTAGTGCAATCATATACTATTCACTTAGACTGATCTCAGCACCACACATAGCCCTTTTTAAGTTTAAACTCTATTTTCTATGAAGCCTAACACAAATCATTAAGTCAGATCAGTGCTCAGGAATAAACTGTACATTGGCAAATACTAACTTTTGTATGCTCAGGCTTCATGTATATATCAAATCAGATTCAGGCAGAACCTTTACTGCTGCAAAACTTAGTATGTTTTTTTGTCTTGGGCCTTCACTGATTCTGTCCTAAGATGCCCTCTTCTTTCTCCTTATTCACATCCTAACCTTGATGCTTAAGTACTATCTCCTTTATAAAATCTTCTTTGAAGATGAAACTCCCCCCTACTAATTACCTTTAAATTCCTACTCTATTTACTGCCTACATGGCCCAAAGGCCTTTCCATTCAATTACTTTAC
The DNA here is from genome assembly GCF_002007445.2 of Ailuropoda melanoleuca. Lineage (NCBI taxonomy): Eukaryota > Metazoa > Chordata > Mammalia > Carnivora > Ursidae > Ailuropoda > Ailuropoda melanoleuca. The sequence continues at coordinate 36,125,520 of NC_048220.1, forward strand.
TTATGCTGTCTTTCTTCAAATACACTGTAAGGTCCTTTGGGAGCAAGGCCCATGCTATATTAAGAAGCCACAATAGTTCGACAAAACAATACATTGATCAGTGAAAAAAGCAGATGATGAAGTAAATCCTAACAAGTATGCTCTAATTTTGGGGAAAAAATGTATGCATAGATAAGATATTTGTATATCCTTCTAGTATTAAGAGATTATTCTAGATGAGGGATTAGGAGTGATTTTTCTTCTCTACAGAACGTTACTTTCGTAATCAGGAATATTTTAAAAGGCTATTTTTTTAAGATCAATTTCAATTACTACTTGTTACTTACATAGTTTATTAACATGTCACCACAAATCTTATTCCAGAAACTATGCTCATTACTGGCTATTGCAACAAAGCTCAGGATCTTTTTTTTATCTATTTTATGTAGTTATTCATTCGTTTTTCTCCATCATTGTGTTGGTACTTGGGATAATAAAATAAGGTAATTTCTATACTGATTCAAAATGTAGTAGGAACAAGAAAGAATGCAGCAGCTTCAGTCTGTGTTAGGCTAAAGGAACAGCCAAAACTAGAGAAGGTGAGGAGCTAACGTAGGGCAACACATTAGGAAAAGACAGAGAAAGATGGAGAAAATCATGAGAAGCTTAGGGTCAAGGAAAGAGATTATCAAAGGGCATGCAACAGCAGTAAGTAGAAGGCATGATCAAGAGGACTTTATACTTGGCTTATGTAAGCAAAAAAGGTAGGAAGAAATTACTACCTTATCTAAATTTCTGGTTTTGGCAAAGACTTGGATGGTTGTGTCAGGGAAAAGAGAAATGTATTTGGGAAGGAGAGAGAGGATGGCTGAAGTCATGGACAGGGAATGTGAACAGGTAGATAATAAAAGAGGGCTGAGAATACAGTTCTGGAAAATACAAACCGCTTTTAAAAAGTAGAGTGAAAAGGAGGCCAAGAAGGAAGTACCAGAGAGGGAGAAGACTCAGGAGAGTGCTGTTACAAAAAGATGTTTAGAAGAACCAAGGGAAGAGGCAGTTTCAAGGATGGAGAACCCAACAGAGTAAAATGCTGAGAAGTACCGAAAAAAGACTAAAAAGCATGCCTTGGAGATCATAACTAAGAGGGCTTCCCTGAGTGACATCAGGGAGATTTCAGTGGAGTGGTGGGCTGGAGGCCTGGTTTCAGCAACTCAAAGACTGAGCTGGAAGAATGGAAATAGAGCCTGCAAGGATGGACTCATCTTTCCAGCAACCTGCCTATAAAAAGAAGGAATAAGAGAAGGAAGAAAGAGACCATACTCGATTTTTGCCAGTGAAAATATGAACCTATTTAGAAAGATACACAAATTCTTTTGGCATTTACACACTACAGATGAAATCAGTGAGAAGCAATTAATGAAATAACAGAGGTGAGTTCTGATAGTTTAAAGAAACCAAAATCGGATAAATACAAAAACTGTAATTTATGAAAAATGCATTTCTGTGAATCCAAAGATGCATTTTCAACAAAACTTTAGCTTATTAACGAAGTCCATTTTTAGGCTAATTAAATTTTAGAAGAAAAAAAGAGAAGAAAAGAGCAAACATCATTATTTCTTACCAAACTTTGGTGTGGTGAAAGTGAATTCTGGGCCATCCTTTCCACCTTCGTCTGTGTATGCTGCCATTCGTACCATGTACAAAGTGTCACTGGTCAGAGAGGACAATGTGTATTCTGTGTGGGAAGAATCCACATTCACGGCTAGAAGAAATCAATAAGTGTGGTTTATTCAACTGCTCAATATTTCTGCTTGATTTGGCTTTTATTTGACATTGCAAAAGTATTAAAAAGGAAAAAAAAATATTTTTCAGAAAACAACTTTCATATCTCTGACTTAATACTCTTCTCCCATAAGCACAACACAGTAGTTCTTTAATAGGACCATGAAAGCAACCGTAAGGCATATTCTCAGGTGTCTCTTTTCTGATGATAATATACTCTACTAAGATGTGTAACTTAAGAAAGTGAGACTTAATATTTAAAAGCTTAAGAAAAAACCAGTAATTCTCAATAACTGATAGTTTTATTACCGGTTTCATTTCCAATGATGGTTCTATAAAATATAGTATAATTTCGGATAAATCCATTCTGAACATCAACAGGAAGTTGGTCCCACTCTAAGACAGCTTCATTTTTCCCCACTTTTTTTGTCCGAACAGTAGGTCCTTTGGAAGGTGCTAGAAGAGAATAAAAGTATTTGATAAAAGAAAATCATTACAATTCAGTATATCACTAGAATTACCAAAATTTAATTATTATATTTGAACATTTTAAGACATACCATTATTTAAAAAAGATAAAATGTCTTTTTTAATAGAAAGCTCAACATATTTCAAAGAAAATGAGTTTGGACTTACGGGCTTGTTTAAGGTATGCTTTTATAGACTCCGGGCTTCCTGGTCCATCAGCATATATTGGAGTAACTGTTATCAAGTAACATTTGCTCTCTGCTAGGTTCCCTAAAGAAAGAATAGGAGAGTAAGCAATTTTTCCCCCAAAAGAGTCTAATTCCATTATTTATTTTTACATTATAATTTCATGGTTATTGAACTTTTCTTTTAAAACTGCAGCTTTTAAAGCAGGCATTGCTTTTTGTGTAATGGATTCAAGCTTAATATAGTAAACCTATTTATGAAAGGAAAAGCTTACTTTTTTTGCCAATATGGTGGAAATAAAAAATATATTGTCAGTATAAGTAATTATTATATTTATATCCAGGACTTATAAAACATTCATTTCAAATTATCCTTCGTCTTATAGTTTGACAGTGTTTGTACATCTTAACTAATTCTCAGAGAACTGCCTAAAGACCCACTGATAAAAGCTAGGGAAATGGCTGTGGTTTGTCAGGTTAACTGGGAAAAAGAAGAATTAGCACTATTCCCCCAAAAAGTAAAAAAACTTTTAAAATAAAGTTATCTTGAATACCTCATTTATAATCTCTTCAAATTAACAAAGTAATCTATTCCTTTAATACACAATAGTAAAATCTTTAAGTCTTTCTTTTTATATAGAATTTTATCTGTCCACATCAGAAAATAAGGTATTGTTATACTGAAGTTTATACATTCAGTAAGAACTTTTATTCCCTTAACTATTACTCATGAAGTTATATATGCTCCTTTGCTTTCTTAAACAGAGTAATTTTACTTTTTCTTGATGACTCAATATTATCAAGAAGATGAATTGTTATATTCTGCTGTAATACAATGATGTTATTAGAGCTATGAGCTACTGGGGCTCCCTGTGCAACATAAAGGTCTCTGGAGATTAGGCTATGCTTTCTTAACAACATTTCTATTGTCTATTTACTACCAACGTGCGTCTTCTCTCTAGCTCCACCTTGCCTCTGATAAGGCTGATAAACTAAACAACCAAATTTATGAAAATTTTTTATTAGATAAGAGGTTAAGGAGGCCCAATTAGCCTATTTTGTAAATAAAACTCACAAACTTTACGGCACATATGTTCTTGTTTACAGCTTTTCTCTAATTCATTGTATTATTCATAGCTGAATTCTAATGGTTATCCTTCTTAAAAAAAAAAAAAAAACCCCACATACAAGCTGGTGTTTTCTCTTTAAAGCCGTTTTATCACTTTAAACCACACAGTAAGCTGTACCGTAACACGCAGGGTAATCCACCATTTTGGAACTCTACATCATTACTTTCTGTCCATTACAACTTCCAGTTAAAAGCCATAAGGAAATCGGAGTTCTAATTCTGCTTCCCCTATTCAACAGCTTTAAGAGCTTAACAAGTCATTCACATGCTACAAGAAAATACTTTCTCATTGCAGGATGAGGGAGTTAAATGAGGCACAGAAAAAAACGCAACTAATTACAAGCAGAGGTCATACTATCTTGTATTTCTCTTTACAGTTTTTGAAGTATTCGAAAAGATACTATTAACCCCACTTTGTCCATAAACAGACCCTGCACGGGTTAGATGTGACTTGGTGAGAGTCACACATCCGGCAAACTAGATGTAACTAGTAACTGATAAACTGAAATTCTTTTCAGGGACCACAACATCTGTAAAGCACAAAAAAATATGTAAAAGAAAAATCTGTCTGAAGAGTTAGGCAAAACTTAAGTTTTTTCTAGCCAGGCGTACCTCTTAAATAGGTGCGGTGTACAGAGCCAGCTTCCTGCTGCCAGTCTGGGACACAGGGCGCTTTATCTGATAACACACACCACTCAAGTACGTATCTGTTCACAGATTCATTTGGAGCAGTCCATTCTACCCAAAGCATATTATCTTTGGGAAATGCTTTAAGATCCGTTACAGGCCGAGTAGCTTTAAAACAAAGTTTGAATACTGATATGATAAATGAACATTAAAAAATTCAAAATTTTCATATTTTACATTTCTATAACCATGTAACCTTGCTACCAGTTTTTGCAGTATATTAACATGTATTTCTATGAATAAAGGCACTTTATTATAATTTACATAGACAATTTATTTTGAAACTAGAATTCTTCCTTTCTCAAAAGTCTTCAAATGTTTTCTATATGTAAATGGCATTTTTTTCTTTGAAAGCAATGAACAATATATTTGAGTCATATTCATATATGGTTCCCAGAGCCTTAAAATAGTATTTTAAAAACCAGGTTAAGTAATCAGAAAAGGCTGAAATGAATTAAGTAGTTTACTTGAAAGTTTAAGTGAGCCACATAATAAAGGAACAAATTATTTGGTTGTTGACTTAGAATAAAATTATGTACTATGCCTCAGAGTATCTTCTACGTTAGGAACCACCTTTTCCCATCCATAAGTCGACTCCATCTCACAGACACAAACCTTGAAAGTCATAAGCCGGGATAGTTAAAACAGCTGCATCTGACTTGCCAACCAGATTTCTTGCTGTGAGAGTTGCTATATAACGATCATTCGTGATGTTTACTGTCCATTTTGTGTCATTAACTGTGTAATTCTGTAAACGTGATTTCCATCTTGTAAGTGTCACTTCATAATCCAAAATTTTTCCATTGGCTTCAAAAGGAGGCAATGTCTACAATAAAATAGTTTATTTAAAAAAAGTTCATCAGTATTCTCCATGTTCACAAATTCTGTTATGTCAAACCTCTAAATGTTTAACTGAAAGCTACTGGCAACCTCATTTACAATTCACTACCATAAACAAAACGACTACATAGTAAATGAAGAGTAAACCCATGACTTTGACTAGGAGGGAAAGCAGCACCACTTCAGTAGCTTTTAGTTCTGTATAGTGCCTGCACTGTGGCTGTCTGGCCCTAAATTATATTGTATGCCTGAGTATTTTTTTTTTAGTATGATACACTTGGAGACTTATGGAGTTGACAGTAATTTTGTATTTCCTATTACTGGCATACATTTTGATTATTCAACACCTTTCATAATTATTTTCTTTGAGGCACTCAGGAAAGTTCAATGACAGACAAGATCCTTCTCATAGAACTTTTCATAGAATTGTGAAGTATTTATGAGATACAACCTGCAGTTTATGACCCTTTTATGTAGTATATGCAAAACTTTGTGTTTCTATTTAACAAATGTTTTCCTGATACTAAGATGAGTAAAAATTTAAGTTAAAAAACTACACTTATAATGCCATACAAAATTATGTAAGTGATAGGGGCGCCTGGGTGGCACAGCGGTTAAGCGTCTGCCTTCAGCTCAGGGCGTGGTCCCGGCGTTATGGGATCAAGCCCCACGTCAGGCTCTTCTGCTATGAGCCTGCTTCTTCCTCTCCCACTCCCCCCGCTTGTGTTCCCTCTCTCGCTGGCTGTCTCTATCTCTATCGAATAAATAAATAAAATCTTTAAAAAAAAATTATGTAAGTGATAAAAGAATATAAACATGCAAATTTTTTTTTTTTTTTACCTTCCATATGAGTTGTACAGATCTATAGCCATGAGTATGGGATGGCTCTATCTTATACCAGAAACTTGGTGCCTTGGATGGTCCTAGAGAAATGACATAAACCCTTTAAAAGTTTTTAACAATAAAATATAATCCTGGAAATTATTCTCTTACTTTCTTCTTAATATTCCTGCCCTTCAGTCACTGTTTAAACTATCATTTTCCCCACCCTAGCATGCTATGCCTGGGTCTTCCTTTAGTCAGGATGATAGATAGCTTGATAATTTAGATTATATTGGAATACTTTTCTAATCTTTAAATTGTAAAGCTACAAACATATCCTAAGGTATAACAAAAGATGGATCACCATTTCTTACTGCTAAAAATCACACTGAAAAATTGTATTTAAGTATATACTTAAAATTCCTAAAGGTATATATATAAGAATACAAAAGAAATGGAGTAAATGTGGGCAAAGTTTATTACCTTATGTTAGGATAAAATAAAAAAATAAAAAATGAATTCATGGTGTTGTCATGATCACCAACAATGTGAAAAATGAAAATCCACTTTATAAAATCCGGTATCAAATGCTAATAATTCCTATAGAATCAACTGGTTTTTCAAAAATTTTTAAGTGCAATTTTAAGGTATCGTTCAACAGAATAAAGAAGGATCTGAATAAAATCTAAGCGGTGATAGGATGATTATAAAGAGGTAATTATGGAGGACAAAACAGAGAAAAGAGGCAAGGCTGAGAACAAGGCTGCCAGTACAGGGGGTTCAAACAGATACACATACACAAGTATACAAAACAAAGACCAAGAAACTATAATGAAAATGTTACAGGCCAGAAAGACTTCCTAACATAAAAAGAACCTGGAGGAATCATTCATTAAGTTGAAGAAATGCTTAATATAATGATTCGTAATTTTCCAGGTATCTCTTTGACAAAGGTTATGTACCACCTCCCCAGAAAATGCACACAGGCACTAACCATAGTATTTTGCCCACACTTTAAAGTAGCTCAGGAACCACCCTCCCCTTGTTTCCCCTCTACAACTGACCCACCAGCTTTCAAGGCCCCAAGGATCCCAGTTTAATAATTCCTGGCCAAGACAAAGAAATCCAGTTGAGGACCCCCCAACTAGCAATAGAGAATTGCTTTCTTTCATGTCATTTATGAGAATCAGAGAAAATTCTTAGTGGAGAAAGGTAGTTTACTTTTCTGCCTTTGATACTCTCACTTCACTATCTCAACGTCTAGTGGAGCTGGAAGTGAAGGGGTAGACGTGGTACGGGAAGTTTTATAGCCAGAGTTGTTGCTATTGATACCTGAAGGCTAAAGTATGAAAGAAAACTGTTCAAAAGGAAAATCTGTATGCCACAGGACTATTTCTTGACTGCTACAAAAAAAATTACTGATGTTAACTGCTTACGGCAGGGAATCTTACCTTGCACCTTAAATACTCTTTTATGACTTTTAGATTCTGTGCTATATGCCCTATATGACCGTGGGAGAAAAAAAGGAAAATGAAAACAAACCAAAACTCCAGGATTCTTTAACAGGGGTTTATTAAGTGCTGGTAGAAACAAATAATAGTACGAACATATTTCTGACAGTGAGGGAGACTATGGTATATTTTGTTAGTATGATTTTAATGAGCTAGGATGTGATTCTCTATTTAGAATACAATGAACCACTGCCCTTTAATAAAATGTTCTGGACTTAACTGTTAGGTCAGTGGTTTTCTCATGGTTATTCCATAATAATTTTCCTTATTAGGAAATCAGATTTATACTATCAATAATGCACATTTTATATCCTGATGTCCTTAAAGAGAATAAAAGTGTAAAATACAAGTTTGAATAAGATGTTCACAGAATAAGAAGTAATGAGGTCTATATTATTAAAACCAAACACAACTCATAGCCATAATTCCAAAACCCCTACTTCCTCTTATATCTTAATTACTCACTATCTTCATATGTGATACCACTTGCTTCTTCACTCCAGTCACTCCAGAATCCTTTACCATCTTCCTTCATACAACGAATCCTAAACACATATTCTGTAAAAGGTTTAAGGTCCTGGACAGTGAATGAAGATCGGGTGGATGCTGTATCTTCAGGAGGAATCTGAAATCAAAGCACACAAACCAATAAAAAAACCCAGTGGTAGTTATTGTAACTGTCCTAAATTCCCTAAGATTTTAGATACCGATTTAATGAAACAAGACTAAATCTATTAACTTCACTAACTTAGACTGCTTTTTGATTTGCATTTCCTCTCTCCAGAGCTTGAGTTAAATCAAAAAGCAGTCAAGCCAGTGAAATTAATAGATTTGAGAAGTATGGAAACATCTATTATTAATCCTTTTTTTTTTTCCCCTTGGGGCCTATAACACTTAGGGTCTCAACAGGAAAAAGATGGTATACTTCAGTTAGAATTTAATTCAACAAGGCTTTATAAAAGGAAATATGGGAAATTGTAGGGAAACCTTAGATAGTCATCATTACTCCAGGGCTTATAGCTGTTATTACCTTTAGGCCAAAAGGGATGAGAGGTGGTACCAGAAACTGGGAGAAGAGGGTCAGATAGGGTTAACTTGAGAGGAGCAGTGACCTTAGGCTGAGAGACATGGGCAGGTCCACCGGAAGAAGGAGGGAAAATGAATTAAGATTCTATGATATCAAAAATTATTTTGAAGTTCAGATATGTATCCTCCCTGTACAACATGAAGCATTAATCCATTTTCATTTGTTGTTGTTTCTAATTTTATTTTGAGCAGCCATTGAGGTAAGTGGAATGGAGAGCAGTGGAACGGAGAACAGAGGTATTAAGATCATGGGCTCAAATCCCTTATGAGCCCATTATTGCAACATGAGAAAGCAAAAGCATAGTGTTAGCGACAAATGAAGGTATAAAACAGAACATTATGGGGAGCGCAAAGCTATGGTGATTGTCTTTTTAAAAGTTCCAAGTACTTCTTTTGGGGACAGCATCATCTTTGGGTACACTGTTCTGTTCCTTTTCAGTCTTGTAAGTTCCCCAGCAACTCCTTCCTCTGCTAAGTCGTCGACATGCTTTCTAAAAAGGGCTAGATAGTAAGTATTTTAGGCTGTGGGCCAGACAGTGTCTGTTCCAACTATTCAACTTGTCCACTGCAGCACAAAATAGCCAAAGACAATATTTTTAAAAAAAACGAGCATGGCTGTGTTCCAATAAAACTTTATTTATAAAGACAGATGGCGGGCTGAAATTGGCCTGCAGATTTAGTTTACCAATGTCTGCTCTACCTCAGCCAAATAATCTCTTCATATACTCCCCCACTTAATTTGCTTATTTTTTTGTGTTCCTTTCACCTCCCATCAAAAATACTATTCCTTATCACTTGGTATCACTTCCATACTTCACTTAAAAGCTACTGTACTCAGCAAAACTCTATTTTCTACCTTAATGTCTTCCTGTTTGCCCTTGCATGCAATATAGATTACGAAGAGGTGTCAAGCAAAATATTTCATATAACCACAACCTTAGGATATCGAGACTTTTAGGTTAGAGGGCGGCAAGACTATTTGCTTAAACAGTAACTTGCAATTTACCTGGCTCCAAATTGAGGAATCTCTGGTCCTATATTGAATGTTATATTTCAGTCTTATAAAACCCTGAATACTTGAGTTGATCCACGTCAATTTTAAGATACTGGACAGTTCCTCTGAGTTGCTTACAGATAAATTATGTGGCGGATTGGGCTTCACTGAAGAATAAAATAAATCCAAATGTTTATCATGGTTTATTTTTACAACTTCTTATACAAACTCAAACATACTACTAGTATTTTATTTAACAATATTTATTTATTTTTACCAAATGAACAAATTTTTTTTAAAACAATGAGATGTCAAACTATTATAATGAAGAGAAAAGGTTTCTAAAGAAAATTTAGTTTTGTCAAGTTTTTATATGCTTGTTTATCTTTTTAGGATCAGTTAACAAAAGACAAACATTTACGGTATATATAAAGAAAAAGACAATAAAAACCAAACATGTATACTATAATTGCTATGTTGTAAAATGTTTGATAATTGCATAAATTCTAGCAGATAACATTCAAAGTGAAAACCACTGTAGTATAGTTCGATTAAGATTTTTCCAGATTATTTTTAATGCTGATAAAATTATCAAGCTTGTAAAAATCACTAAAATAATAAGTGCTTGTTTCTATATTAATTAAAATCTAAAAACTTAGTAAGCCACTGTATATATCCTAATAAATTCTCAAATTCAAGTTTATAACTACCTTTATCTACAGGATCAAAATTTATATGATTTGATGTAACCTTCCCAAGGGCATTCTCTGCTTCTACCCAGACTTCAATGTTGACAAAATACACAGGAGAATAATCAACAGTGCATGAGGTGGGGGTGTCACGTTTTGTTTTACAATCAGCAAACTTCTCTGTTGCCCTAAATACGAAAATGGAAGAATCGGTCATTAAAAACAGATTTTAAAAAATTAAGACTGAAAAAGGTTACTAGATGAGACCCAGACTGTTACAGCTTAAAATAAAATTTCTCAAAACCTATCATGCTTTCCTTTAAAACGGAGTTTGATCTGTAACTTAAAACCTATTATTTTCAAATTTTTACCCCAAGAACATTACATTTAGAATACTATGCTCTATCCCCAATGACACTTCTCTAAAAAGCATCTATTTCCTGTGATCTTAACTACTATTTCTTTCCATTCCTGAAACAGAATCCTTACCGTACCTGCAATGTCCTCCTTTAAGCACAATATGATTTTTCTAAGCACAATATGCTAGGAGGTAATAGGACAGGGTTAAGAATATCTGTCAAGGGGCGCCTGGGTGGCACAGCTGTTGAGCGTCTGCCTTCGGCTCAGGGTGTGATCCCGGCGTTGTGGGATCGAGCCCCACATCAGGCTCTTCTGCTATGAGCCTGCTTCTTCCTCTCCTACCCGCCCTGCTTGTGTTCCCTCTCTCGCTGGCTGTCTCTATCTCTGTCAAATAAATAAATAAAATCTTTAAAAAAAAAAAAAAAAAAAAAAAGAATATCTGTCAAACCCAGGCAAACACTTTGATTTCTATCACCAAAAAAGTTTCAAGTGATAAAACTATTTACTCACTTATATTTAAATTATGCGTCAATTAAAAAGACACACACACACTTTTTTAAAAATAAGTCAAAACCACAAGAAAACTGAACTATTATGATGTATACCTGAAACAGGATATTGTATATCATACTGTATTTCAATTAAAAAATTCCTAAAAATCAAAAGCAAAATGAAACATATGAACTCTTGTATTGAGCCAGTGCTATAACACAGAAAACTATTTTAAGTGTCTTTATTTTTAAGATTGTATTCATTTACTTGAGAGAGAGAGGTGGGCTCCTTGCTAATAAGCAGGAAGCCTGATTCAGAGCTCAATTCGGAGCCCAGGACCCCAGGATCATGACCTGAGCTGAAGCCAGACGCTTACCAGACTGAGCCACCCAGCTGCCCCTTAAGTAGCTTTAAAACAGTAATTTAACTATATCTTTAATGGAAGAAAAACAATCTTAAAATTGTTTTCTGTGTGTTTTTTTTTTTAAAAGATTTTATTTATTTATTTGACAGAGACAGCCAGCGAGAGAGGGAACACAAGCAGGGGGAGTGGGAGAGGAAGAAGCAGGCTCCCAGCGGAAGAGCCTGATGTGGGGCTCAATCCCAGAACGCCGGGATCACGCCCTGAGCCGAAGGCAGACGCTTAACGACTGAGCCACCCAGGCGCCCCTGTTTTCTGTATTTGTATTGTTGGTGCTGATATTGGCACTGCTGTTCTGCAGCTGTTGTGTTTACTATGAGATAAAGCAAATGAATTATTACATTGGTGCTGTTGGAGAAGAAGGTTTTCAGCAAAGAAAGATGTAGATGTTGGATGATAAATTAAGTAAAAACAGGTAGTCCAGATTTTATTTTATTTTTTTTATGATTTTTTATTTATTTATTTCACAGAGATAGACAGTCAGCGAGAGAGGGAACACAAGCAGGGGGAGTGGGAGAGGAAGAAGCAGTCTCCCAGCAGAGGAGCCCGATGTGGGACTCGATCCCCAAACGCCGGGATCACGCCCTGAGCCGAAGGCAGACGCTCAACAACTGCGCCACCCAGGTGCCCCGGTAGTCCAGATTTTAAACTGGGAATATCAGTATTAGTGCATGATGTCTTTTACCTTAAAACTTTTCCTAGCTGTTTCTGCTGTAAAAGCCTAGAAACAACCCAGTGGCAGTAAGCTCCCCTAGCACCCAGACTGTAGTCTCTGAACAGTATTTCCTACTAAATGGAACCATGGCTACTTGGGAAATGGTTGAATCTAGGTGGGGCAGGATATATATATACTAAGATGAATCTGGAAAACCGTGTCATATCAGAAGGGAAGGAAGCTGTCAGAGACAGCTGTTAAAGACTAATGAGTGAAGTTAGAAAGGGAAAACATTAATACCATTTTGCTTCTCTATAATGAACTGTACCTCAGGGTAACCAACAGTTGATGAAAGAAAGTTTTAAGTGTATCAGGTTTCTAAAAAAAGACAGAATACCACTATTTTATACCTCGTGTACAAATAATGATCACTGATGGCTCAAACCTTTAAATGAAAAACTAATGGGAAGCAACAAGGTTAAATCCCCAAAACATTCTGCTGAGTCATAGCCTTTCACAGAAGAGTACATACTGTCTGATTACATTTACATGACATTCAGAACAAGCAAAAATCTATAGTGAAGAAAATCATTTCAGTAGTTGTCTTGTGGGATGGGTTGAGATAGGGTGGTGGATAGGACTGACTGGGAAGGAGCAGAAGTGAACTTTCTGGGGGTATGAGTAATGTTTTAGATCTTGATAAGGGTCTGAGTTACATAACTGTACTGGTCAAAAGTCACTGACTGATATACTTCAGGTATCTAAGTATATTTAAAGATGAACCTAAATTTTACCAAAACCCAAAAATGTACATGTAAATCTCTAATTACATCTCACTAATAATGTAAACACTGAAGTGTCTGAAGGTGAGTCACTTTGAAATACATTAAAAAAAGATGTGATAGGTGGAGAGAAGGATGCATGCATAACATATATGTGATAAAGCAAACGCAGTAAAATGTTAATTGTAGGATCTAGGTGATGGGTCTGTATAAGCATTCACTGCAAAGTTCTTCAGCTTTTATCTGATAAAAACTGCTGTTAAGAACTGTGTAAGATCAATTTATACTAGTGTATGCAGAGTGTGTCAGTCATGTCAAAGCCAAGTCCAATAAACAAAACCCGTCTTTGCCAAAAAAAAAAGGAAATTTTACAACAAATGAATCAAGCTGACAGCACCTGAAACCACCTCTCAATCTTAGTATCAGAAAAACAAAAGCTCTCAACCAAAAGATGTTAGAGCTAATGAATGAATTCAGTAAAGTTGCACAATACAAAATTAAAATACAAAAATTAGTGCTTCTATACACTTACAATGATTTTCTGAAAAAGAAATAAATCTGTCCCATTTACAACAGCATCAAAAACAATAAAATAGGGGCGCCTGGGTGGCACAGCGGTTGGGTGTCTGCCTTCGGCTCAGGGCGTGATCCCGGCATTATGGGATCAAGCCCCGCATCAGGCTCCTCCGCTATGAGCCTGCTTCTTCCTCTCCTACTCCCCCTGCTTGTGTTCCCTCTCTCGCTGGCTGTTTCTCTGTCACATAAATAAATAAAATCTTTAAAAATAAATAAATAAAATAAAATAGGAATAAATTTAAGGGGATAAAAGAGCTCTACTCTGAAAACTACAAGATGTTGATGAAAGAAATCAAAGACACAATAAATGGAAAGGTACCCTGTGCTCATAAATTCAAAGAATTAATGTTGTTAAAATGTTAATTACCACCAAAAGCCATCTATAGATTCAATGCAATCCTTATGAAGATTCCAATGGCAATTTTTTATAAAAGTAGAGAAAAACACTCCTAAAATTTATGCAGAAACACAGAGGACTGAACAGTCAAAAAAAAATCCAGAGGAAAAAAGAATAAAGCTGGGAACATCACACTTCCTGTTTTCATGCTATACTATAAAGTTTAAGTCATCAAAACAGTATGGTACTAGCATAAAAAAAAGCAGACCGGTGGAACAGAACTGAAAGCCTGGAAATAAACCCAAGCACAATTCAACTAATTATGCCAATTAATATTTGACAAGGGAGCCAGGGAAATTCCTGATGGAATAGTGCTGGAATAACTGGATATTCACCTATAAAAGAATGAAATTATCCTCTTATACCATTCACAAAAATGAACTCAAAATGGATTAAAGACTTTCAAACCATGAAACTCCTAGAAGAAAATACAGGAATAAAGCTCTGTGACATGGGTCATAATACTGATTTTTTTGGGATGTGACACTCAAAGCACAAGCAAAACTAAAAAAGAGACAAGTAGAACTACATGAAACTAAAAATGAGGGACGCCCGGGTGGCTCATTCAGTTAAGCATCTGCCTTCGGCTCAAGTCATGATCCCAGAGTCCTGGGATCGAGCCCCATGTTGGGCTCCATGCCTGGTGGGGAGCCTGCTTCTCCCTTTCCCTTTGCTACTCCCCCCTGCTTGCGCTCTCTTGGTCTGTCAAATAAATAAAAAAATTTAAAATAAAAAAAAAAATAAAAATCTGTAGAGACACCATTAAGTGAAAAGACAACCTACAGAACAGGAAAAAATGTATGGAAGCCATAGATCTGATAATGGGTTAATATTCATAATATATAAAAAAACTCCTACAACTCAACAGCAAAAAAACAAATAACCCAAATAAAAAATTGGCAGAAAACCTGAATAGACATTTCTCCAAAGAAGATACATGAAAGGGCAACATAGGAACATGGAAAGACACTCAGCATCACCTGTCATGGGAAGAATGTTAATTAAAACCATAATGAAATATCACCTCATGCCATAATCAAAAAGATAACAAACGCTGGTCTGCATGTGGAGAAAAGGGAACCCTTGTGCACTGTTGGTGAAACTGTAAAGTGCTACAGCCACTATGAAAAAGATGTAAGATCCTAAAAAAATTAAAAATAAAACTACCATATGATCCAGGAATTCCACTTCTGGGAATACAACCAACTGAATCAAAAACACTATCTCAGAAAGGTATCTGCACCCTCTTGTTCATAGCAACATTATTTACAACAGCCAAGACATGGAAACACCCTAAGTGTCCATCAGTGGATGAATGGACAAAGAAGCTGTGGTATATACATGCAATGGACTATTATTCAGCCATAAAAAAATGTGGAAATCCTACATTTGTGGCAACAGATACACACCTTGAAGAGATTATATTATACTAAGTGAAATAAGAGAGAAGGACAAATACTTATGACTTCATTTATTTGTGGAATCTAAAAGTCACAAACAAACAAAAAGACCAAACTCACAAAATAAAAAATATCAGACTTATGGTTATCAGAGGTAGATGGTGGGGAAAGGGGAAACTGGAAGGTGGTGGTCAAAAGGTACAAACTTCTAGTTATAAGATACTAGGTACTAGGGATGTAATGTACAACACGACTATAGCTAACACTACTACATGATACACAGGAAACACGTGAAGAGAGTAAATACTATGAATTATCACAAGGAGAAAATTATTTTTTTGTTGTTGTATCTATACAAAAAGATGGATGTTAGATAAACCTATTGTGGGAATCATTTCACAACTTAAACTTACACAGTAATGTATATCAATGATTTCACAATAAAACTGGAAAAGATAAAAATGACTGACAGAGATAGTAGACAAATTTCTAATTGCTTATGACTCCACTTTAAGATAAAATATGGTGTGCATCAAAAAAAAAAAAAAAAGAAGAAAAAGGGGAAAGATTAACACTATGTGGTGGTTCCTGATTGGAAGTATATACCACCCCTACGACTTACTTAAAAAAAACAAAACCAAACCAAACAAACAAACCCAAATCTGATCAAGTATCTAGAGCTAACAGCAATTTCTAGGAAAAAAAAAAAAAGGACAGAGGAATATGTTAAACAATGTGTAAATGTTACTTTAACAGCTGAATTGCAAAGGAAAAGAAGAGAAAACCAGGCGGAATCCATGATTTAAAAAAAAATCAATTTGCAATGCATGGAGATTATTCAGACGGTGATTTGAGGACTCGTAAAAATATATACAAATATTCATGGCACAGCATAGGGAACACAGTCAATAATATTTTAATAGTGTTATATGATGACAGATAGAAGCTATGCCTGTGGTGAGCACTGCCTGAGCTATAAAGAAGTTGAACCACTATACTCTGGCTGAAATGAACATTGTGTGTCAACTGTACTCAAATAAAAAAATTTGAAAATATGTATATACATATATTCATGAAACACCTGAGGAAACATGAACACTAACTGAAAATGGGACATCTATAAAAGTTTCTTCAACTGTATTTCAGTAAAATAATGGTATGTAGTTATGTGTCTTAAGAAAGTATCCCTATCTTTTAGAAACATGAACTAAAATATTTATGGATGAGATGATATGATGTCTGAGATTTCTTTAAGATAATTTGGGGTGGGGTATATAGAAGACTGGTCATGAGCTGGATGATGAACACATGGGAATTTATTACACTATTCTTTCCACTTTTATATGTTCCAGATGCTCTAAAGTATAAGCTTAAACAAAAATTTGCATTTAATATTTCCACTTGAAGAAACAAACTCCAGCACAAATGACTAAATTAGTAAGTTCAACATACAAAAAACTTAAAAACAACTTACCATTCAGATTTTAGAGTGAAGTTTGTTTCCAGGTATGTTTCCCTTCCAGGATCCCACTGACACATCATTTTCTTTCCTTCATTCACAATGCAACTCAAATTTTTAGGTTTTTCTGGAGGCACTAAAAGGGAAAAATGAGCAATTTTCAAAAAGCTTTATATCCACGAATAACATGCAATTTATATACCACCCAAGACATTTGCAACCTAAATTGATGGAAAAAACCAAACATGAGCAAAATGTATGGACATACTGAAAGACTAGTGACTACAAAATTAATCTTTTATTTAAACTCATATTTTAACTAATATACATTTGCTGTAATTGTCACTAACTAGCATGTTTCAAATTTATTTTCTAAAGAAAATCAACGTTCATTTATAACTGGATAAGAATATTAACTGATTTCTCCACGAAGTGTATTTTAAAAACTATTACTGCATGTTAGTAAGAGGCAATTACATGGAAACAAATGATTCGCTTATATTTCTCTTACTATTGCTTTCTGCAACTCTGCTGGAGGAAAAGCAAATACCAAAGTTATGGTTTTGGGGATCCATAAATTTGACAATCCACTCTTGGATCACACTAAGTTTATTTACTCTGACACAGGACTTTCTCCAGTACTTATTCACCTTCTTCAGACAGTTGCTTTCTATGCGCATCTTCTCAGCAACTAAAGGATACTGAAGTTACTATGAACACACAAATTTCAGTTCAACACTGCTTTTTTACGGGTCTCATGTAAAAACATTTTTCTAGAACACAGAGATACCTGACTTTCAGGAAAGATCTAAATCTTATGTTACCCTTCAAGCTTTCTGTAAGGAGTTCCACTTCAAACTTATTTTTAAAAACTTGTATTTTAGAAAGTCAATGAGTGAACAAATAACTGCATTTCGTAAAGACCAACAGACATTACAAATGTAATTCAGCAGTCATAACAAAGTTTGAAATAAGACAAAAACAATATAAAACTTACAGCCTGAAATTATTCTGATTCCATAAACATTCTGATCAATCTGTCCAAATGTACGAATGTTGCAAGTGAGCTGAGTATTTAATAAAGACGTATCTGTAAACGTGACACTAGATGCCGTTCTGTTTATGATGGTATATTGCTCTTTAGGAACAGTAAGATGGTTTGTTTTCCAGAAAATGTAACTAGCATTTACATGAAAATAATCCATACATTTTTCTTTTAGCACACAAACTGCAGTGAAATTAGAGCCAAGCTGTACAACTGGAGATTCAGGTTTGATATAACCACATGGATCTAGAAGTTCACCTGAAAAGGAACAAGAGAAAATATAAAAATAGACTGAATTATTCTGGTATAAAATGGTTATTTCATATCAATGCAGTCCCTCAATCTTCACTAAAATCTCTCTTAAAGACAGGGAAAAAGAATTACACAATGAAAAACTAATATGGCCAGAATTCAGTGCCTCAATTTGTAAAGAAATATACAAATTATAAGGCTAATAAAAAAACAAACCTATGTAAGCTTTGGCCCTTTTTATAACATTCTAACTTTGCTTTAGGAAACACAGACTGACTGCAGCATGATTCACACTTACTCCACCACCAGTCCTGTTCCTCGATTCAGACCCAGGGTCTAAATTAAACGCTCCAGCAAACAAGCAGTGGTAGGCTCTGTTCCTCTCCAGTCCTGAATGGTGTTGGGGGTGTGGGTGGGGCCACAGAAAATAGTATACATTGCTCACTTATCAAAATCCAGCAACAAGGAAATAGCAAGGGTGCAACAAAAAAATATAAAGAATAGAACAAGATGGCCAAATATATTAGTTTTAACAATAAATGTATGGGATAAAATCCTATGTTAAAAAATCAGCCTGTATAAAAGGTAACTATATACCACAACTATATGGTTTAACTATCACTTAACTCCATGCTGATGACAACAAATCCCTATGTCCAGCTCTAACTTCCTACTGTTTTCAATAACTTGCGAGACAGCCATCTGAGATACTTCTGAAGTACTTTAAGATGAACACATCTAAAGGGCACCTGGGTGACCCAATTGGTTGAGCGTCCGACTCTTAGTTTTTGGCTCAGGTCGTCATGTAGGATTGAGCCCCACGTCAGGCTCTGTGCTCAGTGGGGAGTCTGCTTGAGATTCTCTCCCTCTGCCCTTCCCCGCACTCACCTGCTCTCTCAAATAAATCTTTAAAGAAAAAAGATGAACACATCTAAAACTATGCATCACAGTCCCTTTCAATCTTACTCGTATTTCTCCACCTCTGCTAACAGCACTATTTATATCCAGTCGTCTAGGCCAGATACCTTGCAGTCACCTTCAACACTTCTTCCAACTTCACAATACTGCACTGAGTCTTGTTGGTTCTATATTCTTAGTATGTCTATCAAACTCTTTCTCACAAGCCCTTTTTGCCTGCTGAAGCTCAGGCCACTATACCACTGTCTGACCTCCTTCCAGTTTATCCTACATGCTGCTATCAGAGTTACTGTTCAAAATGATCATGCCATTTCTGTATCTGAAATTATTTAATGGCTGCCTACACCATCAAGATAAAATCCTAACTACTTGGCTTGATTCTAGCCTCACTGCCCAGAAATGTAAGGCAACTTTCCCTAGTGAAACCTTTTGCCAGTGGGTTCTTGGGTGGTAACCCATCCTGAGGTTCAATTTTTCACTTGGAAAATGAAGTTAATAAAAGCTTTTTTTTTTTTTTTAAAGATTTTATTTATCTGACAGAGAGAAAGTAACAAGCAGGGGGAATGGCAGGCAGAGGGAGCAGCAGACTCCCCACTGAACAAGGAGCCTGATGTGGGACTCAATCCCAGGACCCTGAGATCATGACCTGAGCTGAAGGCAGACATTTAAGCGACTGAGCCACCCAGGCACCCATAATAAAAGCTATCTTGAAGAGTTTCTGAGATTAAAAATTACTTATGTAAAGCACCTATTACAATGCCTGGTATTCAACAGTCCACCAATAATAAATGGTAGCCTATCATAATTATTATTACTCTCCAAAGACAATCGAGTCACACTGAGAGGGTCTGGAAGATTCTCTCAAAGTCAGCAGAAGAATTAGAACAGCTTTTTGCAGTCGAAACTATACCTCCAAATGGAATCCTGGAACCTCTCATAATAAAAATCATCCTATGCCAAATGAATCCCATTTTTATAGGGCTACCAGGCTATTTGAGATTAAACTGTAGAAAGAGAGCATTTTAATTTTAAAAAGGCATTTGATAAACTTAGTTGGGATCATGCAGACAAGGTGAAAAACTGTGGATTAGGTAACAGGTGAACATTACATAACTGCTGATATCTGGCTGTTATTGATCTACAAAAACAAATTTCATAGGTTCAAAAAAGATTCTTAATTCGACTGATTACTCATATATAAATAATAGTACAAAAAAGGTGAGAGAGAGGTCTTAAGTAGAGTATGCTGAAATACCTGCCTCCAGTCCTTGCAGCAGACTGTATTTTCCAAACCCAGTCATACCTATGTATTTATCCCATCTCACATGCTTTTCTTACAATGTGACTGGTATTCCTTCCACAAAGAAAGGGGGCCAATATTCCCCTCCTGCCCTCAGATCTGTGTGGGTGCTTCTATCTGCCCAGCCAATCGAGTGTGCTATGGGACTAGCTAGATCATTAAAAGAACACAACTTCTGACTAGCATTCTTTTTCTCTTGGGACATTTGTCCTTGGAACCCAGTCAGATGTTGCAGGGAAGCCAAGGCCACATGGGGAGACCACATGTGGTGTTCTGGCCAAGAATCCTAGTAAAGCCCTCAGCCTACAACTAACATCAACACCAGACAAATAAATGAATATGCCTTCACATGATTCTAGTCCCCAATCTGTGAATGTTCCAGATGATCCCCCCAGACATCACAGTGCGAAGATGAAATTGTCCAGCTGTGCCCAACTTTATTCCTGACATATACAAACTGTGAGAAATAATAATTACTGTCATTTTAAGCCGTGAGGTTTTAGAGTCATTTGTGAGGCAGGAATAACATACTTCTGTTACTTTGAACATTTTTTTTCAATAATTTGGAGGAAAACAGAGACCTACACACACATCAAATTAGCAAAGGACAAGACTATGAAGGATTGCCAACACTTTGGATGTTAGTATTAGAATTAAAATTATTTTAGAAGATTAGACCAAAGGGCCAAAACTAATATAATGAAATCTGCTAGAGAGGAAGGGAAGTATCTTTTATTCAGGCTGAGATTAAATAAATACAGGCTAAGGGAGAAATGGCTTAAAAGTAATTCATGTGAAAACCTAAGAATTTTCACTGATCAGTAGCTTAACATGAAACTATGGCCTATCTTAGCTGGCAAAAAACTATGTTGACTGAGTAAGAATGATGTTCATATCAAAGTAAATAATAAAATCACTATACTCAGACCATGTCCAGTTCTGGTACATTTTTTTAAGTGCATTTTTATTAAAACCTCAATAATAATTATACAATTACTATCCTTTTTATAATGTTTACTATGGGCCAGGCACTGTCCAGATGCCTTGTGTACAGTAACTCATTTAATCCTCCATACCCCTAGGAGTCAGGACCATTATCATCTCCATCTTATAGATTAGCAAACTGACACAGATCAAGTGACTAGCCTGTGTCCTACAGCTGATAAGTGCGAGAGGCGTGACAGTCTAGTATTTCAAGCATGCAACCAAGAGAAGAATCAGGAGGGTAATCACCATGTACAGGGTTAGAAGCCAAGTCCTGTAAAGAATAATTAAGACAACTGGGTAAATTTAGTTTGGGCAAGAGAGGCCTTAGAGACACATGAAAGCAGTCCTTCAATATTTTCCAAGAGTTAAACAGTGGGAGGAGAAAATGGGACTACTCCAGAACTAGTGATAATGGGAAAAAGTTGCAAGAAAGAAAATCTGGGCTCAATAATAAGGAAAGATTTTCTAAATAACGATTTTCAAAATAAGTTTTATGTCACTTGAAGTGTTAAAAGAAGTTGCATTCCTAGATTTAGAAAGGGGTTGATTTACCGCAGTGCTTCTCAAACTCTCTGTGGTGAAAGATCAGTTTGGTTTTTTACCTCCATCATCCACAGACTTACACTTTTGCTCTCTACCATGTCTGATGAGCTAAGTCCAGTGATCACATGCTTGGATGTCATGGCTACGTCAAACTGTTAAGAGTTTCTAAACATTTACTCTTAATTTCTGTACTTATTTCACTGTGAACTAGTAACAAGCAGTTCTCAGACAGGCATCAGGCTGTGGACCAGTTTGATCAGTACTGCTCCAGACCTCTTTATTCTGATATCATGATCACACACTGTTCTGTGACACCTTTGGCCATTAAAAAGTGAAGTGCTAAAAGTTAACAGATTTTTCTCCTATGTATTAAAAAAACGCCCCAAAACCCAACAACATATTTTCCCCCTCCCACCTTAAAGTTACTGTTAGTATACCTAAACAGCATTTAGGATCACTGGTGACTGTTTCAACTCTAATTTATTAGGAGTATTTTTACATTTCAAAATCATTTTTAGGCTAGGACAGCATTATTCTCTCAATAATGATCCTAGAAAGAATAAAAACATTAATATAATTACATAATTATGAAGCATTAAGTTTAATTATATAATTATACAAAAATATATAAACCTAATAATTTGGGTTTGGGAAGATATAGGGTATTTCATGAACCTTGTATAATATAATTATACAAAAATATATAAACCTAATAATTTGAGGTTGGGAAGATATAGGGTATTTCATGAACCTTACCTACAGATTCAGTGGTGAAGAAAATAAACAATGCGTGCACTATCCAAGTTTGCAATGCCAACATCTTGCATTAGAGATTTCTGTAAAAGACACATATAGTATTATTTTCATTATTTTTTCTCTTATGACACATAGTAAGGAAAGATACAATTCCTAAAGCTCTTGTTTCCACTGGATAGCTCTCTTCTAAAATGTGGTAAAATTTTGTAAGAATGCAGAAAACAAATTTAAGTCCTCAGAATATTTTTCTTTATTCCCACTGGGTTATGGCCACATAAAATAGTGATGCAACACAACTTATACTTTAAGGTTAATTAAAAGAGCAATCCTGTTTCTTTATTATGTGAAGACTTACACTATTAGTAAATACTGGAGATAGTACTTCAGAGAGACAAATTTCTGCATGGCAAAACCCACCAAAAGCAACCTCAAAAGATATTTGCAAAAATGGGGAAAAAAAAGTTTGTAATTCATACTATGACCAAAAATATCTCCCACTATATGAAGAATGCCTAGAAAGCACTGAAAAATTCAAACACCTAGCAGAAAAACCAGCAAGGTGAGCTGAATAGGCAGTTTATAGAAAATACAAATTATTTAAAACCTATGAAATGATACTTTTTCAATCCCACGAATAATGAGAGATGCAAATTAAAACTACCCCAGAAAGGAATGCAAGATAATACAGACACTTTGGAAAACAATTTGACAGTTCTTTACCAAGTTACATGTACATAATAATAATCTGTATTTTCACTCCTAAGAATGTATCCAAGAGAACTAAAAATACATGTCCACATGAAGACTTATACTCAAATGTTCATGGCAGCCTAATTTTAACAGTCCCAAACTAAAAACAATACAAATGTCTATCAACTGCAGGATGGATAAACAAATACCCAAACAATGGTATATCCATACAATAGAATCCCATTCAGCAATGAAAGGTAATGAATTAGTGATACATACAATAGCATGAATTGCAAAAGCATTATCCTGAATAAAGGAAGCCACACAGAACAGGCTATGTACTGTTGAATTCCATTTACAGGGTATTTGACAAATGGCACAACCAGGGTGACAAGAAAGCGGATAACAGGGTGGCTGGGGCTGAAGTGAAGAAGGGGAATAAATGTAAAGAGGCACAAAATAACTTTCTGGGGTTACAGGAATGTTCTAAGACCTGACTGGGGTAGTGATAAAGCTCTATATATTTGTCAAAATTCACTGAATTGTGTCAAGAATTGTGAAAGCACTGATATTTTACCCTACTTGTAAGCTAACAAGTTAGCCTGCTAGCTCCATGGATGCTGGCAGAAGACATGAGACTCCTGTGTCAGAGACAAAGGACCTTATTACTCATACCAGGAGCAGCATTTTCAGAGTATCAGCATTTTCTTTTTCTTTTTTTTAATGATTTTTTTATTATATTATGTTAGTATTTTCTTAAGTCAGCTGCCTGCTCCCCAATTCTGACAGAGCACTGTAAAGAGGGAATGGTAACACCTGTACACATAGTGGGTCATGTTACAGGAGAGGAAGACTGAGCTTAGGAAACCCAGATCTTTTAAAATGGCAGTAAGCATGCCTGCCTTTTACTTTGGAGAGAGACATTATCTCTATTTTCCAAGGCTGTAAACAGACCTTCACGAGACCTATGCGGAATTGTTTCTTAACAAACTGAACACTAAAAACTGATGAATTTTATTCTTTACAAATTAGACCTCAATTAAAAACAAACCAACAATATCTATCGAGGCAAGGTCTATAGTCAAAGAAATGAGTGCTTCACTCCTCTAAAAGACACGTACAAGAATGTTCATACAAGTTTTACTTAAGTACTGAAAAGTAGAAGCAACCAAAAACACAAACACAGTAGAACAGAAAAATTCAAGTAACTCAATCACAGCAATGAAAAAAGAATTACAGGTATTCACAACAACATGACTGAATTTCCTATATAACAGAGAAGAAATGAGACACCAAAAAAGTATACATGATTCCCTTTATATGAAGTCTAAAACCAGGCAAACGTAATCTGTGGTGATAGAGAATTGTCGTTATCTTTTTTGGGGGTGGGGTGGGGTGGGGAAGAGGGCAGAAGGGAGCATTCTGGGATGTAGGACATGTTCTACACTTTGAACTAGATGGTGATTAAAAATTTACTGAGCTAGGGGGCGCCTGGGTGGCACAGTGGTTGAGCGTCTGCCTTCAGCTCAGGGCGTGATCCCGGCGTTATGGGATCGAGCCCCACATCAGGCTCCTCCGCTGGGAGCCTGCTTCTTCCTCTCCCACTCCCCCTGCTTGTGTTCCCTCTCTCGCTGGCTGTCTCTATCTCTGTCAAATAAATGAATAAAATCTTAAAAAAAAAATTTACTGAGCTATAATCTTGTTATCTGTGACTTTATTGTATGTAAGTTGTACTTAGTAAAAAGAGTAAACAAAACAAAAATGACCACAGTATCATTTCCAGTTTTGGCAAAGTATAAAAAATAAAAAATTATCAACACAGTATTTTGAGACTATGACATAAAGGCATTCTCATACACTGCACTTAAAGAGCGTAAACCGGCATAACCTTCCCAATAAACTATGGCAATTTAAAACTGAATTTTACTGTTTGTAAATTAGAGCTCAATTATAAAGAAAAGAACTACCCAGACAAGGTTTATGCCCAGTTTTGCATTACTGATCAAAATTAAAATATATATACATTTGAATCTAATGATTCTACTTCTAGTATTTTATCCTACAGATATGAGCAAAACAACACACATAGAAAGTATTCACTACAGCATTGTTTTTAGTAATAAAAGGCTGATGCACAAATAGGGGACTAGTTAAATTACGGTACATCCAAATATAGCAAACGTGTAGCAAAAAAAAAAAAAAAAAAAAGAGGCAGCTCTAGATCTCTACCTACAGTTGTGTAATGGTATCTAAAGTAAGTAAAATAAATTATTAAATAAAATACTGTTAAGGTACAGAACAGTGTATTGATTATTTGCGGGGAGAAGCCAAAAAAAGATAAAACATACACGCATTTCCTTATATATGCATAAAATACTTCTAGAAGGACAAAATTCAAAGACTGGCTGCCACGGGATGGGATACCAAGGCAGGAAGGAGACGCTGTACCATATACTCTTTGCATCTTTCCAATGTTGTACCACGTGACTTCAGTACTTAGTCAAAAACTGAATTTAAATTAAAAAATACTTGATGTGTAAACTCTCTCTTCCAAATAAAGTTATGAACTCTTGATAAGGCTTCACACTGAATACAGTATTCTTTTATTAAATATCAATACTAACTTGACTTTATGTACTCCCTAACCATGTATGGTCACTCTGTAATTTGCTCATGAACTATTTAGACTGTTACAGGGTAAAGGATAAAAGAATGAAGCTGCAGGAACCATTTTCCTCCACCTGTTTTATTTCTTACTTCCTAACTTTACATAGTCCCATATTAGAAAAATCCACATCATTCAACTGTTCATCAAAACAAGATGAAGAAAATATCTGAGCATGTTGGGAGAGCAGTATGTGGTCATGCCACTCTGACCACCCCCACCAAGTACCTTGTTCACACTGTAAAGAGGATTCTCTATAGTTCCTGGAAGCTGGCAACCTTTCTGTTGATGCACTATATTCTTGTAACAAAACTCTGACACAAGAGGTCCCATAAAGGTATTTATAGTTACCACAAAGCAATCAGATTTATCTAGGCAGGGCCATGAGACACAGTATGTAAAAGGAAAACAGGCACAGGAAGGTTTCACATTTTAATAGTTACGTTTCCTGGGACACCTAGGTGGCTCTGTCAGTTAAACGTCTGCCTTCGGCTCAGGTCATGATCCCAGGGTCCTGGGACTGAGCCCCAGTCAGTCTCCCTGCTCAGCGGGGAATAAAATATTAAATGCAGTTTCGTCAACTTCATTTTGGGGCTTATCTTGTTTTAAAATGGACAGAATTGACAGTACACTGCATACTATTCCTCTCCTTTCATTTTGTTAACAGTACCTACTGAATTTAAAATTCTATTGTTAGCATTATCCTCCCACGTCTCTGGCAGAATTTTCCATGCATATATTATAATCACATATTGCATACAATGATTTTCCTTGAAATCTGCATCTTATCTTGGAAGATTCTATGAAACCAATACTAAGCACAGATACAGGGAAGATTTATTCCAAGCACTGAGTGGTTCTTCTAGAGTGGCAATTCCTCAACTATGGTGGCTCAATATGGTAATGTGCAGAAAGGTGCTGTAAGATCCATCACAACTAATTCACTATTATTGTCTATTATTGTTAAAGTAATAAAGTTTACAAATGATTTTAAAAAATTAGAACAAATCAAGATAATCCCTATAGTTGATCATTCTTACTCATTTTCATTCCCATGGATTTTCTTAAGTGGGAGAAAATGCACTGGAGTTATAACTGATAAATATTTAATAATTTTGCCCTTTATAAATTCTTTTTGTTACTTATGGATTGTGATTTTTGAGTCTTTCTTTTTACTTTGATGCAAGGACAAAATGAAAAAACATGAATAATACATTTAGATACAGATTTCATGGGAGGAAGAATATATATTCAATATAAACTTAGTTAGTATAGTAACATTACTCCTCTAATTATAGAATAGTAGTTGAACTACAATTGCCAAGAAGAAGGCAAAGTAATGTTTGTTGAATAAATAAGCCGGGCAGGGATCAGGATGAGGAAAACTTCAATATGGTATCATGTATATGCATTACAGTGTTACTCTGAATAAATTTGCAAAAAGTCAGTCATACCTACATTATATTAACTAATTATCTTAAAGATTATCCAACTCTGATCTATTCCATTATTACTAATTATTAATTCACAGTAACACTTGTATACTATATTACATTACACAAGTGCTTTTATGTAATTACTTCACCTGATTCTCCTAATATCCTAGAGAAGGAGATTGGTAGGGCAAGAAACATTATTTTATTTTATTATTTTAAGAGTTTATATTTTTAGAACAGCTTTAGGCTTAAAAAAAAAACAGAGTAAGGTACAGAGAATTCCCACACACCCTCTGCCCCCACACATGCACAGCCTCTCCTATTGTCAGTCTCACTCACCAGAATGGTACCTTTTACCAAGAATGAACCCACATTGACACACTTTAACCACCCTAAGTCTGCAGTTTACCTTAGGGTCCACTCATGGTGTTGTAGATCCAGTGGGTTTCAGATTACTAGAACTTCACAAAAGAAAAATCCTGACAGGTTAAGTTACTTACCCAAATCACAAAATTAGGAAGTGAAGAAACAGGACCTTGAAACTTAAGTCTTTTGCCTCCAAAGTCATGCTCTTTTCATTAGGTCTCACTATAAAGAGAAGACAGCCTTGTTCAGAATGCTGGCTTTGATAATATTTATTATATGCATTCTTCTTAAATCCTTGCCTGCGATAAGCCTTCCTGAAAGTATCCCATTTTAGATGCCTTCTGACCTTCAGCATAAAATAATTTCATAAAGACTTGTATAACAATATTTAAACATCCCACCGTTGTTTTGAATAACACTTGGAAACATTATCAGCCCCTCCATGCCTACTCCAAACTTCCCTATGTTCATGTAGTGTCACAGAAACATGAAAGGGACATTTTGTTAAATTTGACAAAAGCAGTTAAAGTAAATCTTTAAGAGAATCAATCATACCTTTTACCTTTCACTAGCAGTTAAGGCTACTGACTCTTCAACTGCCATACTATTTTATGCACACAGACATAAAAATTCAGTTTAAATTTCAGTACTAGGTTAAATTTTAGTGTAAGTAATGGTGGTTCCTCTTTGAAATGTGAAAGATAACTTCAAACTTAGGCAAGGAGTTGAATCCTCCATTACTGTTTCATACATATTAAGCCTTTGATGTAATTTAATAATGTGTAAGAAATTAATTACAACTGATACATTAAAAATCCAAAGGAAATAATTATTTTTAAATTTTCAAATGAACAGAAGTTGAAAATACATCATGTAGGAGACCCCTATAGTCCCACCAAGGTAACTAATGTGAACAATTTGCTGGATACTTCTGCAAAATTTTCTATATTACAACATTATATTATATAAATATGTACTTTATTTTACAAAAACAGGATCACAAAAATGTGCTATAACTTGTTTTCACTTACTACATTTGGACATCTAAGTCAATACATACAGATTAATTCCTTACAGCATTTGCTCAAATTCACCTCCTCATACAGGTCTTCCCTGACCACCCAGTATTGTTTATCCCCCGTTTTTTTTTTTTATCAATGGCACTTAACACTTTCTAAAATGACTTGGTAAACATTTCTTGTAAAGGGCCAGATAATAAATATTTTAGGTTTTGTGGCTACTAAGGTATCTGTTGCAACTAGCTGACTTTGTTATAGACAGTATGTAAACAAATGGACATGGCTGAATTCTAATAAAACTATTTAGAACAGGATGCATGCTAGATTTAGTCTGTAGACCACAGTTTGCCAACCTCTGTTTAAAACAGTTTACTTATTTTATTGGCTGTTATGGGTTGAATTGTGTTTTCCTACCGAAATTGTGTTGATGTACTAACCCCCAGTATCTCATAATGTGACCCTGTTTGAACACAGGGCTGTGGCTGATGTAATTACTTAAGATGTCATAAAGGAGCAGGGTGGGCCCTTAATAAAATATGAATGGTTGTTGTTAGGAAACAGAAACACACAGGCACAATGCCATGTGACAACACAGGCAGGCACTGGAGTGATGTAGCTGTAAGCTAAAAAATGCCGAGGACTAAGAGCTACCACCAGGAGCTATGAAAAGCCAAGGAACCATTTTATCCAGAGTTTCAGAAGGACTTCTGGCCTCCACAACCTGAACAGAATAGACCCTGTTATTTTAAGTTACCCAGTTTGTGGCACTTTGTTACAGGAGCCCTGGAAAACTAATACATTGTGCACCTAAAATAGAATGTTAGCAAATTAAGCAAGAAATTTTGTCTGTTTTGCTCCCTCCTGTATTCCTAGCATCAAGAATCACACCCAGTATAGTAAGCACTTCAAGTATCTTTGCTGGATAAACTGACTTTCTTGCTGTAAGCAGGTACATAATATATTAATGGAATAAATATACTGTAATATAACTAGTCCCAAGTCTTTGCATGGACATAAACTTTTGCTTCTCTTGGGAAAATACCTAGTAGACTAGCTAGGTCGTATCTATGGTAGGTATATATTCATATTCTTCTTTGGTGATGTGTCTGTTCAAATATTTTGCTCATTTTTAAATTGGGTGTGGTGTTTTCTCATTATTATGTTTAGAAAGTTTTAAAAAATAGAATTCTAGGGGCGCCTGGGTGGCACGGTGGTTAAGCGTCTGCCTTCGGCTCAGGGCTTGATCCCAGCGTTATGGGATAGAGCCCCACATCAGGCTCCTCCGCTTTGAGCCTGCTTCTTCCTCTCCCACTCCCCTGCTTGTGTTCCCTCTCTCACTGGCTTTCTCTGTCAAATAAATAAATACAATCTTTAAAAAAGAAAAATAGAGTTCTAGATACAAGGTCTTTATTAGAAAATCCTTTTCAACCATTTTCTCCCAATCTGTGGCTTACCTTCCCATTCTTTTACTGTGTTTTTTGAAGAGCAGAAATTTCCATTTTAACTGAGTCCAATTTATTAACTAGTACTTTTGGTACTGTATCTAAGAAATCCTTGCCTAACACAAAGTCTCAAAGGTCTTCTATGTTTTCTAGCTAAAAGTTTTAGTTTTAGGTTTTATATTTAGGTCTATAAACTATTTTGAGATAATTTTTATATGTGGTGTAAAGTAGGTATTCAAGTTCATTTTGTTACATACGGATAGCCAATTGTTTCTGAACTATCTGTAGAAAAATATCCTTTCTCAAGTGAATTGCCTTTACACTTTCATCAAAAATCAGTTGTCCATATATGTGTGGGTCTATTTACATCTCTTTATTCCGCGGTTGGGCAAACTTTTTATGTAAAGGGCCAGAAAATAAATGTTTTAGGCTTTGTAGACCATGTCTCCATTCGAACTACACCATCTGCTGTTGCAGCACAAACGCAGCCATAGATAATAAACAAATGGGTGTGGCTGTGTTCTAACAATACTTTACAAAAATAGGAGGGACCCTGGATTTCACCTGTGGGCTCTAATTACCCAATTTCTACTCTATTCTGTTCCATTGATCTATTTGCTTTTAGATCTTGAAATCAGTGTTCCACGTGTAGTTAAAAACCACTGCTGCTGCTGGATAGAGTGTTAAATGTCAATCAGGCCAATCTGGTTGATAGTGTTATTCAAATCTTCTATATCTTTAGTCATTTTCTATTTCCTCTATCAATTATTGAAAAGGGGGTATTGATATCCCCAAACAGAACTGTAGCTTTATAAATTCTTGCAGTTCTTTTAGATTTTGCCCTATTTTGAAGCTACATTATTAGGCACATAAATGTAAGGTCTTGATGAAGTGACTCTTGTATCATTGTGCAATGATGTTCTTTACCAACTAAAACTCTTTGCTCTGAAATCTACTTTAACATCATTATAGACATCTTATCTTCATTAGTGTTATCTTGGTATATCTTTCTCCATTCTTTCATATTTTACCTGTTTCTTTCTTCATAAAGAGCTTTGTTTTTTTTGTTGTTTTGTTTTGGTAGGTAGCATTAGTTCTATCTGATCTGACAACCTCTGCTTTCATTGGTTTTCCAGGCCACTTACATTTACTATCAGTTAGGTTTAGAGCTATCATCTTTGTACTTGTCTTCTACCTATTTGATCTCTGTTCTCCCTTCTCTTCTACTGTCACTTGTGTTAAGTGAATATTTTTTATGATTTCCATTTTGTCTTCCTTTTTGGCTTATAAGCTATTAATTCTTTGTTACCTTAGTGATTACTTTAAGATTTATAGTATATATGTTGAACTTACCAGTCTACAAGCGATGTTATAGCACCACGCAAAGTGAAGTATACGAGAGTATACACCCATTTCTTCCCTCTTGATATTTATGCTATTTTTGGCATACAACTTTCACATATTTTATAAACTTCAGATGTACTTTATATATGTCACAAACCATACTGTTATTGTTTTTGTTTAAATATTTTAAAAGAGATTTCAATATTACAAATAGCTTGTGTATATATCCATGTCTACTACCATTTCCAGAGCTTCTCATCCTTTGTCTAAGGTTTACATTTCCATCTGATATTTTCCTTCTGTCTGAAGTATTATTATCATGTGTAGCGCGGCTCTGCTGGTGATGAAGTTTCTACATACCTAAAAATATTTCATTATTATTTTTCACAGATATTTTCACTAGGTATAGAGTCTCAACTGATAAGACTTTTCTTTCAGTACTTTAAGAATGTAGCTATTAAGTTCTTGCATGCACTGTTTCTAATGAGAAATCTATCATCCTTATCTTTCTTCTTTTGTATGAAAAGTCTCTTTTCTCCTCTGGATGCATACAAGTTTTTTTTAACTAGTTTATCACTAATTTTGAGCAATCTGACTGTGATGGACCTTGGTAAAGTTTTCGTCATGTTTCTGGTGCTTAGAGTTTGTTGAGTTTCTTAGATCTGCTGGTTTAAATAGTTTTCATCAAATCTAGAAAAATTGTGGCCATATTTCTTTGAACATATTTATCTCTGACCCTCCTGCTCCTACCCGTGAGGATTCTAGTAACATGTATTGTTAGGATGCTTGAAGTAGTCCACCAGCTCACTAATGCTCAGTCCATTTTTTTCTTTTTTCCTATGTTTTATGATAATTTCTACTGCTGTGCCTTTAGGTTTACTGATCTTTTTGTCTGCAACATCTGCCATTAATTCTAACTTGTGTATTTTTCATCTTACACATCATACTTACCATCTCTAGAAGTTCAAATGAGTCTTTTTCATATATTCTGTAACTCTACCTAATTTTTTGAACATACAGGACACAGTTATAATAAGTTTTAATTTTACCATCTATGTCAGCTCTAGGTTAGTTTTAATTAATTTTCTCCTTATTATACATTGTATGTTCATGCTTCTTACATGCCTGGTAATTTTTTTATTGGATGTTGGACACTGAATTTCACCTTATTTGCTACTGGATCTGTACTGGATTTTTTCTATTTCTGTAATTTTTTTTTTAAGATTTATTATTTCAGAGAGAGTGTGAGGGAGAGCACACAAGAATGAGGGCAGGGGGAAGAGGGGAAGAGAGCGAATCCCAAGCAGACAGCCCACTGAGCGTGGAGCTTGACATGGGGCTCAACCTCACAGTCCTGAGATCAAGACTTGAGCTGAAATCAAGTGCGACACTCAACCAACAGGGCCACCCAGGCGCCCCTGTATTTCTATACTCTTGAACTTTGTTCCAGGACATAGTTAAGTTACTTGGGAACAGTATGGTCCTTTCAGGTATTGCTTTTAACATACACTGGTAACTAGGTATTTACCCAAAGAATACAAAAATATTAATATAAAGGGATACATACACCCCAATGTTTATAGCAGCAGTATCTACAATAGCCAAATCATGGAAATAGCCCAAGTGTCCATCGACTGATGAATGGATAAAGATGATGTGGTATGTATATACACAGTGGAATATTACTCAGCCATCAAAAAGAATGAACTCTTGTCATTTTCAATGATGTGGATGGAACTGGAGAATATTATGCTAAGTGAAATAAGTCAGAGAAAGACAAATACCATGTGATTTCACTCATATATGGAATTTAAGAAACAAAACAAAGGGAAAGGCAAACAAAGAAACAGACTCTTTTAAAAAAAAAGATTTTTTTTATTTGAGAGAGAGACAGAGCATGAGTAGGGGTTGGCGGCAGAGGGAGAGGGAGCAGACCCCCTGCTGAGTAAGGAGACTGATGTAGGGCTTGATCCCAGGACCCTGAAAGCATGACCTGAGATGAAGGCAGACGCTTAACTGAGCCATCCCTGCACCCTCCAGATTGTTAACTATAGAAAACAAACTGATGGTTACGAGAGGGGAGATGCATGGGGGGGATGGGTGAAATAGGTGATGGGGATTAAGGAGTGCACTTGTGATGAGCGCTGGGTGTAGTATGGAAGTGCTGAATCACTATATTGTACACCTGAAATTAATACCACACTGTATGTTAACTAACAGGAATTTAAACAAAAACTAAAAAAAGAAGATACACTGGATGGGACTGGAGCAGTGCTTTTCTAGGGCAATTTATTACCTACTACTGAGGCAGTATCCTTCTGTGTCTCTATCCAATGTCCCATGAGTCAAATGGTTCCCAACCTGGCTGGTGAGGACACGAACTTTTCCTGACCCAATGGAAGCACCAAGTAATGTTATCTTTACCCCCTCCAGGAGGTTCTTTTCCTGCTCTGCAGTAATTTCTTTACATGTATGCACTGGTCAGTACTGAGATGAACAGCTAAATGGAGCCTCTGAAGCTTTTAAGAGTCCTCTAGTATTCTGTTTTGTGAACTCTAGCTCCTTTGGTATTCCTAGCCATCTCCACAGGTCAAAGAGAATCCATGGAGCTTACCCTGGATTCCCCCTACCTGTGCCATGGCCTGGAAGCTTTCTCAACTAGCAGGCTAGTGCAAGCATAGGGTTCATCTTATTTGTTTCCCATCTATCAAGACCACTGCCTTTCATTATCCAGTGTCAAGTGTCTTGATTATCATTGTTCCGTGTGTTTTTTTGTTTTATAGTTGTTTCAGGCAGGAGGGTTAACCTTATCCTCCTCATCCCTTTTTGGCCCTAACTGCAAGTTGCGTAGTCATTTGGATACCAAATCAAACAAGGATTACATAATAAAACTACTGTCAAACTATTATGCATATTGGTGTGAAAAATCCTAATTAAAGCATTTGCAAATTAATTTTAGCAACATACATGAAAACAACAACAAAAAACCCCATAAATACTAACAACTATTAAACCTAAAAATTGGGGTATCTGGGTGGCTCAGTTGGTTATGCATCTGCCTTGGGTTCAGGTCATAATCCCAGGATGGAGCCCTAAGTCAGGCTCCCTGCTCAGCGGGGAGTCTGCTTCTCCCTCTGCCTCTCCCCCTTTCCCCATCCTGCTCATGCTGTCCCTCTCTTTCTCTCTCTCTCTCAGAAATTAATTTTAAAAAATCTTAAACAACAAAAAAAAGCCTAAAAATGTAAGTACGGTCCATTAAGCAAAAAGGTAACAATATTACCCACTGTATTAAAAGAAGAAAACTACACAATCATTCCAACAGATGTCTGAAAATCATCTGATAATATTCAACAACTGTTC
This sequence comes from Ailuropoda melanoleuca, assembly GCF_002007445.2. NCBI lineage: Eukaryota > Metazoa > Chordata > Mammalia > Carnivora > Ursidae > Ailuropoda > Ailuropoda melanoleuca. Next base: position 36,160,357 of record NC_048220.1, read on the forward strand.
ACTTAAAATTTAAAAATAACAACCAAGTGTCAGAAAATGAAGACTGAAAGAGACCATCCTTATCTTGATGAAGTGTAACAAAGAGGATGGATTCTGGAATCAGACTGCCTATGTTCAAATACCAATGCCTTTATTTTTTTGTAAAATATCTTGGCCAAGTTATTTGATTTCCCTCACTTTCATTTTCCTTATCTGTAAAATGAGGATAACACCACCACCTACCCACATACTTCCTAGGACTTTTGTGAAGATTAAATAAGTCAATAAACATAAAGCACTTAGAATCTACCTGGTCATAGAATGTACTCAATAAATGGTAACCTGTTGTTATCAGTGCAGCTCTTGCTGTTGCTGCCACAATCCTTTATCAGAAACTTACAGTAAGTATCATACTCAAAAATAAAAATTAGAAGCATTCCTATTAAAGACAGAATTCAAACAAGATGCTTGGCATCATCATTTACTCAACGCTGTTCAGATGGCTTAACCAAAAATAGAACAAATAATGACATAAAAGTGGAAAAAGAAAAACTTGTAGATACTATCTATTAAGAAAGATGAGAATCAAATGACAAACTATCACAACTACTGAGAGTTTAACGTAATAGTTAAACAAAAGATCATCAAAAAACATAGCTCTCCTATATACCAGTAATAACCCATTAGAAATGTAAAAGAAAAAATCCTATTCACAACAGCATCAAAAACTGTAATAACTAAGAAAAAAATCTAATCAGAACTGTGTACTAACTTTATACAGAAAACTATAAACTCTTACTAGACAGCTCATTAGTTAAGACTTAAATACCATGGAATGGAAAACAAAATATACATAGTACAGACATTGTTCTTCACAAATTACTATACTGACGCAACACAATTTTAATCTAAATTACAAAGTGGTTTATTATAGAACTTTACAAACCAATTTAAAATGTCATATAAAATATTAGATAATAGCCAAAAGCCAGTTCTCAAAAGGAAAAGTAAAGAGAATACTTGCCCTATCATCTATTAAGGCATACAGCAACATTATAGTAATTAAAACAGGGCATTGCATATGAATAATTTGATCAATGGTATAAAACAAAAAAATCCAGAAACAGATCCATATATATTTAGGAATTTAATCATCTAACAACAACAAAAAAGCACCTCTTATCACTGGAGAAATAAAGGACCATTTAATAAACAGTACTGGTACAACTGGCTCCACAAGCAAAAAGAGTTCTATCTACTTCATTACACATACATACACTTCAGATTTAGGATCTTCAGATTCCGAGTATTAGAAGAAAATAGAGTTATGTTTATGACCTTAGAGTTAGGCAAGTCCCCCTACAAATTATCACTGACTGCTTCAGACATGCAAAAAGGTTTAAAGAGTATTTTGATGACTATTTATGTTCTCACTACAGCTTAAGAAATAAAACATAACACATACAGTTGAAGCCTCATAAACAAGTCTTGCTCTTAAGAAGTTTAAAGTTTGGAGAGGTGGAATATGCACAGAATGCTACAGAAGCACAGAGAATAAACCAATTCACAAGGGGCCCGGGAAGGCCCAGAAATGAAATCCAAGTAAAGGTTTTTCTAAACAGAGAAAATACTATACGTATGAGCTACATGTCATCTTTGACTCTAAATGTCAAAAGAAGATTATCAATGGCAAAATTCCAGCACATGCCAGGGTACAAACCAGAGCTGCACTATCTGAAACACAGCTCTCATGAGTTTACTTTGTGTTAGGGAATGGAGGTGAGGGAACACACACAACAGAACATCCAAACAAAAGCAGACTATGTAGACAACCAATTATGAAATGCAGTCTTCGGAAGTAATGATGAAACCAATCTACCTCAGAGCACAGGATGAAACTGATGAGTCTGAGTAAGGGAAAATGAGAATCTGGAGGCAGAACGTCCAGATTTTAACAGGGCTACAGATTTACTGTGCTGAAAGGAATAAAACTCCTGCTCTGGATATGTATACATATAGCTTTAAAATAATAACTCATACTACAGCCACATTTCAACACAGCTCTCTTAGTCATGATCAATTAACTAATTTCTCAGGAAATCTCATTAAGATATACTAGACAGGGGCGCCTGGGTGGCACAGCGGTTAAGTGTCTGCCTTTGGCTCAGGGCGTGATCCCGGCGTTATGGGATCGAGCCCCACATCAGGCTCCTCTGCTATGAGCCTGCTTCTTCCTCTCCCACTCCCCCTACTTGTGTTCCGTCTCTCGCTAGCTGTCTCTATCTCTGTCAAATAAATAAAATCTTTAAAAAAAAAAAAAAAAAGATATACTAGACAGACACAGAATGAAAGAGAGACTGTAGACAATGTAAGAATATCACGAGTGTTTCTGAACATTGTTGACCATGTTTGTTTCTTGAATTTCTCTTATCTCCTGGTTTCTATGTAATGATATCATGTGGTTGAATTGTTTTATGTATCTACTTTATGTCTCCTTCACTGAATTCTCTGCTAGGGTTGACCTCCTGGCTATGAAAGTACCCGAGTATTTGGAATCTACTATTTTTTTTTAAATACCAACATATGAAGACATAGACTTGAACTATCACTGTTTCAAACAAAATAATTTCAAGAATTCTGGCCAGGATCTCTCTTTTGATTCCAGTTATGTATCGTTGTCTTGCCTCTGACTCAAATAGAAAGGTCTGAATAATACATGAATACACACATGCTGATGCACACATAAAGACATAAATTCACTTACTTCTAAGAAAAGTCAGTGTACTTATCTTTTCCCCAATCTAAGATCACCCTTCTTGAACTGCCTCAGTCAATGAGGACCCTTGTTGCCTCTTACCTATCCATTAAACTCTAGCTTACCTAATCTTCTTTCATGTCTCTTCCATTTGTCTCCTCTTTTCTACCCTCCACCATGACCAACCTCCATCACCTTACTATTTATCTGCCTTCCTGCTTCCAGTCTCTTTCTGTCCTCCAAATCATTCTGACATTTATAGGTAGATCAATCTATCTAAAACACTACTTTAAACTTGTCACTCTTACCTTTAAAAGCTTTTTAAAGGGTCAAAAATAATGCCAAATATTTTAGCTATTTAAGAACCTAAAAATTTGGCTTCATATGTGCCTGTCTAACCTATCTTCTCCAGTATTTGAAATCTATTCTAGAGGGGCCTGGCTGGCTCAGCTGGTAGAGCAAGTGACTCTTGATCTTGGGGTTGTGAGTTCAAGCCCCATGATGGGTGTAGAGAATACTTAAATAAATAATAAAGTCATTCTAAGAAACCGTTCTACTCACACTGTTCCCTCAAGCTACCCCACCACTGTATGTCTAAAAAGAACAGCAAACCATCTGCTTAAATTATTTATGTAGTTTCTCAAATGCAAAGCAAATATTTAAGCTTTCATCTTCCTTGACCTCAACATGCCATTCACATTTTGGTTTACTTATCATTTCCTACCCCTACAGACGAAGCTAACTTCTACAGACTAAGCTCAAGCCACGGTAAACTACTAGACTTTCTCTAACACACTTTGCTATTTCAGAGTTTGTGCTTCTCCATACGCTATCCCCTGACTCTAAAATGTCTTTTCCCAGACTCTGCTTTGTGTCGTGTGTAACTCCAATGAAACATCATCTCTCCTGTGGAATTTCCCTGTTCCCATAAACATCTCTGCTCCAATGCACTTGTGTACAGTTCCGTAATAGGACTGATAATACTGTACTGTAATTATTTGTTTCTCTGTCTTGATACCCTCAGAATTTAAGATACTTTGAGGCACATAGAGGACAATAAAGAGTGCGTTTTAAAAGACCTCCTGGAATGGCCACATTATTCTAGACTCTGCCATTCAAGTATACTATATGAAGAGGGAATATACGCATCAGAGTTAAGAACTCAGATTCTGAAGCCAGGCTATAGGCTATCTATGTATGAATTCTAGGTCTACCCCTTAGTAACTATGTGGCACTGGTCAAATTAACCTCTCTTTGCTTTGGTTCCCTTCTTTGTAAAAGGAAGATAGTAACATTTACTTCCTAAGGTTATAAGGATTGAAAAAATATGGGCAAGGTGCTCAGAACAGTGACTGGCACAAAATAAGCATTACATATGTATTGGCTATTATAATTAATATACCTTGGTTATTTCTGACCGTTTCTACATAGATCTCTATTTGGAATGTGTTTCCTTCATTTTTCTCTTTATCCAAATCTCACGAAGGTTTCAAGTCTGACCTCTGCTCAATCCTTTGATCATTCCAACCATTAAATAATCACTCCCTAATTTAAATATCTACAGCAGTTTCTGTATCATTCTATATTTAATTGTAACTGCCTTGCATCCTTACAATTTTTCATACATCTGTCAGCCCAATTTCTGTAAACTCTATAAAGGTTCTAAGAATACCTCATGCATCTTTGTGAACTGTAGCCAGAAGTTAAGTGCTTAGTATTTGTTGTGTAAAATGAGAGAGTAGAAACTTCAACTCTGATCACTCGACCTTTGCAATCAAAGAAATGGAGAAGACTGTGAGAACATTCCACGCTTCTCTGGGAGCCACGCTGCAAATTTACTAGGGCCAGGAAGTCCTGACTCCTGTTAAAATGAGAAGCTCTAGCTTCTGCGGGGAGAAAACCCTCCCTGTCGATCAGTTATGGGGAGTCCGAAAGTTCCCAAACCCAACTGTAGTAGAGGATCCCTTACAAGGAATATATCAGCAAGACAAAATGACCAAGTCAAGTGAGAGCGCAGGATTTAGAATTGCACAGATATAAGGTTCAAAGGGACCCCAACCCTCAGTTTCCTTCTCTATACAGGATATTGCAACATTTTACTTCATAGGTATATAATAACTAACATTCACCCTAACATTTAACTGCAGTGCAAATTCCCTTGGGAAAATTTTTAAATAAGGTGAAAGAAAACACTGCAACTCATAAATAAAAATGAGAACACCGTGCACGTTTTTCATAACATAATATATTAACTTAGCTGGCAGCAATATTTATAATATTCTAAATTATCTATGAGAAAATTAAACATGTATAGCACTGCCAATTATACAGACTTAAGAGGGAAAAATTCCACTACAAAACTTATTCTCCTTTTCTCACACTTTCTCCATCTTGTAATCTTTTTCTTCCACTTGTGATTAAAAACAAGTGTTCAAAATAATCCCCCAAAAGAAATAGCTGGAAAACTTGATTTAACTTAAGATCAAGTTGGTTCTATAAACGCAGAATTCCATTTACAGTTAAAAAAATACTTCCAAGTGGGAATTATCATGAACTTGAGAAATTAAGATAATGGCGAACAGCTCATATGATGATCTGAGTCAGGAATTTCAAATTAAGAGTTGTTCCAACTTGAAGCTGGCAGTCACACAGTCTAAAGGGTTTGTTTACACCACTGACTTAACCAAAGACTCCAATCTTTTAGAAGAGTCACCCTGGCATTCTAATCACTGATTATTTTATAGCAGTGTAACTGCTGAAAATGCCAATACTACACAAATTAATCCGAAATGGGTGTTTTTCCGAAGGGAGAAAAACCCAAAAACCAAAGTGGAAAGTCTTAGTTTTAACCTGTGATATTTTTTCAGTTGGAGTTATGAATAAAATGCTGTTCATCTACTGAAAAACAGAACCTTGCCGCTTGGAATAACCTTTAAGCTTGGGGGAGGGGTGAACTTTTACAGATGGATTTGGTGCTTCTCAAATACAGTGTTATGTGGGATTCGTTAGGACGGGTACACGTAAGAGATAAAAAGAAGAGATAAGACGTTAGTTTAAAAGGTTTTAATTAAGGTGAACTTTCAACCATGTTGAAACATTACAACTTCAGGCGAAAAGATGGCTTTGGTGAAGAGAGACTCATCTCCAGGTAGAAAATGAAGAGTGAAATGCGGGGCTAGTGGAAATTAAGGGGAGATGGAAAGGGGCAAAAAGGGGGGATTTGGGGGCGTGGGCCTAAGGTTAAGGCTGAGGGTGTGTGTGTGTGTGTGTGTGTGTGCGCGCGCGTGCGTGTGCTGGAGATAAGGTCTGCGCTTACGGTTTAGAAATATAGGTGACAAAGTTGTAGAAATCAAATTCAGAGGTGTGCGAACACGGAAAGGAAGGAGGAATGTGGGGATTTCCAGGCTGGAACTAACAAGTTTGGGACGGGCACGCTATTGCGGCGCCCCTCTCCCAGGGAAGGGTTGCCACCTCGAGTGCCAGGTCCCCAGGCCCGAACGCCCCGACTTAGACCTCACCCTCCCGCTACACGGCCCTTCACTCGGCCACGGCACCTCCTCACCTCAGGCCGTGGCGCCTCGCTCATCCGCGTCAGTACAGGGCACGACTCCCTCCGCGCCGGGCCTAGCCGGGCCCGTCGGCCGCGCAGCCGCGGCCTCCGACTCAGCTGCGCCCGGGCGTTACCCCCGCGGCTCCGCGGGCCTGAAGGCTCCTCGCTTCTGCTCCGGCTCGCTCCCGGTTTCTTCCAGCAGACGCGGCACGCGGCCCTCCTCCCACGGCGGGGCGTTGCGCCCCCGACCCCGCCCCGAAGCGCCCTCGCCGCGCCCCGCCTCCGGACTTAGGGACTGTATGGTGATTGGCTCCAGCGAGACCCGGCGCGCTAGAGTATTGGCCGAGCTGTAGCCCGTCGGTGAAGGGGCGGGACTCCAGGCCGCTGCGATTCCCGTAACGCGGCTCCCGGCGTCCGGGATTCCGGCGGCTGCGCCCGCGTCGCCTTTCCTAGACCGGATCGAAAGGTTCCCCCCATCTCCCCTTTGCGGGCGGAAGGAGCGGAATGTTCCATTCTTCCGTGGAATAACGGGGTCGTGAACTGGAGCCCGGGTGGTTTGTACGCCTGCCTCCCTCCCTTCTCGTTGCGGTCCCGCGGCCTGCCTTCTCGGCCTTCCCCGAGGGACTCAGACCGCGAGGGACCGCCGGGCTCCCTTGGGAACAGGGGAGGCGTGGGAGTTTCTCAGGGAAAGTGAAGAACTCGATGGTCGTGACTCCACACGAGATTACCGCAGATCGTGGTGGCAGCGGCCTCGGTCCAAGTCTTACATAAATGAACCTTGCCATGATATATATTTTTAAGTTACTAAATGAGTTTGGCTGTGATTGATCAGTGAACCCCAGAGCTAGTGTGACACGCCAAGAAACTAGTTCTTTGCGGTTTGTGTATCCCAATCTGTGATAAAAATACCTAGCAAAAACGAATTTCATTACATTCCTCCCCCGCCTGGGAAATGGACCTTCAGGCTCGCTGTGATTCCCCCCCCCCCCAAAGCAAGATGAGAAACTTGTAAGATAAGCTGTGTATGTCTAAGTGTGTAAAGAAACACCCCGGCGGCCAGGGCCTTTTGTGGGAGAATGGCAGGCTGTAGGAAAGCAATACTGGTTTAATGGACTTGAACAAATTATACCCATAAACTAACAAACAAAGTTTTTCATTATATTGAGGATTCACACAGAGGAAAACACAGAACAAATTACGATTTCTTAGTTGTTCATTAGATAATTTTGAAAAGACATGGAAAAGCAGGTCTAGTGCTAACAGAGTCCCAAGCAAACTTGGGGATTGTGCTGTTAAGAGAGACAAAAGCTCCGCTGTTTTCAGCTCTTGCTGCTCCCTGTCATCTTACAGCTAACCTACAGTGTAACTGGATTGTATTCTAGTTCTGCCATTTATAGGGATGTTTAAAACAAACTTATAAATTTAAAGTAAAATTTTTATTTAGAGCTAGCAAACATTTATTTAGAGGCAATGTATAGTAGTTAAATGTGCTTTCTGGTTGCAAATTGCCTGAGTTTGCATCCTGGTGCTGCAACTTTCTATGTCTGTGATGGTGGGCAGGTCATCTCGGTTTCTTTATCTGCAAAATGAGAATAATGGTATCAACCTAATGGGATTGGTTCAAAGGTTAAATGAGTTAAAATACATGAGGTGTTAGGTATATAGTAGGTGCTCAATAAATGTCAGCTGTTGTTGAATGTTATGTCAGTGCTTCCCAAACCTTTTGCATCAAAGCATATATTGAAAATGATGATATTTCACTGGTACATTGAGTAAAGATGGAGGGAATCAATATCAGCACACCAGTCTGCCTTGCTCACTGGTCAAGAGAGCAAAAGACTGAGTCAGTCCTTTTGTGGGTATCTCTGTATTGGCTTAACCCAGCCCTAACCTCTAAGAAACTCACATTTTGTGGGGATGGTTAAAGTCCTGGGCTAAAAGAATGAATCACTATTGGAGAAAGATTTTTCAGAACGGGAAGAGCCCTTCCCACCTTGGCTGGAATTACATGACTTAGTAGACACCGCTTTAAGGTACTGGCCCTGAAATGACCACTTTTCAGTTAAGGATTTGTCATGAGAAAACCCTGTCAAGATGCAGCAGTAAGTGGGAAAAAGTGACCTATCAATTGATAACTTTCCATGTATACCTTAGGAACATTTGGGATTTCACATATATCAAAAGTAGGGTGGGGAAGTGTACAGTGAGAGAGCAACATGAGGACAATGAGGTTACTCAGAGTAGGTGAACAAAGCCAGGGAAAAAAAATGCTACATAACAAAGGTAATCTATGCTGAAGGCCAATTTTGCCTGCTTGCTATTTGCATACAGTTGGCCGTGACCAAGATAACCATTTGCTTCCTTGCCTGTGCCCAGTTGTTTCTGAAACTCTGCGTCAGCCTTGGAACTATCTGCAGGTCCAGTCCCAGCCTACTGATTTCAGCATCCATGATAATGACTCAGAACTCTGACCTCACGGTTTCTCATCTTTCTCTTTTCCAATCATCTTCAACTTCACCGCTATCAGAAACCCACAGATGTAGTCACTCCTTGAATCCAGTCATCAGATGAAATTACTCCACCTGCAAAATTTTCAATTTTAAGTTTCTCTCTACCCACAGCTACCTACTCTTGTATCTCTTTTACTCGCTCTCTCCCATTGAGTCTACAGTTTGTCCTCAGCGTGACCTCCAGTCTTTGTTCTCAAAGTTTATCAGTTACTTCCTACCTTTGCTTATCTCCCTAAATTGTGGGAACGCTTTCATCGACTTTTTTAAACTGCACTCTCACTAGTATTTTCAATTCCCTTGACCTTCAGCCATGTTTACCTTATCAATGCTATTTCCTAATTATTTCCCTTGTCCTCGAACTATCAGCCCCACCCCAACATCTATTCCTAGTACAGAACCTTGTTTCATTATTCCCTGGAAAAAATCAGCACCATCATTTGTGAGCAATCTTCACTTTTCTCCAATTTAGGAGGCAAGTGTATACTCTCTTCTTTTCCCACTGCCTTATTCTTTTAAAAGTTTTTCTCCTCTGCATTCTTGGTCCCACTCCTTATCAATTTCAGTCCCCTAGTTTTATATTTATCATTATTAGCATAAAACACCTTAAGAAATTTTAAAAATTAAATATTTAATCAATGGTGAGCTGGGGACAGTGTTTCTGTATGTGTTAAAATCTTTATAGCCTAATAGCATCTAATTCACCAAGCAGAATGAAAAGTAATTCAAAATAAATTTCAAAATGAAGCAGTTTTCAGCCACATAATCTACTTAATAAGTTTGGGATGAAATATGAACTTAAATCAAGTTGTAACTAAATTTCCAAGCTCAAAAACATGACAAATTCATTTCATAGCAACAAAACTAAGCAATAATGTGACTCCATTTAAAAAATTTCACATAATCACTGGGCATACTGTAAGAACACAACTTGAAAGTTTTTCACAAACCAAACAAAGCTATATAATGAGCATCTAAATCAAGAAAAAGAACATGACCAACAGCCCCCAGAGGCCCCTCTTGCTTCCTTCTAGTTACTACAAAGCCACTGACGACCACTATTCTGACTTCTAACACCATAGTTTTATGGCTATCATTTTAAAATTGAGAATTTAGCAGAAACCTCTTAATGTCATTAGTATTTGCTTATTTTATTTCACTGCAGTGGATAACCATAGAACAAGAGAGTTAGAGGTGAAATAAATACTACTCTTTATAAAGGTTAAACACAGATGCAAATTGAAGCAGAGGGGGTTTAGCTTCTTGTTACAGGAGATCTCTGGGAAACCCTGTCAAATAGCCCTGGGCTTTTAGGGAGCAGGAAAGGCCAGTGCAGAAGTGTGAGCAGCAGTGAGGTGGAGTTGTTTTCCCAGACACATACACAGGATAAGGAAGTCAGGTATTGGGACTGTAACTTTGCGATAGCCCAAACTAGCTTCAGAACATCATCCTGAGGATTTTCACCGTACTTTGCTTTTGTTAACTCTGACACAACTCTTGGAAAAGCAAACGTTCTTCCTTTGTTGACCCTCATATGCAAGAATACTTTTCAGTTACAAAATAGATTCCTTGGCTCCAAGTTTGATACTTATACTAAAACCAGATAAATAAGAAAGTACCGACGTGAACTTTTTTAAAAAATATATTTTATTTTATGGACTTGTATGGCCAAGAATTCCCAGCCCTTTGCCTAGAATTTGGATAGAGATTTGGTACTGTTGTATTAAATAATGGCTAGGCAAATGTGTGTCTGTCTCCTCAAGGGTAGCTGACAGTACCCACTGAAAAGGCACAAATTAAATGAATATACTTGTGAGATAGCTGGAATTTCTTGAAAATTATCCCTTCTGATTTTTCTTTAAAATTTTAGGGTTTGATTATTTTTCAGGATCAACAAATAATAAACGGAATTTAGTGTCAGTGTCAAATGAAACTGGGAACAAAGCTAATCTAGCTCATATTTCAAATTAAGAGAATCATTAGTTTGTTGTAAGTGGGCATGACAGACAGACTCTTGTAAGAGTCTGTTTTTACTCTTGTAAATTCTATGACCTCTGGCTTCTCGGTGTTTTTTGTGCAATTTCTTCTCCATGAGAGAAGGGATGCACAGGACTATGCTATGTAAGATTACAGTGCCCATCTTGCCAGTGTCTCTCTGTTGTAGCTTTGAAAAAATCAAATTGCCATGTGGTGGCCTCTATGTTCTATGAAATTATAATACTTCTCTTGTGAGGAGACTCTCTCTTCCTTGCTGGGTTTGATGAAGCAAACTGCCATACTATGAGCTGTCATATGGAGAGATCAATGGATTGAGAAATGAAGGATGGCCAGTAAGACCAGCCAGTAAGAAACTGAAGCCTTCAGTCTTAAAAACTCAAGGAGGTGAACTCTGCCAACAAAAGCAGATCCTGCCCAAGTCAGGCCTCGGATAAGACAGCATCCTCAGCCAACAAACTGACTGTAGCCTTGTGAGACCCAAAACTGAGAACCGAGTCAAGCTGTGCTCAGACTCTTGACCCACAGAAACTGTGAGATAATAAATGTGTGTTGTTTTAAGATGCTAAGTTTGTACTCAATACGCGAGAAACAAATAAACAAATCATAAAATGGGCAGAAGATATGAACAGACACTTTTCCAATGATGACATACAAATGGCTAACAGACACATGAAAAAATGTTCAACATCATTAGCCATAAGGGAAATTCAAACCAAAACCACACTGAGATATCACCTTACGCCAGTTAGAATGGCAAAAATTGACAAGGCAAGAAACAACAATTGTTGGAGAGGATGTGGAGAAAGGGGATCCCTCCTACATTGTTGGTGGGAATGCAAGTTGGTACAGCCACTCTGGAAAACAGTGTGGAGGTCCCTTAAAAAGTTAAAAATTGAACTACCCTATGACCCAGCCATTGCACTACTGGGTGTTTACCCCAAAGATACAGACGTAGTAAAGAGAAGGGCCATATGCACCCCAATGTTCATAGCTGCATTGTCCACAATAGCCAAATCATGGAAGGAGCCGAGATGCCCTTCAACAGATGACTGGATTAAGAAGCTGTGGTCCATATATACAATGGAATATTACTCAGCTATCAGAAAGAACGAATTCTCAACATTTGCTGCAACATGGACGGCACTGGAGGAGATAATGCTAAGTGAAATAAGTCAAGCAGAGAAAGACAATTATCATATGATTTGTCTCATCTATGGAACATAAGAACTAGGAAGATCGGTAGGGGAAGAAAGGGATAAAGAAAGGGGGGTAATCAGAAGGGGGAATGAAACATGAGAGACTATGGACTCTGAGAAACAAACTGAGGGCCACAGAGGGGAGGGGGGTGGGGGAATAGGGATAGGCCAGTGATGGGTAGTAAGGAGGGCACGTATTGCATGGTGCACTGGGTGTTATACGCAACTGATGAATCATCAAACTTTACATCAAAAACCAGGGATGTACTGTATGGTGACTAACATAATATAATAAAAAAACATTAAAAAAAAAGATGCTAAGTTTGTAGTAATTTGTCATCCAGCAATAGAAAACACAGGAGGCAAAAGTTGAAAGCTATTTACATATATGTTCATACTGAATGTTATTTTTACACATTCAAATCCAGCATTTCCTAAGTCAATAAGAGTATCTAGATCTGGAGAAGGGAATTATATCAAATAGGAGCTTGCTCTGGTGTTCCAAAGACCCAGGAATTAAGGGGACCCTAACTGGTCCAATTTATTCAGTTCATTTATTCCGTAAACAATGACTGAACATCCACTGTGTGCCAGGCACTTAGATATGGATCTGAGTAAGACACATGTGTTGGTCGTGAGAATCTCAAAGTCTAATGAGAGAGAGAGAGGTAAATAACCAGCAGTTACAGCCATGTCCTAGTGCTACGAGAAAGATGTTTTGGGAACAGTTGGAAGTGCTTGCACAAGAATACTTAAGGAACTGGGGATTATAAGAACTCTTGTACTTCTCCCTACCTCCAATCTCACATCCTCTCACTCTGTGGTGGGTTAGAGATGGCCAGAAATTCTTTGACACTTTTCTGTGGAGGGCTGAAATCGATTTCCCTTCCTAGTAAATTTAGCAAAGCTCGAGTATGGCACTGATCAATACGTTACAGAAAAAGTGACTCTATGCCAGCTCAGAGCCTAATCTTTTTTTTTTTTTCTTAATGTTTTTTTTATTATGTTAGTCACCATACAGTACATCCCCGGTTTCCGATGTAAAGTTCGATGATTCATCAGTTGCGTATAACACCCAGTGCACCATGCAATACGTGCCCTCCTTACTACCCATCACCGGCCTATCCCATTCCCCCACCCCGCTCCCCTCTGAGGCCCTCAGTTTGTTTCTCAGAGTCCATAGTCTCTCATGTTTCATTCCCCCTTCTGATTACCCCCCTTTCTTTATCCCTTTCTTCCCCTACCGATCTTCCTAGTTCTTATGTTCCATAGATGAGAGAAATCATATGATAATTGTCTTTCTCTGCTTGACTTATTTCACTTAGCATTATCTCCTCCAGTGCCGTCCATGTTGCAGCAAATGTTGAGAATTCGTTCTTTCTGATAGCTGAGTAATATTCCATTGTATATATGGACCACAGCTTCTTAATCCAGTCATCTGTTGAAGGGCATCTCGGCTCCTTCCATGATTTGGCTATTGTGGACAATGCAGCTATGAACATTGGGGTGCATATGGCCCTTCTCTTTACTACGTCTGTATCTTTGGGGTAAACACCCAGTAGTGCAATGGCTGGGTCATAGGGTAGTTCAATTTTTAACTTTTTAAGGGACCTCCACACTGTTTTCCAGAGTGGCTGTACCAACTTGCATTCCCACCAACAATGTAGGAGGGATCCCCTTTCTCCACATCCTCTCCAACAATTGTTGTTTCTTGCCTTGTCTATCTTTGCCATTCTAACTGGCGTAAGGTGGTATCTCAGTGTGGTTTTGATTTGAATTTCCCTGATGGCTAAATGATTTTGAACATTTTTTCATGTGTCTGTTAGCCATTTGTATGTCTTCATTGGAAAAGTGTCTGTTCATATCTTCTGGCAGGGCCTAATCTTTAAACGAAGCTTTCACCTTGGTCTCTAGAAGTCCTGAGCCATGAAGAAGTGCAATCAGTGCCACATAGAGCAGAAGGATTGCCTAGCTGAGCTCTGCCTAAATTCCTGACCTCCAAAATTGTAATACGTACTAAAATGTTATTTGAAATCACTAAGTTTTGTCAGGGAGAAATAAACAACCAGAATGGAACTCTCAAATCCATCTTGCACAATGCTGAAAAGGCATCTCTTTCAATGCCTTTCTATCACCTAAGCCACTTTTGTGTGTCATAAAAGTCCTCCATTACCTGACCTCTACTTACTTCTCCAACCTTATCTTTATCATAAACCTCCAACTCTAGGCTGTCATATTACCAATTTGCTAATGGTTCCTGGGCCAGCTTCCAATATACTGTTTCCATGCTTTTATGCCAAGAAAAGACAGCTTTACGCTGTTCCCTTGCCCTATCATTGCCTTCTTTACTTTCGTTGCCTAACTTGATTACCATCTTTCAATATTCGTCTTAGGAGTTATCTCCACCCCCAGAAATATATCTGACTTCTCCCTGCTCTGGGCCATGAGAAACTCACAGCAAAAGAATGTAAATGATTCCAGATGATCTCCTCTACTTTCTTTTCTCCAGAGTGAGCTAACTTCTTGGGCAGTAGGAGAGGGCTTCTGTCCTCAGTCTTGACATGGCCTGGCATCTGCTGAGATGACCAACAACCCACTGTGGTTCCTGAGTGTCATGGCCGCCACAGTAGGTCCCGTGGAGATGTTTTTGACCCACCTGGACTCATGATGCGCACAGCCCGTGCCACTTTCTACTTTCGTAACTCACTGTTGTAAGACCCCTTGTGCTCTTTGTCAGCTAAATTCTGTGCCCTTCTTGAGGATCTGGGGGCAATTCAGCTCTTCACCTGTGTCTCTCTGGGGCTGCTAGAGATTAAGAGGGGCTGCCTTAAGCTCTCCCTAGTCATGGCACTCTATGCAGCCATCTTTAACTTACACTGTCAAAACACCGTGTGCTAGGAAACACTGCTAGGCTGTGGCCTCCCAGGATTTCACAGGGTAACAGATCCCCAACATCATCATAAGCCTCCATCATCTTTCCCCACCTTAGACCTAACCTCAAGGTGAAGGGCATGGTAGAGGATCCTTTTTTTCTTCACTACCTCTACTTCTCTTGATTATACTCATGTATCTACTTCTGTTCTCCCCAACGTGGGAAGTCTTTATCTGGCCTAGAGGTGGGTATGGGTGGGAGGTTGGTGTCACCAGAAGGCACTATGAAAACTGGTCAGCAAAAACTCTTCCCAAATCCTTCTTATACCTGACCAAGTCTTTGGAATTTGAAAGCCAAGAGTTTGACATCTTTATTCCCTTCTAATGCTGTGATAATTTTTCTAAAGCAATGGGGGAAATTTCGTAAATGGGGAGTGCAAAGAGAAAAAACATAGTCTGGAATGAACTTTACTAAAATATTTGACATACCAGAAGAAAGTTTTTAGCTCCTCCAAATCTATGCTCCCTCTTCTCACATCTGCCAAGACAGTCATAGGTAAGAAACCCTAAATTATAATGAAGAGTGTCTGCGGTCCTTAATGTGATTTTTGCTGTGTAGGGAATGAGAAGAGGGGAAAGATCAACCAGATGAAAACTTGCTTTCAAGTACCCGGGGCCAGAGCTTAAAACTAAGCATTTTCCCCAAGGGTTGACTGACTTGGGAACTGAGCCTCAGAGGTCATGTAGAAAATTTCCAGGGATATTCAAGGCAGCCCATACTCTTGATTGTAGTAAAGGGAAAAACTAAAAAAGATGCCTGGCACTGAACTTTTTGCGTCCCACTCTGGTTCTGCCTGCAGAGCTGGGTGAGAGAGGGTCGCCAAAGCCCCCATGTGCCGCCACACATCTCCCTCCCTTGGCTCTTCCTTCATGCCTTCCTTTCTCCTTCCCCCTTTCACCTCATAACATCATTATCCTGATTGCTTTTTCCTGCACTACCTTTTTCTGCATGCGTGAGGGCAGAACAAGAAATGAAAGAATGGACAATTCCTTTCACGTGTTTACCTGTAGTGGGAGGAGGTGGAAGAAAGGAAACCAAGTGTATCTTTAAACCTCTAGTGTCTAGCTACCAATGGACTGAATGATCCAACCTTATATACAGAAAACTATTCCAAATCATTTAGACTGTGATTTTGATTTTAAGAAGAAGATAAAGTGACCTTTTTTTTCAAGTAGGAATAAGTTATGCTGATTTCTCTAACTGATCAGAGACAAACTTCCTATGCCTAAGTAACTACTCATAATACTACCCTTCCTTGAGTGCCAGCTGTGTGACCGGAACACAATGTAGCAGGCACTTAATATCCCAATTCATCTCTGCAATAAACCAGTTTGGAAGGTGTTATCATTCCCATTTTTATATATGGGGAAGCAAAAGTTTGGAGAATTTAAACAACTGCTTGAGGCCACACAGCTAGAAATTCGTTTATGGGGACTGGGACCTAAGTCTTTATTGCTCTCAAAATCATGCTCTTTCACGATGCCACATTGTCACCTCACCACGTTTCACAAGTAGCTTCTAATGATTTTCAATATTTTGAGCTTGTCAAAAATGTAATGAGTTAGAGAGGGTTGAAAGAAAAATCTTTTCTATCCACAATGCCTGGCCACGCTGCTCCCTCTGGGGATTACTGTGTGTGAAAATCAGACTGATAACAAACACTTAGTGTTTACCACGTGCCAGACATTTTTCTAAGTGCTTCATATCTTAATCAGCAATTCTCACAACAATTCTGTGCAATTGGTATTATTATCCTCCTTTTAAAGAGGAGAGAACTGAGTCCCAGAGTGGTAAAGCTACTATCCCAAGGTCTCATTGCTGCTAATAGAAACGCTGGGATTTGAATCCTGAGGCTGTGCTCTTAAACACTATGGGAACAGCTATCTGTAAGTACAGGGTGAAAAGTTACTTTAATAATTTAAAATGCAGTCAGTACCAATTTCTGTATCAACTAGGGCTTTTTATTCTGCAAGCGAAAAAATAACCCAATACCACTTCTGAGAAGTCCACAGGCTCCAGGCAAGCTTTGATCCATGGGCTCAAACGATGCCACCAAGAACGTGGCTTCTCCCCATCTCTTTACTCGGACTGGACGGAATGGCCGGAGCCTTCGGCTCTACTCAGTGGTCACCCGAGTCATTACCATGCTTTCACTATATGGTGACAAAATGACTGCTGCAGTTTGAAACTTAGCATCACATACCCTTTCAATAGGACAAGGAATCTGCTTTTCCCCCAAAATTCTAGCAAATGTCTCCTCATGTCTCTCTGCCTCGAATTCGGCTACACGTCCGTGCACCAACCACGGCAAGGGGATGAGATAAGATGATTAGCTTTAGTCCACTGGGCCCCATGTCTGCAGCTAACCCAAGACACTTGTCTGAGAAAGAGGGGAGGGTGGTTCACCAAAGCAAATATAGTGGATTATTTCCTGGAGGGAGAATGTATACCGGGCAGGATACAGCAGTAGTCCACGGTACTTCCAGCCCAGCAGTGTTAACATTTTGGTGTATTTTCTTCAAATCTTATTTTCTAAGAATATTTTTTACTTATAGATCCCTTTTGTTTTGTTTCTTCATTTACCATTACGGCCTAAGCAATTTCCCGTGTTGTTAAAAGCTCATTTTACTGACTATATTCATAATGCTTTTATTAGCTCAATGAAATCTTCCAACAGATTCCACAGATATAGATCTTGGCAGCAGACATACCTGGAGGGTATGATAACTTCAAATTAGCCTGGGTCTCTTGCCCAGTACTCTTGCCTCTCCTACAGCCACACCTCTAGCCCCTCTTTGTATGGCTTCTGGTTTGGCTTGTGAGGGAAAGGAAGAGGGAAGGAAGGCTCAGACTTGCCAGAATCGTCTGGCCCACTTGGCCCTATCCCCACATTCCCCAACAGAAAAACTTTAGACACCAACACATCCTTCCTCATGACCTGAGAAACTTGCTACCTTGGGTAAAAAGACCAAACAATGGAAAAAGTTAATTAGAAGTATGGCAGATCGTGGGTAGAAAGAGCTGCCATTGCACAGTTCAAAACCCTCAGCATGGCCCTGGCATCGTTTCTGAAAACATACAGTATTGCCTCTGTGCAAAGTGTTTTTCATTTTGGTTGGAATTTTCACTTGTAAGAGGGCCAATTTCTTTAGGATTTGGGCAGAATATTTTAGATCCTGAATTCATGGATCTAAACTCATTTGTGCTTCTTCTAAGTAGAATAGTCAGGTCGAACTTGTGGATCAACAGTCGACATTGGGCCAAAAACAATATTTTCTTCTTTGAGGCAAGTAATGAGTTCCAATATTCTTGAGCCTTTCTCACACAAGGAAATGGATCACATCATTAAAGCTACCTTAGAGGAAAATCTATCATAGCATTCATAAAGCTAGCATTCTAGAAGAAAGGGAATAACACCGATAGATTTATTAATTGCTGTTTTGTGCCTTCCTATGGCTTCACGTTTTGTGTTAGTCTCTAAGTGAAGTTCCCAACCATCACATTATGTGCAAAGGTGCAAGGCACTGATCACGGGATGGGTGGCTGCTGGTTCTGGTTTCTGTTCTGCCAGGCGGTGGTGGAAGTGACCAGTTAGGCAACTAGAGGCAGGCACAACACCTTGTACGTGCTGGACAATCGGTAATGATTTATTGTTTAAGGTGATGGGTTGGAGAGGAATCACAGGGTGAAGAGACAAAAGACCACATGGTTCTGCCACTTACTTGTTCTATAACTTTGGGTGGGTTACTTGTCTTATCTGAACCTCCATTTCCTTATCTGTAATATGGGAATACAATTGACTTCAGCAAGTTATTATGAAATCTAAATAAGATATATATGTAAAGTTGCTTTATGTAGAAAAATAATATAAACGGGAAGGTACGTTATTATTGCTGTATGATTATTATTACTATTAAGCTCAGTCATGGAAAGACCTACATACTGACTAGTAAACTGTGATCGGGAGCCTACAGTTTAGGGTCTCAAAATAACAACAGAAACATAAATGTCAGATCTTTACATATACACACACCCCCACACACATACACACACACACACACACAGCAATTTGTTTAGTAGGTGCCCTTGGTAAAGATGAGGTAGATTTTTTTCATCTTTCTAGTTCTCGCTACCTATTCGCCAAGTAGTCGAGGCAGAATTCTTTCTAGATTTCAGAATCACAGCTTTAAAGAATTGGTAGAGACTGCAGAACACCTACTATATGTCCAAACTTCTTTACAGATGAGGAAATTGGGACTTGCCAGTTAGTTCCAATTAGTCCTTGGTTCATACAAATAGTTAAGGGCAGAAGTGGGATGACATCAGGCTGATCACATCAAGTAAACGTGATACAGGAACGAATGACTTGGAGCAGCCTCGGTCTGACGTTAAATCCTAAAGTGATACCGTCACACGGAGATGCAGAATCTTTTGTCTGCAAATAACTGACGTTCTTGAGTAACTGGCTATGCCTGATGCATCAGGCCGGAGAGGGATTTTTCAGGCCAAGGATAACCAATGGATTTTTGTCATTTTTCTGGTATCATTAAATTGTATTATCCGTAAGGATATTGTTTAGGAAACACCGCCATGGTATAATTCTTGTTACCTGCTCAGTTGGTTAAGTGTCTGCCTTTGGCTCAGGTCATGATCCTGGGGTCCTGGGACTGAGCCCCATGTGTCTGGTTCCCTGCTCAGCAGGGAGTCTGCTTCTCCCTCTCCTTCTGCCCCTCTCCTCCACTCGTGTTCTCTCTCTCATTTGCTCTAGGTAAATAAAAAAAAATCTTAAAAAAAAAAAAAGAAAGCAAAGCTCAGAGAGTCTAGGGAAGTTACTTAAGGTCACAGAACTGGTAAATTTCAGAAGCAGGATTCTAAGTCAGGTCTGTAGGATCCTGAAGTCCAGGCTCTTTACACCACTTACAGTAGTGCGTATGGATGGCTCAGAGACTAAGACTGCTTGTTCCACTGGTGGCCACATTTTCAGTTCCTAGCCAGTCTGAGAACAAGACTTCTGCACAAGAATCAGCTGTCCCAAACCAGAGTTGCTTGCTTAACGTGATTCACGCTAAGATTCTCTGTTTCACCCCAAACAAGTGCCTAGAATCCTTTCCTGTTGCAATGAATTCACACTGTTTTGACCCTAGATCTCTAAGTCTTTCCATCTGACTTTGCCATCTTGCAATTTTCATAAACACTTCAGGTTCCTTCCTTGAATATGAAGGGAAAGAAAAGAATCATGACAGATAGTCAAATATGGGAACTTTGATTTGAATTAACATAAGAAGTAGAGATCTGGGCAAACACTCAAGTGAAATAGGATTTGGTTCCTACTTAAGGCTAAGGCATGACAGTCAATACTTTCTGCATAACTAACTGAAAGCAGACCCGTCCTCTCTTTTTCTTGGGAACCATATACATACTTGAACATTAAGCAAAGGATCCTGGAGAGAGAAGGGAGACGTTTTTCTCTATTTGACAATTTGGCTGAAATAATCTTACCTGTAGAACATATGATTTATGCTTTTCTTTAAAAAACCTGATTCCCTGTGTGGGCCGTACAGGCCATGAAGGGGGCGGGCAGATGACTAAGCTAGAGTCAGAACATCTCTGAGTCCTGGCCCTGTACTTTCTGCCTACGTGGCCTTTGGCAAGTCACCCAATCACTCTGATTCCTGATGGGTAACATGGGGCTAACAAGGGCGATTCCTGGCTACAGGACGAGGATGGTACGAGGGCCACATGAGAGAAAAGATGGAAAAGGACTTTCTAAACTGCCAAGCGCTGGGTAAATGCAAGGAGCTAATAGCAACCACAGCACTTCCTCGCTTTGCCCGTGACTCTCTGTAAGGGTGGGAGCTAGGGAAGGTGGGGTGAAAAAGTGTTGTGCTGAGGAGGACATGGGTGGGTTTTATATGCAGATGCTAAACCACAGCTGCTGTGCTGGCAGAAAGCCAGGGCAAAGCCTGCTCTCTTTAGCTGCTCTGGAGATCCCAGTTTCCTCTCCACTGTTCACTCACTGCCCTGCCTGTGGACAGGGAAGAGTCAGGTCCTCCTCCTCCCACATCCCCAGGGAGGAGGGAAGCCAGAGCTGAGCTACGGAGAGGTTGGGTCACTAAGAACTACTATTTACTGATTGCTTCCTGTGTATCAGGCGTGATGTTAGCTGTTTTACATAAACGATCCTATTTATTTCTCATGTCAGAAAATGAGGTATGATTAGCATCCCATTTTACAGATGAGGAAACTGAGAGTCAGAGAAGTCAAATAACTTGCCCAAGATTATAAGTAGACAGAAGACTTTACGAAGAGTCAAATCCAGGTGGTCTGATTCTAAAACCCACAGCCTCAAACAGGAAGCTATGCTGCCTTCTTAGGAACCAGAGGAATCTCAGGCTCACATCCTTCCTCGTTCTCAGCTTCCTGCCACCAGCAAAACTCAGTTGGTGGCATCCAGGTTCTGAGGAGAGTGAATGCCGAGAAGGGAGCTAATGATGGTCTGGCAACTGCGCTTCCTACACACTGCACGGACCTGCCTCGGTGCCATAGAGTCCTGCTCCATGCGGGGGCCGAGCATTAACGTGGGAATTGACCTCTTTTTGCTCCTGGGGTTTCTGGCTCATGGATGTAATAAGGTGTCTAAGTCTAGCTTTAGGCCAAGGTGGGAAGAGAGCTGTAATCCAGGCAGGGTGTGATGTGGTGGTCATCGTCAAGGAACACCTGTGACCAGGGGATGGCAGCTGTGAACAGCGGCAGCATCTGACGCCAACCAAACCCTTCACCTCCGGGGACCAGTGGAATCACCATCTACATGGAATGTTCCCTGAGCATCCTGGGGTTGCACACCCAATGCCAGGGGCCTCGTCCTTGCACATGATAAGGCGCTTGGACAGGAGACAAAGCAGTACGAGGTAGTACATGACGAAAACAGATCAGTGGGTCAGAAAGCAAGTGAAACAATTCTGAGGAAGAGACAAGTTGGGGTAGAGCCTCTATGAAGGAGGCAGTGAACTGGACTTTGAAGGAGGGGTGGGAGCTGACTACGAGCAAAGGGGTGGGGACAGAAGGGAGAAAAGTAAGAGAGGATGGCATTGTGGGAGAAGAAAATGCTGCAAAGGCAGGTTCAAGACAAGTGGGAATGAGTGCTGGTGTCAGAGAATGCTTTCAGGGAGTTGAAACACAAATGGCTTCAACTAATGAATTCTTTCACGTAGTCCAGAGGTTGGACGGACTTCTGGATAGCTTGATCCAGCAGCCAAACACTGCCAGCGTCTTTTCAAGTGTCTGCTCTATAGTTCCCAGAGTCATTTGTCTTCAACCCGTAAGGCAATATATTCCCTTGTTCGACAAGAGAGAGATTGATTTATCTTTTCCAGAAATCTCCAGCTGGCCTCTTTTTATATTTCATTGGCTCAAACTGGTTTTAGGCCTTCCTGTTTCTAAACCCATCACTGATGAAGGAATTGAATATTATGATTGGCTGACACCAGTGGACCTCAAATTTTAGCCTTCCTTGGAATCAACGGGAGGGCTTCTAAAAGCCACATACTGCTGACCTGCCTACTTCAGAGTTTCTGATTCCATAGGTCTGGGGCCAGAATTTACATTTCTAACAAGTTGCCATGTGATGCTAGTACTGCTGGTCTGGGGCTATACTTTGAGGACTACCATCTTAGAACATCATTTGGGGTGGAATGCAGGTTGGGGCATCAACCGTAATGTGTCCTATGATATGGCCACGAAATATTCTGGTTCGCCTGGCACATTTTCTGTCTATACCTGTTAAGTTAATATAATTATGTCCCCTTTCACTTTCAAAAGTGCCTTGGTCATTTTCACATATAAATTACATGATTACCTTTACTATAGGAGGCCATGAGTTCAAGTTCAAGTCAAAGACCCTTCTTTGTAAGCCAGCACAGGCTAATGAACTAGGACTCATCAATAAAATATGTGGACCAATTTGGAGATCTCTTCTTTGTCCTATGTCCAAGGACCTAAAAGAAAGAGAGAGAGAGAGAGAGGGAAAAAAAAACTATCACTATGAACCATATTTTATGCTGTTGGATCCTAACTGATGTGTGTTGGAAGCATTGCTCATAATTTGTATGGAAACTATTCTATCCTCATCATAAATACAGCTTTTGATATCCTTTTTGCTAAACATTCTTAAGAGTATAACTCATTTTACTAAATAGTAAGTCATCAACTCCAACTAACTAATTTTGTCTTATACTCATTGACATAATTTTTAGGAAAATACAAAACATATTTTGTATTAAGTTAAACTACCATATTTTTAAAACTTTGACCATAATGCAGCTCATAGTAAAACAGAGTTCAGAATTAATAAATAGTTTTGGTTGCCAAGTATTTTTGGTTCATCCAGAACTGAAAGTTTTTACTGAAAATTTACTACATCTGGCAATCATACTAGAAGGCCATGTAATTTCTGGAAGAAAAGTAGTAGTGAAAGAATATTCCTATTTTTCTTTCATAATCTAGTTTCTTTTTCTTGGCTTCTTCTACCTAAAGGTTACCAAACACTAGGTATGAAATGATCTTAATATTAGACACCTCTAATCTTATTCATGGAATCCACCATGATCTCTTTAAGTTTCTTAAGAAACTGATAACTCGCAATGTTTGGGATGCAGTTTAAGAATTTACTTAAACCACTTCCTCCCAACCCCACACAAAATCATAAGCCCACGCCAATCCAGATGAGAATCGTAGACATATCGTTGCTCTCTGCAAAACCAAGAATTGTGAAATTTTACTTAATCCAAAATTGTTTGAATTCTGTTGTTTTAAGCCTTTTACTGAACTTCTCTTCTTATGCCAAAATAACCACATATGGTTTCAATCCTTTGAGAGAAGGACAACTTGGGGTGAATCTAGTAGAATAGCAATATTTAAAAAGTTTAAATATGGTACAATTTTTGAATTGCAGAGACCCTAGCAGCCTTCTGTTCTGAACTGCCATTCACTATAGGAATCTCCTCACCAACATCACTGCGAGCGAGAATGGTTCTTTGAACTGAATTATGACTTCCAGTGATAGGAAGGCCACAGCATCAGAGTGTGGGCAATTGGCTTCATGGTTGAACAGCTTCAGCTAGAAAGTTTTTTTACAGTGAGTTATGACACGCCTCGCAATACGTTTACTTGAGAGGGCAACAGACTGCTCTGCCGACTAAATTATGTCCTCCCAAAATTGGTATGTTTGAGCCCTAACCCCCAATGTAACTGAATTTGGGCAAAGAGATTTTTGGAGGTAATTAAGATTAAATGAGGTTATATGGGTGGGGTCCTAATTTAATAGGGCTGTTGTTCTTAAAGGAAGAGAGAGAGCTCTTTCCTCTGCAAGCGCTGAGAAAAGGCCACGTGAGCACCCAGTGAGCAGAGGACCATCTGCAAGCCTGGGAGGGAACGCTACCCAGAAACTGAATAGGTTGGCACCTTGATGTTGGACTTCTAGCCTCCAGAACTGTGAGAAATAAATATCTGTTAATTAAGCCACCTAGTCTATGGTATTTTGTTACAGAAGCCTGAGCTGGCTAAGACTCTATGTGTACTGCCTTTTCTATACCAGAACTATCGACTATCATGCCCACTCTACCACTTACAGTGTTTAAAATGAAAATTCACAGTGAGTTCCACTTTTCTTTAAGTGATAAAAATATACAGAATGCTGTCTAGACTGCCCATTTTGAGATCACTCCAGCTTGTGCCTTTCTTATCAAAATAATGTTGTCTAACAGAACATAGAATATTCTAAGTTCATTCTGACCAATGCAGAATACACTGAAACGTTATTTTCTATGAGCTAGATTCCATATGTCCTTGTAGGCCATACGTAATACAATGTTGGTTTTGATTTTTCAGAAACACACTGTATGCCAGTTAAACTTGAGGTCACCTAAAATTTGCATTTTTTTTTTTAAGATGAGCTGCTTTCTGGTCCCTATAATCCAGAAGGCTCTTAAGTTACCAAGTATGAGATCATATGGGAAAATATAGAAGATGAGAGAAAACTGATATTTCACTATACAAATGTGAACTCTAAGGACTGGCTGGTTTATGTAATATAAAGTCAGTTTTATATTATATTGGCAAACACTAAATGCTATGAAAACCAAAAAAAGTAGTGCAGGGTAGGGGGTGTTGGGCCTACATTCTTCTGGTCACAACATAGCAGGAATCACTGTATCTCATCAACACAGTTGTCACTTTTTCGGTTTCTGCTGTCTCAACTCTAGCTACATGACCCTGACCATTTTAACCATAGGCACGAGTAAACCAATTAACTTGGAAATGTATTACATATTTTACATATTTAATATCTCTAATGTAGAGTTGTTGTAGACTGTGGTAATTAATTCAGCTTAGGAACTATTCACTGAGTTATTCATTTAGAAAAACAGCTTGTGATTTTATTAGTGGTACATCTGATTTTGAAAATGCCTTCATTTAATCAATTGATTAATTACCCATCATTTAGTCAACAAATATTTATGGACTGCTTATTATGGAGAAGTCTGAATCATATGTATGTGTACTGAAAGTACTGTTACAAAATTACAAACTCTAGAATTCCTGGGTATTTATAAAGGTGGAATTAGGCATCTAGAAACATTATGAAGTTAAAAATGGCAGTATTTTCTAATCCAAAGAATATAGCTGTGGTATGTATGAGCATTTTTCTTTTTTTGGTTTGTGATTATATAAGAACACGTTAGTTGGTCTTACAGTACCTCTCTAGTAGATAAATTAGCATGTTTCCTAACTGTACATGTGGGGCAGCTTGAGATTCTGGGAAGATAGACGCCTTCACTTAGTCACGTAGGGAGTGTTAGTACTGGAATAGAAACCTCGGGTTTTAGCATCATTGTCTAGCAACATCTCATCTCTGATCCAATTACTATAAGAGGTCACACACCTTTGGCTCCAGGCCTCCCTGTGAGCCAGGGGCCTTCACTGTAATACCCACTCAGACCTTGTCTGTTTTGGGGGTCCACGTCCTTGATGTCAAAAGGCCTCAGGTATGAGAAGTTCTCAGGGTGCTATAGGCTGTCTGTGTTTGCCAGTGAGGTTCAGCCCTCCATCTGGTCCAGGTATCAGCAAGTACAGAGGAGGGTATATGGGTAAAAGTGGGGGGAGGAGAAGAGGCCACAAGAAGAAATCAACCATGTTTATTTCAGCTACTTTATCTCACTGCAGCTTCCAACTTGCTATGTGGCCTTCTCCTATGCAATTACAGGGGAGGGAAAAAAAGGAAAATGATAATCACAAAAGAATTCTAGATATGTGACCCTGACCATTTCGCTTTTGGGAATGCCATGTCCAGGCCTTAATTTTTGGACATTTTCATCTGGGGATTTTCAACCTGGTTACAAAATGCGTAGAAGGAGTATGACCCCATGGGAATGTATCAAAAATATGTGCGGGAAGGGTGTTAAAACACGAATCACTGCCTCCTACCCTCACCCGCAGCCCCCACCAAAGGATCTCACGTGAGCAAAGGTTTTTAACCCTGGGTACACATTAAAATTAACTGTGGAGGGGCCCCTGGGTGGCTCAGTCAGTTAAGTGTCTGCCTTCGGCTCCAGTCATGACCCCAGTCTCCTGTTGTGCTCTCTGCTCAGCTGGGAGTTTGCTTATTCCTCTCCCACGGCCTCTGCCGCTCCCCACTGCTAGTGCTCGCTCTCTCTCTCAAATAAATAAATAAAATCTTTAAAAAATAATAAAATTACCTGTGGAATTTTTAAAAATTGCCCAGGCCTGGGTCCCACCTCCAGGCTTTCTGGGTTCTTTGGTCTGAGGTACAGTCCTGCTTGATCTACTTCTTTAAAGCTGCATATGCTTTTAATATGCAGCTGGAATTGCTGCCCCGGTGACCCCCTATTTCTGACAGGACAGCATCCCATCCCAGGCAGCCTCCGGCAGGAGTATCAATGTGGAGAAGAAAGTATGACAACCATCAGTCCAGTCGTTCTTAAAGTGTTTCACACACCAGCAGCATCAGTAGCACCTGGGAACTCATTAGAAATTCAAATTCTCAGGCCTAACTCTAGACATACTGTCAAGGGTATAGTCCACAAATTGGTGCTTTAAAAAGCCCTTCAGGTGATTCTGATGCAGAGTATATTTTGCAATCCTAACTTAACCTACAGCATTCTAAACTTGTAGGTTGACTATAACCGAGATTGATACTTGTCCTTCCTAATAAAGAGAACACCTTAGTTATAAACTTGAGCATAGATAGGACTCCCTTTAGCTGAAAACATTACATGTGGCGATACAGATGTCAGACATTAACTAGGAAGGACTCTGGGTGAGGGCAGAGGTTGTACTTTTGTTTGTTTGTTTTGAGATATAGGCTCCTTCTCAGGAAATCGTATCATGTGTGCGGCCATCTTTTCCCCTTGAGCTAAAGCTCTTTTTGGATTGACGAGTTTATATTTTAACCTACTCTAGGCAGGCTCTTTCCCATAATCAAATAATGTTTTCAAAGACAATGAAGATCAGCAAACAAGGACCTACACTAGACAAAGGGACTGGAGAACACCCAAAGCCACCTGACCCAAGAGGCCTCGTGGGAATCCACTGGGTTCTCAATTACAACAATAACATAGGTGATGTCATGCCAGATTGCTGTGGTCATGAGAACTGGGGCAGAAGAGTGAGGTGTTGTCATCCATTTTGTCCCTCAATGACCCTTGTGGCTTCAACAGAACCTTTAGATATGAGTCTATGGAGGAGGGATGACATGTGTTTTTGGACATTCTTCATATCATCTTATTTCCAGCTTTCAATCACATCAATGAGGATGTGAGCAATGTTCCGAAGTAGGAGAACTGTGGTATCGTAAGAAAAGCTCCTGGTTGACAAACTCAAATGCAGATTCAAAATTCTTTCTTGTGGAGGAAGCCATTATAATACCAGTGACCTAAGAGTTAGGTTGCTTCAGAGCCTACCTGTTTCAAACAGGTCATAAATTCCTGAGGAATAAACCACTCTGACTGGGACTGAAGATATGTTTCAAGTCAGAATGTGATGGTAATGATTCACTGTGAGATTTCATATCAAAGCCACAGGAACTAAAAATGCAAGTGTATTTCCCAATGTGAAACATGACCTGCAATCTTAATCAACTTAACTTCCTCAAACTGCTGTGTTACTCAAAACGACCGATTTCTTCATTAAGCACAGATGGATTTCCTATGTGGGAACTGCCACCCTTTGCCTCAGTGACATGTCCAGGCTCTCCTCACTACCTCTGTGCTCCCCTTCAAGGAAAGGTCGTCAAGCTAGCAAAAGTGTCTGGGTAAGAGCGTGTGCTTGGGACCAGATTAGCCATGTTCAAATCTTCCAACATGGCTTGTTAGGGGTGTATACCAGCATGGATTTCTTCACCTTCCTAAAGTACAGTTTCTCCACCTGTAAAATGGGGAAATAATAGTACCAACCTCCTAGGATTAGCAATAGCACAGGCTATGGTCTACAGGGAGTGCTCAATAAATGTTAGCTCTTATTTGAGGAAGCAATAGCATAATAGTTAAGAGCACGATTTTAAGGCCAAACTGGTCTGGTTCAAATCCATAGACACACTTCCTAATCTCTCTGTGTTTCTACATCCTTGTGTAGGAAATGAAGACAGTAAGGATATTATTTTACAGGTTGCTGAATCAAATGAGTTAACATATGTGAAGTGCTTAAAACAGTAATTGGCACCTGGGTTAAGTATTAGTTAATACTATGATGTGAGAATCATGACATAGAATTCCTGTCAGGAATAGTAGCGAGTTAAGAAACTGATCTCAGGTAGAATCAAATACTCCTCTCCTCAACTTCATTCTCTGATTAACACTGGCTAAGTCATCAGAGCTGGAATTGTAAAAGGAGTCCAGAAGGAACTGGGACAACCTGCCACCAGGTCTGCACCTCACTTCTGTAGGGCACTGGGGGAGAATATAAATGTGGCCTACCAACCGTATTTTAAATACTTAAAAGTTATCCATCAAGCTAAAAACTGTTAAACATTTTCTATCCTCCTATCTTGACAAATATAGCTTCTCAACAACCTGGAAGCTCAGGTTGGAATGCAGAATTCTCAGAGCTCCATGCCAGAGGAAGCTGGAGGTACAGAGAGAGCCAGCGTCCAGCCACTGGCCCCCAGTCCCTGGCCTCCAGCCTCTTCCCTTCCCCTCCCCCTCCTCCTCCTTATTCTTCCTGCCTCAATGCCCAAGGTCAACCCCAGAACCCCCACCCCAAACACATCCCAGTGAGGGCAATGTGCCACCTGGCTCAGGAAGTCTTAGGCAGATATCCTACAATGTGGCCTGAGCTCTTTGGGCAGAAAAATCCTTTGTCTTGGGTACCAAGAACTCATTCTGGAGGGAGAGTGTTGCAGACTGAATATTTGTGTTCCTTGCCTCCAACTCCCAAATTCATAAAATTAAGTTCTAACTTCCAGTATGGCTTATTTAGAAATGAGGCCTCTAAGAAAGTAGGTAAGGTTGAATAAGGTAGTGGGCTGGGGCCCTGATCCAATGGGATTAGTGTCCTTATGAGAAGAGACAACAGAGAGTTTGTTCTCTCCGTCTCTCTGCACAGAGGAAAGACCATGTGAAGACACAGACAGAAAGCAGCCATCTGCAATCCAGAAATAGAGTTCTCACCAGAAACTGTCCATGCTGGCACACCGCTGATCTCAGACTTCTCACCTCTAGAACTGTGAAAAAATAATTTGTTGTTTAAGCACCCCTGAGTCTGTGGTATTTTGTTATGACAGTCCAAGCCGACTAATACAGGGAGTGTGGGGTGGGTTCCTGGTGGGCACACCCCTTGGCCTGCAGACTCCTTGACCTGTGTGGAGGAAGGTAACCAGAGAAAAGCTAGAGTCCCTCTAAAGAGACGTCCTTTGGGCAGGGATCCCCTTGAGATCCAAGGATGGTCACCTTTCCCCAAAGGTGCTAGGGAAAATTGGAGAAATTGAATTTTATTGTACTGGTCTAGATAGAAAGATTCAGTGTGGGAATTTAGGCCAAAAACTAAGCGGACCTTGATAGATGGTTGCTAGAAATTACCCTAAGGGTCATCTAGCCTTCACTTTACAGTTGGAGAAACAGGTGCATAGCTTTCCACAACACTCTGCTGAGACCTTGGCTCTCTAAAATCTTAAGCATATACCCTTTTATTTGTTAGGTTAAGTTTTCCACTTTGTGGATTAACCGCCAGAGGCCTCCTGAATTTGCTAGCGCAACTCTGGTGAATGCTTTAAGAATTCTTGCCTCACTGAAGCCTAGATCCTGTTCCATGTGGGATTGATAAGGCAAAACCATTTGGTTAAAAAACATACATAGCTGCCTTGTAAGTATTTTTCTCTTCACACTTATTAACTAAAGAAAAAGTGCATAATAACATTTTTAGGGTGAGGCTTTGGATATTTACAAACTGTTATTCACCCCAATGAGGCAAACATATGACTAACAGCAAATATAGTCCTATGAGGTTCAAACACAATGTTTATTTGCATTAAAAGTCTATTCAGGTCATATGAAGGAGGCACTTTGCAACTGGGCAGAGGTGGCCAAGCTGTAGCTCAGTAACAGCGCTCATATTCTCTCACCTGCCTGAGCGCCCAAGGGATTGGGAGAAGGGGTGGCAGGACTTCAGAAGATCACAGTCTAAAGACATAGCGTTGGTATCTAGCACGCCTGTAGTTCTGTTTCCTTTGACAACAGACCTTTTTTCCACAACAATAGTCCTTCCAGGCAGAGAAAAACGCCTGATTACGTTATAATTTCCCTTCATCTGGGTATTTTCAATTTCAAATGACTCCTGCACACTGGAACACATTTGAGTTGACTGGCCATGCACTTTTATTATTCCTATTTGAGAAGTGACAATATTGAGATTCAGAGAGTCTAATTAAATGCTTGGCCTAAAGTCATACAGCTGATAAAAGAAGAGTTGAATTCATGTTTTCTGGCTTCAATTCCTCTTAGTATGTGTTAAAAATAAAACAGCTGGAATATGAGTCTATCTTATTTGGACCTTGGCTGCCCTTATGAAATAAAACTATTTTGTTTTGTCTCAATAGGAGTCTAAGTGTGGACATCCCTTGCTCAAAGCTTGGGCAATCCAGGTGGTTCCCGGCCCTCTCGCTTTAATTTCCAGAAGGACAGAGTTGTGGTCCCTTTCCCTCTGCAGCTCTGCCTTTGACAGAAATGATCGAGGGCTACAGCTGATGCTCTTAGGTTAGAGCAGATGAGGTCTCAACCAGCATCCAGTTTACCTCCTGAAAGGAGTAGAAGTCACTCAAAATAATTTTCCAAATAATTCTGTTGAAACATGGTTTAAGGTCCACTGGATTTTCCTGGTTATAAAAAATCCTATGGGTTTCTTTGTGGAAAATTTATAAAGTACAGAAAAGTATAAAGAGAAAATCAAGTTCCCTGTAATTTCACCTCTCTGAGATAATCACTGTGAACATCTTGATGTGTTTCCTCAGGTCTGTTTATCCTATCTTTAGAATACTTAGACCGTACTATATAAACAATATTTTATAGCTTACCTTTTTTTTCATTTAACATTCTATTTTATTGCATTTTCCCATGTCATTTGAAATTTTAGAAGATATATATATATATATTTGCTTTGTGGATGTACTACCGTTTAATGTACTACCATTTATTTAAATGATTTTCTGCTCTTGGACGCTTGGGTTTGCTTCCAATTTTTCAGTTTTATAAATAATTCCACAGTAAGGGGTTTGGGGGAAAAAAAGAATTCTGCAACAAATATTCTTAACATGATTCTCTATTTCTAATATCCCTAGAATTGAATCACGGAAATGGAGTTACTGGATCAAGGACTACAAATCTTTTTAAGATTTTTGGTACTTGGAGTCAAATTGCTTTTCAAAGAGGATTTACCAGTTTATTTCACCACTGGTGGCATAAAGAGTGCCTCTTCCACACATGTGCTCAACAGTGGTTCTTGCCTAATGGTTTCTCATTGGGATACAGGCTCCCAAACCAAACTGTTTAGAACTAAATCCCAGTTGGACCACTTCCTAGCTGTGTGGACTGGGAAAATTTGCTTATCTGCTCTGTGACTTGGTTTTTCTTCTAGTAGGTGGGGAGAGCAATACTACTTATTTTGTAGAATTAAATGATATATTACAAGTAAATACTTGCATGAATGCTCATCATACAGTAAGTATCAATAAATGCTGGTCTATTATCATAAATAAAATTAACTTCCAATTTGATATATGAAACACTGTTTCATTGTTGCATTAAACCACATTCTTTGATTACTAGTGATGATAAAGGTTTTTTTTATGCTTATTGGCCAATTTGTATGTGTGTATGTGAATTGTCTATTCCTACCCATTGACTACTCAGTTGGGGTTGGTGTTTTCTTGTTAGAGATTTGTTAGAGTCCTTTGTATATTAAGGAAATTAACCTTGTGCCTGTGATCTATACTGCAAATATTATTCACTGTTTATAATTTGCTTTTAATGTTTGTCTATGATTTTTTTTCATGACGTAAATACTTAAACTTCTATGTGATCAAATACAGTATTTTCTCTGACATTTTCTTCTATTGCTTTATGGTTAGAAATCCAGCCCTCCTCCCACATTAGTTTGTGATACATAATTTATCATTCATAAATTGAGTTTTTATATGTTCTAATGTCTGTTTTGAGATTCACTAAAAGATTCCATTTTTTTGCATCAACATGACAATGTTTTAATTACTCTAGCTTTATGCTTTAATACCTGATAGCTTTTCTCTTTCAAATTTTTAAGAAGTTTTTGAATGCTTATTCTTTCAGTTTATTTTAATATCATGTTATCAAGTTCCCACACATGAAAAATCCTTTTAATTGAATTTGTATTAAACCTGTACATTAATTTCTGTTTTAGGAATTTGGAATATTTCTTCAATGATTGCAATTTAATTTTAAAGATCCTGCACGTTTGCTGTTTTTGTTTTTGTGGTTGTTTTCATACAGGCCTATACGTTTCTTGCTAGGATTTTTTCTACAACTTTTAATATTTTTGTATTATAAATGGACTTGTTTCTCCCTCTATATGATCTAACTTATTGTCAGTAAATGGGGGCATATACAGATTTCTGGATACTTTGTATTTGGCAACTCTGAAGGTTTCTTAGGAATTCCAGAAGGTTTATAGTTTCTGGTTCAGTCAGTTGGGTACATAATCAGATCATCTGGAAATAATGTTTATTTTTTTCATTAAACTTAACCTCTTATTTCTATTGCACGGATATTGTCAGTTGCTGAAGATGTGTGTAAGACACAACGTCTAAAGCAATCTGTCCTTCCTTGTTCCCTCCACTCTGACAACAACCAGAGTGCGGGCGGGGAGGGGAGAGTGGAGAGAGATGGTGCTTATTTGAGAACAGGTGAAGGAGGCCTCTGGGTAGCAGTTTCTGTAGCCCTGAGCGCTGGTTCCAGGACTGTGGTCAGTCATCTGCAACCTTCCTTGTTCCCTTTCCCTCTGCCCAGGTCCTGCTCCTTTCTCTCCCTTCTCCCTCCCTCCCTGAGGACATGGCAGTGGCCAAAGCCTCTGCACTGAGGAGAGAAGTTGCTAACATGCTTCTTGTTCCAGTAGGAACTTGTTGGTCTTTGGGCAAAAGGTGGGACCTAGGATCAGGTGCAAGGGCCCTTAGTGCATCTTCCTTGATGCAATTCCTCCCTGCTCCCCATCTTCTCTGCTCCCGCCTTCCTTGGAGCCACCAGCAACTCCCACTTTGATTCCTACAACAGCTTTCTAAATGGCTCCCCACCAATCCATCCTCCCCACAAGCTAATATTTTAAAAACTAAAATCAGAATGCACTCCTTTATTTAAAACCTTTCAGGCTCCCTGTATCCCTCAGAATAAAACACATACTCCTGAACACGGTCCCATGTGCTTGCACCTCTCTTTCCCTTGTTCTCTGGACTCCCACCACTCTGCCTTCTTTCTGTCTCTAGCACACACCGAGAGCATTTCATTTCAAGGCCTTTGGACTTTCTACTCCTTCTTCCTAACATTCTTATTCCAGTCCTTGGCATGTGTTCACGTCCTCATTGTTCAGGCCTCATATCCAATGTGCAAACCCACACCCCTCCCTAGCCAGAGCACCTTGTTTGTGCTCTTCGTGGCGCTTACAACAATCTATAATAATTTTGTTTATTGTTCACTTATTTGCTGTGTGTTTGCCACTTGGAATGTAAACTAGAAGGTATCTAGGATGGTGGCATGGAAGGGACTTGAAGAACAGCCTGAGTTCTTCCTAGAAAATGGAGTCTGTTCCCAGGGCTTGCATGCGTTTCGGGAAATGATCCCAGGGAAGGAGGAATGCTGCCGATACTAATGTCTATTCTCATGTGGTCACTGCAGGGGACCACTCAAGACTGGGGATCATGGTGAAGGGCATCTTCTATGCAACTACACGGAATGAATCTCAGAACTGTCCACTCAAGGGACAGAGGAAGGGGTATCTACCTGCCAGATCTGATTTGCTGTTCTAATTAAGGGCTCGCCTTTCCATGGGTGTATGCAGGACCAGATACACAATTTGTGAAGCCCAGTGTAAAACAAAATTACAGATCCTTGTTTGAAAAGTATTAAGAAATTCCAGACAGTGATAGATGAGCCTGCACCAAGCCTGGGGCCATTCTGAGCACAAGCCCTGTGCCACAGCACAGGTCTCATGGCCAAGCCCTCAGGCCCGTAGTACGAAGCCGGGGGACCAAGCAGTTTGCTGCAGGCATCCCTGTGTGTGTCAGAGTATCTGAGAAAGCCCAGAGCAGAAGAGGTACGTGATGAGGCGCAGCTGAAGCAAGGGCTCTCAGGTTTCGCGTGCAAACATATTGCTTAGCAGTGGCTGGGGCAAAAGGCGAGTGAAGAGGATATCTGGCTGGGCCGCCAGAGGTATCAGAACTCCGAATGAGTAAATGACTTTGTGCTGCTCACTGAAATATGTCTAAAATTCTAGAAAACCTAAATGGTAATTTGGAGGACATTCTTTTATTTTTGATGGTAATGGATATATCTCTTTTGCTTCACCATTAAGTGTGCTCTTGGCATTGGTTTAAATGAGATTGTACTTACTAATGTGAGAAAACACACCACTCGTAGCATTCTGTAAAGTATCAAAATATTAAATCATAAAATAGTTTTGTTTTCTTCTGTTCTGCTTACCTATTGCTATGTCACAACGGAACCCCAAATTTAGTGGCTTAAAACAATTCCCTTTTATTATACTTCATGATCTTGTGGTCAGGAATTTGGGCAGGGCTTGGCTAGGTGTTTCTTCTACTCTATGTGGTATCAAGTGAGTCACCTGGTGTTATTCACCTGCGGGGTAGGCTGGTTTGGAGGACCTAGGATGGCTTTGCTTATGTGTCTGGTGTCTTGACAGGGTTGACTACAAGTCTGGGCTCAGCCGGGACTGCCAGCCAGGGAATCTACATGTGTCCTCTCTAGCATGGTGGGTGCAGCTTGCCACTGACCAGCTGTGTGATCTCAGAAGACAAGATGATTCCTCTGAATGCTGTGGCCTTATTTATAAAAGGTTAATACTACCTTACAGGGTCGTGTCCAGGCTTAAATGAATGTGTGTAAAGCGCCTAGCATGGTGCACATGAGTATTGAACAAAGTTACCTGCTATTATTATTATTTTAAATCTTAATAAGCAGAATAAGCTGAACACAATTTTTCTAATTATTGAAATTTGATGAAAGTCTATTGATGCAAGACATGTAGTTGTAAGTGTTTTAAAAAATTCTTAGTATTTTCATATAGCTAGGCACACAAAAGAGCTCAACAAATACTTGCTTATCGGCCTCATTCACTTATACATACAGCATAACGAGAAAGGGCCGTTAATGGTTCCAGTTTGTTCCCTGTGAGGTAAATATTTAATAGGTGTGTTGCTCATGTGATAGTGACTAGCTCCCAAACCCCATACACCTACCCAGCCTCAAAAACCCTAACTATGATGACTACTTCTTTTTATCATTTGCAAGAAGATAAGAATTAATCTTTTGATTTTCATCTTTCTGAGCTTTATTCCCTAGTAAGTGAAACCAGCCATAGTGTTATCAACCACGAAGCCTGCTTTAAATATTCAGTGGTTAGCACAGGGACAGTTCAACACATTCTTCAAGGATTAAAAAGTGTGCACACTAAACAAAACAAAAAAGTGTACACACTAATCGAACAAATTTGTAAAATACTGGTACTGTGGGCTACATATAAGTTTATGTACTTTAAGCATTTGCACGGTTTTCTAACCATTCCTAGAGAGCATCTCTGTCTGATAGAACTTTCTGAGATGATGATGAGAATGTTCCAGGTCTGTGCCATCCAATAGGGTAACCAATAGCACATATGGCTATCAAGCACTTAAAATGTGAGGAATTGTATTTTAAATTTCATTTAGTTTTTTTTTAAGTTTACTTACAGTATTTTTAGTAATCTCTACACCCAAAATGGGGCTCAAACTCACGATCCTGAGATCAAGAGTCTCATACTCTTACGACTGAGCCAGCCAAGCGCCCCAAATTTCATTTAGTTTTAATGAATTCAAATTGCCACATGTTGCTAGTGGCTCCTGGATTGCACAGAGCCGCTACTGCAGTAAATGACATTTGGAGACTCTACCAGTGTTTAAAGTCCTCGAAAGTTCACTTCTTTTTTTTTTTTTTTTAAAGATTTTATTTATTTATTTGACAGAGATAGAGACAGCCAGCGAGAGAGGGAACACAAGCAGGGGGAGTGGGAAAGGAAGAAGCAGGCTCATAGCGGAGGAGCCTGATGTGGGGCTCGATCCCATAACGCCAGGATCACGCCCTGAGCCGAAGGCAGACGCTTAACGACTGCGCTACCCAGGCGCCCCAGAAAGTTCACTTCTGTTCAGCTTCTCTGTGAACTTTGCGAACTCTGTTATTCTGAGCTTGCTTAAGTTTAAGGTGTTAGAATGTAGATCCAGAACAAGACGTTCCATTTCTCTAACTTGTGCCCAAGGTGACGTGGATCATAGACCATGGCAATTCCCCCTCTGAGCTTAGAAGTGGCTTTATAATTTTTCTCACTATTAGGCTCTGGGAAGTCATTGAGAGAAGTTAACAATAAGCTAATACTTACTGAGGGCTAACTATGTGCTGGACATTTGATTAAGTGTCACCACAGAATTAAATCCTAATCATTCCAACCACAGCTCTGCATCTTCTTCTTGGTGTCAGGAACCAAGATACTCTTCTTCATTTTTTCCTACTATTCTAAAAAACAATAATTATCCTAGGGACTTAATGTCCGAATGAAGGGATAAAGAAAATCAGTAGGTATTTGCTGAATCTGCCCCCAAAACTTATAAGCAAACAAAGGAAACGAGATAAGTATATATTCAACAGAAATTTGCACAAAATGATTAAAACCTGCTAAAAAGGTATGAAGGTAGGAGTTTGGACTTTTGGATTCCAGTGGCTGGGGGAGGGTGGGGAATGCTGAGGAAAAGCATAATTAGGAGTTTAAGCTGTACTATTTGAGGAAGAACTGCCAGACTTCTACAAAGCCATCAGGAAAAAAAAAAAAAAAGGATACCACTATGCTCTTTCAGTATCTTGTTCTTAAAAAACAAAAGTGATCATTCCTGGAACCCTGATAAGAAGGTTCCAGTAGGCAGGTCAGCTGAGGTTCAGCCAGGAAGGCTATTTACTTAACAATGTGCTGCCGGGATTGAAGGGAAAGAAACACTCTTAGTTTGAAACTCAGACTAGGCTATAACCCCTGGGAAAAGGATTCACATATTTTCTAGGGAGAAGCAGAGGTTATCAATAATAATAATAGTAATAACCCCACATAGCTATCGCTGTTATAAAAGTCACATATGAGAACTCTTCTCATATTCATATATGATAAATGCCACTTTTTCTTTACATCAAGGTAATAATGCATTTTCAAATTATCAAACAGCTAAAAAATATCTGATTGTCAAACCCAAGCTGGAGGTGAATTCTCTGAGGCTAACAAGTGCTTATCTTAGGCTCTCACAGGTACAGATTTCATTTTGTTGTAACAAATATTCATGAATATGTGCCAGGCTCTGTGCCAGGTACTAGGTGTATATTGGAGGATGAAAGAGACACAGTGCTTGTCCTCATGCAGCTTAGAGTCTAGTGGGGGAGATGCACCTGAAAAATAAATGCCATAATAAATATCTAATTAATGCCGTAAGGGAAAAAGCACAGCATGCTATGGGAGACAAAAATGGGGACAATCTAATTTCAGTTGGACAGCCAGGGAAGTATAGATTCTGGCTGTTCTTTCACTGTTAAACAGACCCCACTCAGCTGTCTATCAGGGATTTCTCTACATAAAATAATTCTGTAAGCATCCAAGTGATTTAAGTATTATTTCAGGATTTTGTGGTCAGAAGCATTATTCAGTTTCCATCCTTGACATGTAAGTCAAAAACTTTTTTCACTCCTAGTACCCTGTAACACAAAAACCCCCGACATAATCCACATGTCATTCCCTTCAGACCTCAGTAAGGTTCCTAAAACCTCCCTCATTCCATGCTCTTCAGAAGCCAAAGCCCGTTCCCACACTTCTGCAAATTCCCAAGGAGCTTATGCTCTCATGGTCACCTCTGGCCTCGAACTCCTGCTTTTGCAGTGAGTTTCAATTATGGAATATTGC
Source organism: Ailuropoda melanoleuca (assembly GCF_002007445.2). Lineage (NCBI taxonomy): Eukaryota > Metazoa > Chordata > Mammalia > Carnivora > Ursidae > Ailuropoda > Ailuropoda melanoleuca. The sequence goes on from NC_048220.1 coordinate 36,199,004, forward strand.
TTCCTGTAAATGAGGTTTCTGTTCCATGCCATGCTAACCCAGATGTGAAACTCAGCCTCCTTTATGATTGCCACAGAACTCCAACTCTCATACAACATTTGAATGTATTTTGAAGATCTGAGAGGGGAGGGTGAAGAAGTTTGCATTTGTCAGGGTAAGTCAACTGCTATAACAAACAAGCCTTTACTGCAATAACTTAACAATAGCAAAAGGATATTTTCTTATTCTCATCATAGTCCCGTGGAGGTGGCAAGGGGCTGGATCCATACAGTCCTTCACAGACAGAGGATTCGTTCATCTGGTGGCTCTAACATCTGCTGGGGTCATGGAGCCCTCCACCTGATCTTCTGCAGCCAGCATGCAGGAGAGGGAAGAGTGTGAAGGATAGGGTGGTAGTTGCCTAAGCCAGGCCTGGAGGTGGGGGCATCAGTCCTACCAACATTCCATTGGCTAGAACCAGTCACGTGACTGTACCTAACTGCAAGGGAGCCTGGGAAACGTAGTCTAGTTTCAAGCCCAGGAAGAAAATGGTATTTTGTAGAACACCTAATCTTTCTCTGTCATAGGAGCTATACCACAGAAACACAAACAACTTCAAATTTAATGTTACATCTCCTAATTTTAGGAATTCTTTGGCCTTTTCACTATTGGGGATTTTTTAATGTAATGCCCAGGCTCACGCAGACTTTCTTCCTCTCACTTTACTCCTTTCATCCTTTTCTGTCTTCCCATAACCCAATACTCCGCTTAATTTTTTTTTCTGAAAAGGATTTTCAACTTTCTCATTGTCTGTCTCCCACAGATTCCTGAAGCTCTCACCATCCATCAAAATGGCCCATCAGAGAACACAGTGTTTCACTAGGGAAATCTTCACGGGCCATCAAATTTGAGGCCGTCTGAGATACCATATGACATGTGTCTATGCTTCTCAGACTGATGTAAATGTATTCTGGAGAGTATGAAGCCTCAAGAGAAAAAAAATCTATTTCTGGCTCAGAATAATTCCCACAGGAGCCATGTCTGTGCTCTCCCTCTTCTTTTGCGGGAAGAGTTCCTTTGCACCCCATAGCTCCAATATGCTGTCTAAATCTTCCAAATATGATTGGAGTGTGTGTGTGTGTATACACATGTATGTTACATTCTTTCTTTCCTCTGCTGTTGAAACTGAACTGTGGGTCCCTAAATCCTGCCATGTCCTCCACTTGAAGAGAAAAGCAGAAGTAAGAGGCAGAGAGGAAAATCGAACTATGGGTTTCAGGCCCTTGAGTCACTCCTTTCCTCGTCCTTCCTGGTTATATGAGCCAATATTGCCCTTCTCTCTCTGACCTAGTTACATATGGTCTGTCATCTACACCCAAAGAATTCTGACTTATATAGCATACATGGCAATTTTCCTGAGGTGTCACTGTCTACTATCAAATTTGTACAACTCCCCATTTTTATTTTAAATCATATCTATATCTATATGTCATATTCTATACATATATATAATTGAACACCTTCCTACAGCTAGGTGCCCACATCTGTACATACGTAGAGGTGCTTAAGTGATAAAGATGGAGGAACACTCCCTATTCTCAGTTTGGGGAAGGGTCAAACTCCTTCTTCACCGAGGAAGTTTTGCCTGGGGAGCCCATGAAATGATGACCTTTTTATGTGCTTTCTAGCTGGACGTACTTTGAGGTGTGGGGCAACAGAAGCTGGGATGTACAAAAGAGTCACAACATCTGAAAAGTCTGGGGAGCCATGTGGCATCAGGAAAGTTGGTCCAGCTTGCTTCCTGGAAGCTGTGATAAAATTTATAAATAATTTATAACACAAGGACTTTAAGAGAGGCTTATAGGAAAGAAAACTCAGTGCTATCTCAAGTGGCTGGGAGCAAGCTGCTAGTCCTCAGCTACCTCCCCCACTGCAAGAAAGTGCCAGTTCTGAATAGAAAGGAAACACTTGTAGCTCCATTTCCTCCCTCTCGGGCACAAGCAGCTCTAAAAAAAGAAGCAATGCGAACAGAATGCCTCAGAAAGAGTGGTAGCTAGGGTTTGCAAACTGATGAGGAAGCAATAGTGTTAGAAATAGTTTAAGATTAGGGCAAGCAAAGAGATTTGCAAATTAGAAAATATACTCTACAGGGATAGAAACATCAGATAGGATCGGCCTCACTACATGTTTTGTTTTGCGGTGTTTTTCCCCCTTCATCTCACAGTTGCAATCAGCATTATCTTCGAATCTAACCGTTGCCTACTTCTTGCTTCTTTTCTTCTTCTACCTGGGAGTTTCTATTTGTATTTTAGCCACCTTGTTTGAGTAGACGATCAGCCACAGCAGGATATGGTTTTTGTTTTTTGTTTTTTTCCAAGTGAGATTGAGCACAAGGCTAGCCCCACAACTAACAGGGCTGGTGTCCTACATAAACAGCTGCCCATGATTTTCATTTGTTTTCCATAGATTTTCACAAATAAAGGGATCCAGGACTCTGTGAGAGTCACTGTCATTGTTTTCCTTTATGTGAAACAGGTATCAAATTTTAGGAAAATAACCAAATGACCTACAATGGAGTTGGTTAGGATCACTAGATTTATCATATAAAAACTTGTTTTTGGTTTCTGATTTGGGGTTGATTTTATTTATTTATTTATTTATTTAAAAGATTTTATTTATTTATTCGACAGAGATAGAAACAGCCAGCGAGAGAGGGAACACAAGCAGGGGGAGTGGGAGAGGAAGAAGCAGGCTCCTAGCAGAGGAGCCTGACGTGGGGCTCGATCCCATAACGCCGGGATCACGCCCTAAGCCGAAGGCAGACGCTTAACCGCTGTGCCACCCAGGCGCCCCTGGGGTTGATTTTAAAAATAAACTGTTAAACGGGATGTTTTGTTAAATATGATTCAGTTATTAAACATGATGGTTTTTTGGAAAATTCATAGGTTGCATTCTCATATCCATTACATAAATGATTTCCATATTACTCTGATTACAATTAATCTAAAAGATAAAGTATAACTCATATTTTTAAAGAAAGTTCTAAAGTCACCACATTTGGTGTGGTGATTTTAGTTTAGCAAACATTGCAACAAAACCAAGATCACCATGTCTTGTGATCTGTCAACACTCAGATACATAGCATACTCCTGGGCATGGCAACTTACTCCTGTACTTCTAGTCTGTGGAAATGTCCCAAAACTATGATGATAACCAGAGAAATAGTAGTGGTAAGTTGGCAGGTCCCAGGTGTCCAAAGTGCAGCTCGACTAGGTTATAGAATAACTAGGTTGTCCAGCCTTCTATGTACTCGTTTTCCAAACAGGCTACACATCATAAACCCCAGAAAGGTTTAAAATGTTTTCCCATTTATTTTTAAATTTAAAAAGAGTAAGGGGTGTCTGGGTGGCTCAGTTGGTTAAGCGTCCAACTCTTGATTTCAGCTAGGGTCATGATCTCAGGGTCATGGGATCGAGCCGCAAATGGGGCTCTGTGCTCTGCCCTGGAGACAGCTTGGGATTTTATCTCTCTCCATCTGCCCCGTCCCTTCCCCTACTCGTGTGCATGCTCCCCCAGCTTGTGCATTCTCTCTCTCTCTCGAAATAAATAAATAAAAATCTTTAAATGGAGTGAAATTCACTTTTTGGTGTCAAGCTCTATGCATTTAGACAAACGCTTGTTATCACCATCACAGACAAGATGCAAAGCTGTTTTGCAACCCCTCCCCAAATTGCTTTGTGCTACGTCTTTTTACCCAAAACCTGCTTTCCAAACTCTAAAAAACCACTAATCTCCATTTTCCAGAATGTCATATAAATGGAATACAGTATGGAAAGTGGATTCCTTCACTTTGTATACTGCACTAAAGATTCATCCTTGGTTTTTGTTGTTGTTGTTGTTGTTTTGAGACAATGCGAGCATGAGCAGGGGGAGGGGCAAAGGGAGAGAGAGAATCTTAAGCAGACTCCACGCTCACTATGGAGCCCAATGCAGGGCTCGATCTCATGACTCTGAGATCACGACCTGAACCGAAATCAAGAGTTGGAAGCCTTGGGGCGCCTGGGTGGCACAGCGGTTAAGCGTCTGCCTTTGGCTCAGGGCGTGATCCCGGCGTTACGGGATCGAGCCCCACATCAGGCTCCTCTGCTGTGAGCCTGCTTCTTCCTCTCCCACTCCCCCTGCTTGTGTTCCCTCTCTCACTGGCTGTCTCTATCTCTGTCAAATAAATAAATAAAATCTTTAAAAAAAAAAAAAAAAGAGTTGGAAGCCTGAGTCACCCAGGCTCCACTCATCCTTGTTTTTGTATCAAAAATTTATTCCTTTTAATTGTTGAGTAGCATTCCATTATAGGGATTTATTACAGTTTGTTTTTATATCTCCAATTGAGAAATATTTAGATTATTCCCAAGTTTGAATGATTGTAAATAAAGTTGCTATAATCATTTATATGTAGATCCCTGGTGGACATACATTTTCATTTTTTCTGGGAGAGAATATCTAGGAATGGGATACCTGGAATCTTGTGGAAAACATTTCTATGTTCACTAAATTACAATCTCTTGGGTATGGGGCTTTGGAATATGTACTTTTAAAATGCTACCCAGGTATGAATTTTTTTTTTTATGTTCAGTTAGCCAACGTACAGTACATCATTAGTTTCTGATGTAGTGTCCAACAATTCATCAGTTGTGTGTAACACCCAGTGCTCATCACGACATGTGCCCTCCTTAATACCCATCACCCAGCCACCCCATCCCCCCCCCCTCGCAACCCTCAGTTTGTCTCCGGGAGTCCAGAATCTCTCATGGTTTGTCTCCCTCTCTGATTTCTTCCCAGGTATGAATTCATAATGGATACAGACTGTTCTTTTAGGGTGGTGAAAATGTCTTAGAAAGAGATACAGGTTATAGATATACAACATTGTGAATGTATGAAGTGCCCCTGAACTGTACACTTTAACATAATTAATGGTTATTATGTTATATAAGTTTTACCTCAATTTAAAAAGATGCTCCCCAGGTGGTTCTGATGTTTGGAAGTCCTGATCTTGGGAAGCTGTATCTGGGTGGGTTTCATGTTCAAGATGTCTATCCTTGTTAGAGGCTGGCCTCAGGAGAACAGACTAAGATGTGGGCCCTATCTTCAACTTATGAATCTGTAATAAACTGAATTTTCTTTAGAAAGTTTGGGGAGTCTTAACAATTCTTGGTGGTGAGAAGGTAAACCTGTAGTTGAAGCACCCTCTTGGAGGCTGCTCCTGGTTGGAATGCACCCAGAATTCTAGGTCAGCACAATTCTGCTCTGGTCTAACCAGAGCTCTAAGGAATGGACATGAAGCCTGGGTCCAGCCTCTCCTGGAGTAGAGAGCAGCGTGTCTGCGATTCTTCTAGCAGAGGACTACCAAGGACATGCCAGCCCTAGAGTCTGTTGAGACATTTTATAGAATAACGCTTGGGATTGTCTGGCTATCAATTCCCATCTCTCTGGGGTTTTTAATGTTTCACCAGTAGAGATACAACTGCTTATTGCAACATTGGAATAGATCACCTCTCATTACATATATAGACAACCTTATATTCATAACCCTGACTGTGCCAGAGTACGGCTAGCCCTGCAGATATGAGCCAACCCAGCCAGACAGTGTTGTGAGATTTAAAAAAGCATAGGACAATGAAATGAGTGACCTCAGTTTTGGATTTATTTTTTGCTGTAAACACTGAAGTGGAGGGACAGAGAGAAGATTCTCTGATCTCTCTGGTCCTCCATTCCCTATTCAAATCCTGCTTTAGACTCAGTTTCCCTCCTCGACATCCCTCTCTCCTTATGCTTCTGTTTTTGTCTTTTCTGTGTCACTTGTGTTTCTAGCCACCTTTGAAACCAGAGGACCCTCCTACATGAACACCTTCCTCTTCCCGGATTTGAGTTCCCAACCACCATGTCAATGAGGGAACAAGCCAATGAAAGAAGGTCGTTGGGAACTGGAGCTCAGAGTCAAGCTCAGTCCCTCAGGGTTTCCCTAAGCCACCACCCCAGTGGGCTGCGGGGAGTCTTTCTGAAAGGCAGGTGTCATCCCAACCTCTGTGCATCTCTGGGAAGGCTGAGTCTTAGAGTCTGAAAAAGACATACTTTGGCTTCCTTATGACTCGCACCAGAGGATCCTGCCCTAGTCTGCCAGGGGAGTCTTTTCTTTACCTTTTCCTTTCTCCCTGGAATGGAAACCTCTTTAGATAAATTGGTGTCAATATTGCAGAATTTTTGACACTTGTCTTCTCTACTTGCCTGGCCATCATTGCCTTTTCCCCATTAGGTTTCATGAGCTGAAACATGAAGGGGAGAAAGGCAGAGAAGATTGCACTTAAAATCAAGCAGAGGTAGAAGGATGGCCTGGAGAAAGGGTATTTTGTATGATGTGGGGGGCGGGGAAAGGAGAGGTGTGGGAACCAGGGGTTGGACCACAAGGAGGTTACAGTTCAAGCTGAGACAGGTAAGGAAGAGATCACTGACTGAACTTCCTGTCCACCTAGACTGCATCTGACCATGAGCGAAAAGGAATTTACAGCCCTCCACAGACACTTACCTTTCCTGCCTCCCCTGCTTTCTCAGGCTGATGTAGGCCCGGGAACAGTTACTACAGACTTAGTCATGGGGAGGAGGGGCAGCCAGGGGGAAACTCATAGGGAAGATAACTTGTTTGGCTGCCTCTTTAACTTCCTTCCTGGACTTCTTCCCCCAGAGCTTGGTGCCTTTATAGACTCCCAGGGTGGAGAGCTCTGTGGCTGTCTACCTCAGCAAGACTATGTACTTGACCATTTCTGACCGCTCCTCTTTCCTCAATCTCCTTTTTCCTGTATCCTATCTTCCCTTTAGAACTGGTGTGAAATTGGACTTAAGGTGTGGTGAATGGCAGAATCTTAACATGTTCACCCTCTCTCTACTTGCAGGTGATATTTTGTCCTATGCCCACTATTACCTGAAGAAATGAGCAGGGCAGAAGTGTGAGGAAACGGTAAGGAGTCTTGTGGAGATGTATTTTTGGATGGGGGAACATAATGCATATTACATAGGAAACTGACTTGACACTATTGACTTGTATATATGAAAGGTCAAAATTCCAAAGTATTGTATGGAGGCATAAAGTTAACATGCTTATCCATCCATCTATGCATTCGCTAAATAATTATGGAGCCCCCCTATGTAGAACGTTACTGTTCTATATGATTACTATATTATATGCTGGGGAGGAGAGGGGGAAGAGACAAAGAGAAGGAAGATAGGGGCGCCTGGGTGGCACAGCGGTTAAGCGTCTGCCTTCGGCTCAGGGCTGCTCAGGGCGTGATCCCGGCGTTATGGGATCGAGCCCCACATCAGGTTCTTCCGCTATGAGCCTGCTTCTTCCTCTCCCACTCCCCCTGATTGTGTTCCCTCTCTCCCTGGCTGTCTCTATCTGTCAAATAAATAAATAAAATCTTTAAAAAAAAAAAAAAAAGAGAAGGAAGAACCTAAGGCAGTTATTGTCTGGGATTTAGCATGTGAGAGAGACTGAAAATCTTGGCTGGCCTACACAATGGTGATCCCTAAGGAAAACATTACAAGTGCTTCTTCACTGCCTGTAAGGGAGACCAAGAAAGTACTTAATGACATCTTGGCAAATCATTCCTCAAGGCACATTTCCCACAAGGTTGTGGTTACCTAGGTCCACCCCTCCCCCTTTAGTTGTAACAGTGGCGAGCAGACCATGCTCTGTCATTAGTAAAAGCTCTTTTTGTGGGAACAGTGGTGTACTTGTGGACAGAAGTTCATGCTGAGTTCTATTTATAGCTTCTGATGACTCATTAATATGTTACCTTAGCAAAGGCAAGCTCCAGAGCCAGGCTTCTATTACTTCTGAGTCAAAAACATTCTCACTGGAATATTTTGATGACATAAAAAGCAAATTGTCTATAAAACACCCCAAGCAATGTGCATGCCAGCCCTTTAATTGGTGTAATTATTAGCCACACTTACACTCAGTACTGTAAACTAGAGTTGTCAGAGGTCCCTGAATCTTCCAGTGTTTACCAACATCTAGATTTTGTGTTAAGGGGAAAAAAAAAGAATTCACTGGTAGTCTTCTGAGGAGTTAAACCAGAAGTTGATCTGGAAAATATGTTAACCAACCTTCAAAAGTATTTCCGTTCCCGGAAGTCTTCACACCCTTTGTGACTATACCCTCTGTGACATTTCCACACCTGTGACCTTCACACTCACCACGTTGATTCCAACAGACAAGTCGTGGTCAGGGCTTTATAGAGATGTTAAGGTAAGACTTTGAAGCTGCTGCACTTCATCAATTCAGTCTGAAAAACAATCTCTGTGGTTAAGCACGTTAAATCCCCTGTGCTTTCACGGCAGCTTGGCAAAAAGTTATTACTATGAAGGCTTGGAGGGGGAGACCAAGCGCTCTCACTGAACTTAATTAAAAGGAGTTACTCATCTTCTATGCATTTTCGCGGAACCTCATCATCCGATATCATTCTGTGCTTTGTTAAAAATGTAGCATATAACAGAGACTACCGATGCCAACTGCTAGCAAGGACTGGAAGCAACTGAAACCTTCATACATTGCTGTCCATTCCTGGTACAGCTACTTTGGAAAACAACTGGGCAGTTTCTTCTAAAGTTAAACACATACTTAGCATACAATGTAACAATCTCACTCCTAGGTATTTATCTAAGAGAAATTAAAACCTATACCCTTGGCAGGGGGTGGTGCATGCGGTGGAAACAGAGTGTTCGCCCAGACGAAATGGCACCTTGGAGAGCATGACATGTGGGAGGAGCTAAGGATATGGAGCATGGAGGGCAGGGGAAGACAACAAGACAAGGTGAGAGATATACTCAGCGTGAGGCTTTGTGCATCATGGCAGGCATTTTGCTCTTCATTCTGAGATTGATGAGAGACTATTAAAAATGTTTTACGCAGGAGAGGGACCTAATCAGATAGGACTTTCAAAAAAAATGAGTCTGGCTGCCCTGTGGAGAAGAGACTGGGTGGGAGGAGCATATGACTGTGGGGAGCCTGGTGGACTGCCAGGGAGAATTCCCCAGGGGCCGGGGGCTGGATTGTAGCCTTGGAGATACTCTCTTCTATCCCCCATACAGCCCTGAGATAGTTTGCATGGAGGCCTTTTATATAACAATATTTCTAATAGAAACAAGAATGATCAATTGCTCCTCTTAAGATTTGTTATTATAAAAAAACCCAATATATAAAAATGAATTCATGTACCATTAAGATAAATTCTAGCACACAAGGAAAAGTATGTAGTCATCTCCTTATTTCAGGACTAAAACATTACCATTATGAAAACCTTCTTTAAATAAGCCTCTTTGCTCATTTTTAAAAAGGGATTCAAACTCTTCTTGGAACACAGTGATATCAGGACTTTCTAACAATCAGGGCTTTTACACAATAGGAGAGGCTGCATGGGGAGGCCATGGGAGGCCATGCCGTGGTCTGGGTAGGGGTGCAGGGGAAAGGCGTCCCAGAAAATGTGGTAGGGAAGCTGGTAGTGACTGGGGAAAGGTACCAATCCTAAAATTTTCAAATCCTAGAAATCCTAAAAATTTCAAGGCAATGAATAGAATAAATACATTAAGAGCAAAGCTTTCAAGGGGCATTTAAAAACCTTGGGTGTTGGCTTCTTAGAGTTAAATATGGAAGTGCAGCCACTTTTTTGATAATTCCTTGATATCTGGAGTAAGATGGAACCATGTGCATACATGTATTCATAAACATAGCACTACATGTGGCTGAAGTCTTTGCAGTTCCTGAGCTCCAAAGTAGTGGGTTAGGGGCAGGGTGAGGGCTTAGTTAGGTAGTGTTTCTGAATTCAGAGAAACAGTGACAATAACTCCAATTTCTATTGTGTAGCATGGATTGACACATAACTGCTTTTGGGCCAAATGCTGCTTGTTTTGTATGATCTGTGAACTAAGAATGGTTTGTACATATTGTCTGATTGACTCAACTTCTAAGTTTGAGATAACTGCAGATTCACACACAGTTAAAAGAATACAGAAAAGAAGTTGATAAATTGGATTTATTAAAATTAAAAGTTCTGTGCATCAAAGGACTATCAAAAGTGTGAAAAGGCAACTCACAGAAATGGAAAATATTTGCAAATCATGTACTTGATAAGTGATTAATATCTAAAATATATATTCTTAGTCAACAACAAAAATCCCCAAACAATCCTATTTAAAAATGGGCAAAGGATGGGGCATCTGGGTGGCTCAGTCAGTTAAGTGTTTGACTCTTGATTTCAGCTCAGGTTATGATTTCAGGGTCGCGTGACTGAGCACCCCGCCCCCGCACTGGGCTCTGTGCTGGGGGTGGAGGCTGTTTGGGATTCTCTCTTTCCCCTCTCTCTCTGCCCCTCCCCCAGTCTCTCTCCCTAAAAAAGGGGGGCAAGGACTTGAATGGACATTTCTCCAAAGAAGATACAAAAATGGCTAATAAGTACTTGAAAAGATGCTCAACATCAGTAATCATTGGGGAAATGCAAATCAAAACCACAGCGAGAAAAAGAAAAAAAAAAACAGCAAAAGAGCACCTGCACTCATTAGGATGACTATGAAAAATTGGGGGAAAAAAACTCAGAAAACAACAAGTGTTGGCAGGAATGTGGAGAAACTGGAACTCTTATGCACCGCTGGTAGCAAGGTAGAATAGTGTAGCTGCCACGGAAAACATTACGGGGGCTCCTCCAAAAATTATAAACAGAGTTACCACATGATCCAACAATTACACTTTTAGTTATATATCCTAAAGAATGAGAAGGACTTGACCATATATTAGTACACTTAGGATCACAGCAGTATTATTCACAATAGCCAAGACAGCTTAAATGTCTAGTGGATAAAAAAATGAACAAAATGTGTGGGATACACATACAATGGAACATTATTCAGCTTTAAAAAGGAATGAAATTCTGGGTGCACCTGGATGGCTCAGTTGGTTTAGGTGTCCGACTCGTGGTTCCAGCTCAGCGGGGACTCTGCTTGGGATTCTCTGCCTCTCCCTCTGCCTCTGCCCCTTCCCTACTTGTGCTCTTTCTCGCTCACTCTCTCAAATAAATAAATAAATAAATAAATAAATAAATAAATAAATATCTTCAAAAAGGAATAAAATTCTGATATATGGTAGAACACAGCTAAACCTAGAAAACACTACGCTAAGCAAAATAAACCAGACACTAAAGGACAAACACTGCATGATTCCACGTATTCTAGGGCATTGAGAACAGTCAAATTCATAATGACTAAAAAGGAGCTGCAGGAAGGGAACAAAGAAGAGTTTTTTTTTTTTTTTTTAAGTGGATCCTGTTTTGTTTTGGAATGATGATGTTCTGGAGATGGGTAGTGGTGAGAGTTGTACAATACTGTAATGCCACTAAGTTACAAACTTAAAAATGGTTAAAATGATACATTTTATGTTATATATATGTTACCAAGATTTAAGAAAAAAAAAAGGAATACAGATAGATCCCATGGATGCTCCAGTTTCCCCCAGTGATGGCATCTTAGAAACTACGCATTATATAACTGGGAAGTTGACATTGAAATAATCCATTGGTTTTGTTTAGATTTCCCCAGTTTTACATGTAGTCATTTGTGCAGTTTTTACATTTTTTTAATGTCTGAAAACAATAAAAAGAATAATATTGTGTGACAGGTGAAAAGTATATGAAATTAACATTTCAGCATCCATAAAAAAAGGCTGATTGGAACACAGCCACGCTCGTTCATTTGTGCAATGTTTATGTCTACTCTTGTAGCGATCGTGGCGGAGTTAAGAAAAATTGCAAGAGACATATGGCCTACAAAGCATAAAATATTTACTACCTGGCCCTTTACAGAAAAAGTTTACTGACTCCTGTTCTAGAGTATGATTAGCTGTCCCCGCCTCCAAATAAAAGCAGCAAGTATAAAATAACTTGGGGAAAACTACTGAATAACATGTATAACTTTAGGCAAATGAATCATAATGAAAATGATTAATTGTCAAGGGTGATATTTATAAAATGTTAAGTCAGTGCTATTTGGCCTTGCTGGGAATCTTACTTGTTCCCAACACGCATACTCTTAGTTCTTCTCACCAGGGTGAGTGTTGAGTGTTGGGTTGGTTTTTTGTTGTTGTTGTTCTTGTATTTTTAGTTATTATACCATTGAATATGCTTTTGATTTAAGTAACAGAAAACAGAACTAAATGCAGTTTAAATAATAGGAAAATTGTATTACCTTTCATTAAAATGTGAGAAATAAAGGGGACTCCAGAGTTGACTAGTTCAAAGGCTCAAAAATGTAATCAAGGAGCCAGGTTCTTTCCACTTTTCTGTTCTGCCATCCTCAGTTTATTCTCAGGTACACCCCCTCATGTTCTCAACATGGCTGCCATAGCTCACTGTGTCCTAAGATTGGAAGAGGGGAAAAGGCATGTCCCTTCCTCATGTGCCACTGTAAGGATGCTGTAAACTGCTGCAGAAGTCCCCTGACAGACTCCCTTCCTCAGAAGAAGAGAATACCATGACCAGCCCAGACTAATCCGGATTCACCCCTGGAATGGGGAAGAAACCTGTGTTTCTGAAAACTGTGGTCATCTAATATGTGAACCAAATGGGACTTTGTTAGTGAAGGAAAATGTGGGGGAATGAATACTGGGAGGTGACAGATATGTCTGTCACAGTCACAGTTTGGGTGTCTGCAACATTAGTGCAGAGTGGATGACCTAGGAAGGGGCTTTCACCAGACACCAACTCTGCCAACACCTTGATCTTGGACTTCCCAGCCTCCAGAACTATGAGAAATGAAGTTTTGTTGTTTATAAGCCACTGCGTCTATGGGACTTTGTTAGAGAAGCCCAAATTGACTAAGACGCCGTTTAGTACTGCTCTCCATCTGAGTCTTAGAGTACTTCTGAATGCTGATTTTCCTTTCTTAGGTGACATAAATCAGTAGGAGTCATCTCAATTTGTGGGTGGAAATAAAATTAACATCATCTTGATTCATGCTGAATTTCAAATTTACCCACAGTCAACCCACCCCCTCCTTTTAGGAATAGGAGGAAAAGTCTGAGAAAGGTATCTCTGACTGAAATAGAGGAAAGAGGTCAGCATTATCAATGAGAGGGCTTCCAGGACAGTAAAGTCAGAGGGGTGGGGGATGCTACAGGAAGGTGGTCTGGGAGCTGAATACTGACATGGCAGGGGCATTGGGGCAAAGGCCACCAGAACTAGAAATCTGGAGTAATGGTGATGCCTCTCCCTTAAATTCATTCGTCACTCTGACCTGAATCTGAAATCCTGAGTGATTAGAAGTTTAAGATGGAAGCTACTGGGGGTACCTAGGTTAGCCTCAGTTTAACCTTGGTTAAGCCTCCAACTCGTGATTTCAGCTCAGGTCATGGTCTCAGGGTCATGGGTCATGAGATCAAGGCACATGTCAGGCTCTGTGCTGGTCTGGAGCCTGCTTAAGACTCTCCCTCTGTCCCTCCCCACCTGCTTGCACACACACACACACACACACACACACACACACACACTCTCTCTCTCTCTCTCTCTCTCTCAAAAAAAAAAAAAAAAAAAAAGTTAGAGGCTTTAAATTCCTCAGACTAGTCCAGAGGAAGACTTTCCTGGCCAGAGTTAACCCTAGAACAGTTAACCCCCAGTGCATATCACTCTTTGCTTGCTTCTTTCAGGAGGTCCAGTGTCCCCACAATAATTGCTAGAGTCTTGCAGAGGGCTGTGGGAGGTTGGGCCTACCACTCCCACAGTCACATCTCTTGTCTGCCTGAATTATTTGTGATGTTCTCCCTAGGGCCAGAATATCCTCACACCCTTTTTCAGACTTTTGAGAACCTTCCCTGAAACTTCTTTTGTATCCATCTGCCCTGAGTGCATTTGATTGATATCCTGAGTACAATCTGGATCTTGGTAACTACTCTCGGAGCGTCAGGGACCTTTCAAGAATGGGGGTGCAGAGAGATGGGGGCGGGATAAATTCTGAGTGTGGCAAGGAGGGATTGGAAGTGCCACACTAGTGCCCTATGATGTTAAACAGTAGACTACTGGCATGACGCTAGGGCCCACTAACACTCTTGGTGAGCCAGCGGGGTATGAACGCGAGGAGGTGAAGTGGGGACAAGCAAGAAGGATGCTTCATATCTCAAGTACTTTCCCTTCAAAATCCTTTTATTTTTTGGTGTGGTTAGTAAAGAATTTTTGCTTCAAATTCATACACCTATAATAAAACTATAACCAGAGTGCTTTGGAAAGAATGTTTTATTAATTCATATCCCTATTCTCTTGAGAAAGGAGATATAAAATCTGATTGTATAGCATGATTAGAATTATTAGAAATAAAGGGGAAAAAAAGACAACACAAAACAGAAACAGGAACATGACTATAAAAGCACACCATAAGCATTAGGCATGATTCAGCGGCAAACTCAACTCCAGGGTTACCAGCAACCAACTCGAAGTGGAGAGGGCCGCTGGTTACACAGTTCACATAGCTGCTAAGACAAACAGGCCAGTGGCCCAAAATAAGTAAATCATTCTTGGTACTAAGACCAGACAAATGCTTTAGAGAGTCCCCTGTAATGGAACAGTGTGAAATGCTGAACAATGTGGTCAACCATATCTTTACAGGAGATCCAATGATAAGCTTACTTTCTAATAGCATCTTTCATTATAGCAAATTTTACTCAGGGGAAGGGTGGGTGGTGGTGGTAGTGGTTTCTTTGAAATGTCAGTGTGTGTTCATAACTTTGGAAAGCCAGAAACATATTGTCAGTTTAAGACATTTCAGTGTTTCAGTGAGGAAAAAAAAAACCCCTAAGAGTCCATCTTCTAAAAGAAAAAGAAAAAGTCCATCTTCTGAAGTCCTGTCTTCAGAAGCCCTCATATCACTGTTCCCCTCCCCCCCACACACACACTTTTCTAAATTCGCATTCCATGGCTTGGCTGAGTGAAGGAAAGATTATACTATAATAACTGTTTTTAAAATTAAAAAGAAGCCACCAATTAAGGAAGCCAGGCAATAAATTATAGTGAAAAATGATTCACTCTTATATAATAGTAAGCCAGATTTTGTGGGTCCTGGAGCTTATACAATTTGGGACACTCTCTTTAAGGAAAATAATACAAAATTATGAATATAAAAATTATATAAAAATAAATATACATAAAGGGAAAATAAATCACAACAAATTACTTGCGCCACGGAGATTTGAGTCCTTTCCTTCTGAGATTAGGCAATTTACCAGAAATGCTGACAAAGAAAAGCTTCCTGATTACAACCTGCCCTCCCCTTCCCACCAGCAATGAACTCCCAGCCTCACAGGGGCCTGGGCAAGTGAGGGGCCCTGCAGCTTAACCTTCATTAATTCATGGCTTTATAGAGAAATCTTCTGAGTTCCCGTCACTAAGCCTACCAGCTTTTCCTAGAAGAGGAAGCTTCTCTCTTCCACTGATAATGCAAACTTTGAACTGTTATTGACAAGACACCAAAGAAATCAATGTTTTTATTTCTTTGAAAAAGACTCCCTATCCATCTGGAAGAAATAATAGCTCCTAGTCTTGTTCTTTTTAAAGTGATCATTTGCCCTTATTCACATGTCAGACTCTAAATATGGGGTATCCTTGGCTCTCATGCAAAGGAATTTCCAGAGAAGCGTGTGGGGCCAAGGAGGAGGAATGTGAGATCTGTTCTCCTCTGTGAGGCGCACAGCAGGAAGTTGGGAAAGTCTGATGTTTCTGAGTGTATTTTCTGTACATCTTGTCCTCTATTCAAATCAATTTTACTTCTATTTCTTGGATGAGGAGCTGTAATCAAGCTGCCACTGAAGAGCTGTGAGAATTTTGACTTCAGCTTTGTTCCTGATGAATTTAAAAAGTGGAAAAGCCGGATGGAAAAACGATCTCCAATCTAAAAAGCAAAATCTACTTCTAGAAAAATATTGCCAGTGACTCAGAAAAATTAGAATTTAAAAATGAAACCTCAAGGACACAGGTTTTGCTGAGATTGTTTCCTCTTTGCTTCTGGTACTTTTACTCTGGAATTTAAGCAGTGTTAGCATATTTGCTACACAATAGATTTCCGGGGGGAAGAGGAAAGAGTAATAGGTTGAGTTTAACTGAAGGAAGGCAAAGCCCTCTGATGATTAACACAAAATGGAAAGCGGTCAGATTTTTAAGAAGTCAACAAATGGCAGGTTACAGGAAAACTAGCACAGGAAGATTCCCTTCCACATCTGCCATGGTGCCTTGGGGTAACTGAGCTCCTGGCGGTAGCTGAATGTCAGTGATTCCCTCCAGGAACCGGGAAGGTGCTGTGTGATGGGAAACTGGGTGTGAGTGTGAGTACCCGGGGTAGGCTGCTCTCTGAGCCAAGCCTGGAAAGCAAAGCCTGGGGTTCTCAGAGCTCATTATTCAATCTCCTGGCCCAGGGGGCTCTGGAGAAATCAGGGAAGCCTTTTAGAACTGATGTCTTTGCTGCCAATGAGAACCCACCAAGCTCATCCACAGGATCACTGCACATGGGAAAGGAATGGGAGATGATGCATAAGGAGAAAAAGGCAAGAAAAGAAAGTAAATGTCAGTTCAACCCCAAAGTATGAAGAAGAAACACTGACAGACAGCTCTGAAGCATTCAACTACAGTGAACTCTCAGTAACTCAGAATAGTGTCAAAGGCGTATGATGTGAATAAAAACGTAAACTATGTGTTTTTAAAGTAAAGGTAAATTTATTATTTTAAGGCATATTCCTTAATAGTTAAGGAGCTGAGGAAGCAAGTAGAAATCCTCCTAAGAATGTTTAAATGCTCAGAGGAGTAAAAAAAAGTGTAATTGGGTCAATTGTTATAAAATAGATGCTAAAATTACTTTAAGTACTCGAACATGTCTTGTTTCCTTCAGAAGGCTAAACGTGATTTCTGATTTCTGCATTTGTTTTGCAAAAAACTGCTTTGATGGAGTGTGACTATCTCTCCAACTTACTCTGCAGCTCTTTCTTGTTTGCAGGTGGGAAAGCATGTGGTCTTACCGCACGTGGAATGCGTTCGTGTACTGCAGCAGTCATCCCGTAACGCTGGCTCCCGTTTCGCATTTACTACATATCAGGCTCTGTACTGATCTCTTTCTGCGTATGCCTTTTGAGATTTTTTTTTTTGAACTGATAATCTCTACCCACTAAAACATTTAAAAGAAACTGAAGTGCACAGAGCGAGATGTCCATAAAGTAAGTCTTCCATTCTTGTTCCCTAAACATTCTGCCCAGAGTCACCTCGGCTCACCAGTCCCTGACTGTTTGCCTTCAAAGAGAGTGTGCTGAGCATTTATTTACAGGACATCACCACATTTAGTCCTCACTACAACCCTACACAGCAACTACTATTATTCTGTTTGTTAACAGAGGAGGAAGCTGCAGCCCAGAGCGTACTTGCCCCAGCTCATAAGAAAATAGGAGAACCAGGATCAGAACTCACATCCGTTTTATCACGGCTGCATTTCCTTCCCATTATCCTCACTCCAGAGGGCCTCGAAGCCTGGACTCTACCTTCTCCCCCATATGCTTGTCTAGATCCTACCCATCCTCCAGGGCCCTGCTCAGAATAACCCTACTAGCATTTATTGAGTGCTTACTGTATGCCAGGCTCTTATATACTCGATCTTCTTTAATCCTCATGCAAGTTCTACGAGTCATGTGCTATTATCGTCCTCTTTAACAGAAGTGAAACTGAGACTTCGAAAGCCACACAGCTAGTAAGTGGCAGAGGCAACACTCAGCCAGGACAGCCTCATCTGAGGCCCCTGCCTCCCAGCTAGGACACACCCACACCGCAAAGCCCTCCCAGACCCCCAGCGTGCAGTGATTTCACTCCTCCGGGGACAGCCTTAGCACTTCTCGTCACAGACCAACGTGGCATCTGCTTGCCAGTCGTCCTGTATTGTTCTTGGACAATTCAGCATTCTAGGTTCTTCTCTTCCAACTTTGCTGTCATTCTCAGAGAGCAAAGACTCTGTTTTTAATGCGTGGTCATAATGTTTAAGAAGTGCTTGGCAAACAGTAAGTGTGCAATAAACAATTGGTTTATTATTAAGAAAAAGTTTTAGCTCCATGTGAGCGGCTGTAGAAATCCCGATGAGACAAAGTAGAACAAGAAAGTGGACTAATGAAAATCGAACTCTTCAAACCTCTGTCTGGAATCATGTCATCGGCATATTTAACTTCTGGAAAATCAACTCTATATGTGCACTAGGAAAAAATGAGAGTGGACAAAGGGCAACTGAGCAGTGCTGTGATTTTGCCCACCGCTGCTCTCCTGGAGCTCCGGCTCCGTGGAAGCACGCCCCTGGACAGTCTCAATCTTCCAAGAAAGCAGGGCACCTGCACGGCCCTCTCTCTAGCTGCTGGCGCAGCCACACGAAGCCCCGGAGCCCATGAAACATTCTGAAGAAAAACTCTTCGACCTTGGGGCTCTGAGTCTTCATTACGGGTAGCAGCACCTGGGGCCACCATTTCTGAAAGAAATTAAAACTCTTTCCTCCTAGCTTCCATGAACTCAATGGCCTCTCAACTTCATCCCTGATTCCTAAGTGGTGTAAGGTCCAGCCTACCACTCCCCGCCCTCTTGCCCCAGACAGACGGTCTATCTCAAGGCAGTAAATGATTCACAGTGGCTGCTCCTGCTGGGGGGGGAAAAAGTAGAAGAAAACAAAAATTCCATTGATTTGACTAAGAAATAGGAGGGACTTTGGCCATACTCTCTGGCATAGCGTCTACAGGGAATTGTCTTGGCTGAGACACGCCAGCAAACCATCCAGGAAGAGCAGAATCTACTTTTCATTTCAGAGGGAGAGGAAGAAATGGGCAACTTGGGGCAGGGAGAGAATGGAACTGGTGGGAAGTTTTGGAACAGCTGTGTGTTTAAACCAGAGGCCCTGGGCCAAGGGCAGTCAGAGAACATGAAAATTCCAGGCACAGAGGATTCCTCAAAGTGCTGACCCCTCTTTAGGCAAAGAGAGAAGTGGAGAAGTAGTCATGAAAGCAGGAGATGTGAGCTGGAAATCCTGAGGGGGCAGTCTACTCCAGTCTGACAGGAGTTATCTGTTGACTTTGGCTCATCAGATTTCCATTTGTGGTTTTGTTTTTGTTGTTGTTGTTTTTAACAAGGAAACATCTCTCCAACAGCTACATGTCTTTTGTGGGGCAGTAGATCCCATTTCATTCTTCCCAAACATGGCTGATAGGTAATAAGGGGAGAAAAGAGACCACTTTATACTTTCATACAAAATTCTTAATTTAGGGGTCAAACCTTTTATTGTTTGGTTCTCCCTCTAAATAATTCCGTTTTCTGTTTTCCCTTCTGGCAGTGGGGCTCCCCTCCTTGCCCCTCTGCACCCCATCACCCTCCACCCTCTTTCTCTACTTTCACTTCAGTGGCTGGCAAAATCAGAATGTTATTTCGTTTTGAGATAGTCACTGCAGAAGTTTATGAAATCTTTTTTTTTTTAAGATTTTATTTATTTATTTGACAGAGATAGAGACAGCCAGCAAGAGAGGGAACACAAGGGGGGAGTGGGAGAGGAAGAAGCAGGCTCATAGCGGAGGAGCCTGATGTGGGACTCGATCCCATAATGCCGGGATCACGCCCTGAGCCAAAGGCAGATGCTTAACCGCTGTGCCACCTAGGCGCCCCTACGAAATCTTTTTATGTAGAGGTTCTACCAAAGCAGTCTAAGCCTCTCTTCTTTTGCAACAGTTTAGGGAGCCTGTGCGTGTTGTGAGAGGGGTTGGTGCTGGTGACAGATCAGGTGGCCTCTCAAGGACGCCCCTCCCTGTGTACAGAAGAAGCTGATCCCTAGAGTGGGGGCAGAGCATGGAAATGGGAAAAGGCTTCTCTGCTTCCTCCTCAAGATCCAGTTGGGAGGCCTGACCATTTTGGCAAATAATGGTGGATCACTGCCACCACTTTATTATGTGGTTGATTTGGAAAGCAGATTGCTGAGACTGTCAAAGCAAAGCAGAACCTTGAAAACTGCTTTTAGGTGAGAGCCTTCCTGATATCCACTCTGGGATGGGGTCTAGGGCACCCGTGCATGCAGGGGTACCTGAGGTCTTTTCGTATCAGCTATGTGGGGTGGACAGTCCCCTTCCTGAGTAAAGCTACACCGGGAAGTGGGGCGTGGGGTCTGAGGCAGCTCCAGCTCTCTGAAACTATACTCTGAAAGCAACTAAGTAACAAGAAATAACGACTTGGGCTATAAAGCAGGCTGATGCTTTATTGAAGCCACTGAATACAGAACGCGGTCTAATGAATCATAAAGCAAACAGAAACCTGAGAGAGAAGGCGGGAGAGAGAAAGGACAAGTGTGCATCTTGGATTCTAGATGCACTGCGCTGTCTGTGCTGGTCTAAGAACGGACTGCGCTGGCCCTTCCTGGACTTCTACCTCTAGGTTCTTTTCTGCTTCCCCTTGCCCTATGTTTCCTGAGGTCAGCCCCACTTCTTCAGTAAGCCTTTCCTTAGGCCACCAGATCCTCCTGGGCTTCAGGAAAGCCTCCTTTCCCTGTCCTTCTCCAACGTTCCGGCGATTGGAGGCTCTAAGCATAAGCCATCACACCGATGATCTGAGTTGGTACCCAGGACTCGTCAACAGTCATGATGGTCCCCACGCTGCTCACTGAGCTCAGCTAAGGCCTGCCCTGGGCCCAAAGTCAGTGGCTGGGAGTTAAGACCTACCTTTTAAAGGAAAGAAAGAGAATGACTGGATGACAAGGTTTGGTGTGTCATGCTTTCTATTTATAGGTGAAACCACATTCGGAGAAAATTAGTGACCATAAAGTTGGCATCCATCTATCTGTATTTTTAGGCAGTCTTCTGTGGGGGAATTTTTCTTCTACTTTTTGAGAGAAAATAAAAGCCCCTGGAGAGAAACTCCCTCCAATTTTTGCCACACACCTTTCTCCCGCCCATCCTTTCGTCAGCTCCCTCCACTATAGTTGAAGAGGTCGCTCATGGCCAGTGTCAATGCAGGCTCTCTAATTTCCCTGCAGCCTGATGGGCTTTGCTCCGAGCTCGTCCCTTCTTCCTGCTGCCTCTGCTTCATTCCATCAGCAATTAAACCAGCTCAAGTTTCTCCCATCCACAAAACAATGCCCTCCTTTGTTTCCACATTCCTTTCTAACGTATTCACGATATTTTCGTCATTCTGTATTCTTGATAACTCTGGCATCTGAGGCCTTGCTGACCAGGGAGGGTCCACCTCTGTCCAGGTTAGCTAATTCCTAGAGACAAAAACCCAACTCACCTGTCCTGTGTAAACTAGCCAGTTCGGAATCCCTACCCTAACAACGTCTTTTATGTGGCTCTCACAGGACTGTTACACTTGACCCACTCTCCTCCTACCCTAATCGCCGCAGGCCCAGGTACTAGGCAACTACAGACAGGCCCTCTGCTCCAGAGCCTGCTGGAATTACTCATGCTAGCCAGTCCGAAGCCTGCTTACCCTGCCCTGCCTTGCCTTCCTGTAAAATCTACAATAAAGTCTTCTGCCCGTGTTTTCCCCCATCTCCCTCTGCCTCATGACTGACACTGGTGCTTCCCCCACGTGGCCCGCTGCGGCCTGACGTGCCCCTCCTCTTGGGAACTCTAACAAACTGTTTTTCATGGCAGTGGTCTCCTGATCTGCCAGCTTCTCATTACTGGAATAATAATGAAACCTAATTTTAAAACATCCGTCTACTTCCTTATCTGTTTACCTTTGGCTTCAGTCAAGTATATTGAAACAGGTGTCTACACTCACCATCACCACTTCCTTACCCTCCACTCTGAAGTGCTCTTGAAATTTGGCTTCTCTCCCAACATTTCTCTAATACTGCTCTGTCAAGATCACTAATAACCTTGGTGCTGAAATTTAAGGCGGCTTTTCTGGCATTATTTGATTTAAACTCTAAGCAGCATCTGATACTGGTAACCACTGTGTTCTTGAAACTGCTTTCCTTTGGCTGTACTGATATTTATCTTTTCCATGGCAATTTCTTAGAATCTTTTGTGGGCTCCATTTCTGTTAATCTCTTTGCTGCAGAATCCACAGAAAATTCAACGGTATACTTGTCATGTCCCCATGGATATCCACCAGCATTTCAGAATGGGGACATCCTGAACTGCGATCATAGCTCTTCCCCCAGCCCACTCCCGCAGGACGGTATTCCCTTTCTCAATGAGCAGTACCGTCATCCCTGTTGTTGCCCCGTGGGGTAAGTCCCGATGGCGTCCCCAGCTCCTCCCTCTCCCACATTCCCCACATGTGGTCAGTCACTGAGGCTTACTACCAGTTTTACACCTTCAATTTTTCAAATTCACTTATTTCTCTCTCTCTCCCAGTTGTCCCTATCTTAGTATGAGTTCTTTTATCTCTCACCTGGTTAATCCGACAGCCTCCTAACTAATCTCCTCGACTCCATTTTTGTCCCCTTCCTTCCATTCTTCACATTGCAGCCAAAGCGCCCTTTCTACACATTCCCAAAAGAGCACGCAACCCCTTTTCTCCACTCTTCACTCTTTTGATTGTGCGTCATTACCCTTAAGACACAGTCCAGATTTCTCCATGTGACCTTCAAGGACTTTGATCTTGAGTTCTTTGCTTGCTTCTCTCGTCTCCTTTCCTGTCATCCCTCCTGCTCCCCCAACATAGTGAACTGTCGGCTGTGTCCTGAATGCCCTTTCTCATCTCTTGGCCTTTGTCTGAGCAGTTCCATGGACTCTCTTTCCTTCTTTTCCTGGCCCACTCTAGCTCATGATCAGATCCCAAGTTAGAGATATGAATCCCACCCTAAAGTCTTTTCTGATTTTTAGGTGGTTCCAGAGCCAACAGAGTACCCCCATCAAGAGTCTTACCACACTCCTGTCAGTGCCTGGGAATGATAAGCACCTTGAGGGCAAGACCACCTCTGGCTCACTGCAGTTTCTAACACCTTGCACACTGCTGCTGCAAATGCTTGTTGAATAAATCACTGTGATTCCAAACAGCGCTTGTGGGTGAGAGTGGTTCCATGAGATGGCCTGTCCTAAGAACACTAACATTATTGTCCTCATGTTCCTTTCGTCATCAAGAATAATATTCATTGAATGCTTACTGTGTGTCATGCTATTTTCCAGGGGTAGGGAAAAAAGCCAGACCACTTCCTTATTTATTCCATTGAAATGGTATTTAAATAAAGTCACTTTCATTTTTCTTTGTTTCAGTGATGATTACAATTGAGATCATTCTTGTAGGGGAGGGTGTATAGAAGCCCCAAGAACTAATCACTGATCTTAAGCAACACTGACCTCAGGGGGATAGATTTCCTAGTTATCCATGATATATTTTGACCATGTGTATCTAACCATTCATTAGAGGCCTGGAATTGTTAAGTCCAAAACATCACCACTTAAAAATATACTTGTTTAGGGCTTGTTTTTCAACTGGTTGAACTGGAACATGTCTCCCATCTCTAATTAATTCCTATAATTAAATAATTAATAAACTAAAGCCATCTTTTAGGTTGCTTGTAGAAATGCGAACACTAATATGATATGCTAATATTAATTGCTAATTTGGGAAAAAGGAGGTCATTGTGGGGCACAATGAAGTCACTATTTCTGAGTTAGTGGAATTTTTGATGATTTCCTAGAGCTAACAGATGTTTCAACGTGTGAGGTTTTGAGCATATCTGACAGAGGCTATAAATAATATTGTAACTTACATATTTGATACTGGCCACTGCCATCTCCAGAGTCTTTATCCACATTTGTTATAAAACAGTTTGCAAAGACCTAACAGGAAGAGACAGGCAATTCCTGGATGGAATTGTTCCATTTCACCTTCAGAGAGAAGAAATTGTTGCATTTAATGCTTCCCTACCCCACCATTCAGACTGGGAGGAAAGGTGTTCTCTTAGTCCACTTGGGTTGCTGTACCAAGTACCATAGACTGGGTGGCTTATAACAACAGAAATTTAGTTCTTCTGACTTGGAAGAACTAAATGGATCTTGCCCAATGGAGCTTCCTAGAGCAGAGAGGGGACCCCAAAGAAAGGTGGGCAGTTCAGATCTTGGGGCTGGTGGGAAGACATAAGCTGCTGGCCAGAGGAGAGCTGTTCTCTGCAAGAGAGACCAAAGGAGATAAACCTGAAGGGGTTCTGCTGGAGAGAGGCAGCTGTGCCACAGCCACCACCCGGGGCGGGGACGGGGTTGTGGGGCCGGGGCCAGAGCAGGACTCTCCCAGACTTCCGGGAATGCATCTTTGCTCCCTCACACCCTCTCTCCATAGGGCGATCCTGAGTGGTCCCATACAAGTGCCAGGAGGTTGGAGAAGAGGTGGATAAAGGAAAAGAGAAGAAGCTAATGACACCCAATTTTCCACAGCAGGTCTCCAAGCCGGAAGCCAACTTGGGCTAGGAGTTCAGATGAGAATTAGGTTGGAGTTAAGATGTTAAACTGTTCTGAACTTTGAACATCAAAGACTGTTCTTGGGCCTGAATGGCTATGGGACCTGCCTGAAATTTTATCCAGGGCCTGAAAAAAATGGTCTCTGTTTACTAGGGAATGATGGGCAACGTTAAAATTGCTTTCACATTCACTGTCGGCTGAGACTTACTTCTTGAAAGATAATGGGTCACAAAGGCATTTTGAATGTTTGCTAAAAAATTCAGCTTGATACTTTACGGCTTCTTTTTACGTGTACGTGAGTATGTACGTACATACATATCATACATACGTGATCACAGACTCCTACAGTTGGAAGCGTATTTACAGATGTTCTAGTCCAACATACTCATTTCATAAATCAGAAACATTAAGTTTCATTAAGATCTCTTTCAGTTCCAGTGTTCTGTGATTTTACAATATGGACAGCCACTCATCAGAGATGCTGAAATAAACCACACTTCTGTCTTACGGACATGCACTAGATTGTCTTACAACAGAGTGAAGTAACCTCTGGTGTCGGAGAGGTGCTCCAGAAGCCACCAGCTGGTTCCCTGCTTCTGCAGGAGACACAAGGATGCTTGCTGCTGCTTTTTTTTTTTTTAATAGACTGAGGATCTGTCAGCCTAAATAACTGCAATATTTGACCAAGTCAAGCCTGGGAGTCCAAAATTGCCCTTGTTTTAGATAAGATTACTTCTATTCACCTTCAGAGAATGTTTGGGTCCCGCCTGCCCAGAGATTTAGGCTTGCAGACTTACAAGATGTCGGTCTTTCCATAGAACCTTGGTTCTGCATCCCTGAGCTTTTCTCCCCACCCCAAAAGCAGAGGCAAAGGTGGAAGGATATTTCAGAGATGTTTAGGCAGGAAAACAGGAGAGCGGACAATGACCATAGTCCATTAATATCATTCCTTTGGGATTCTCCATTTAACATCACCAAATTCTCTCCATTACCATTCATGAACCACTTGCTATGCATATTATGGTGACTGGTGGGAGTGGGAAGAAATGGGGATCTTCTTTTGCAGCTTGGCAAGCATCCTGTGGCTGACAGAGCACCAAAAATCAGAATCCCACGCACGTCCCTTCTCCTCTTAGGCCCCTAAGGTCTAGAAGTAGATGAAGTGACCAAGTGGTTAAAATGTCAGAGGAAAGAGGCAATTGTCTGGAGCTGTGTCAGGGCCTTGGATATTCAGAAAAATACTGAGCGCAGTGAGGAATGTGTGGAACTTTCCCTGAGAAATCCTTTGGGCAATGCACAGATAGAACCTAGAGGTGTCTCAGTGACCTGACAGACTGAGAGAGGAGGAGGCCTAAACACCAAGACCTCTCTTGTGGCCTCGGGAATCCTCCAGCCCCAGTCCAGCCTGACTCTGTAAGCAGATGCAGCTGGTACCTGCTCTCAGCTCACAGGCCTCCCTGGCCTCCCAGAGTGTACAGGTTCCCAGAGTGTCCTTGCCCAGGTTGCTCGTCACCAAGAATTCTGAAGTGTTAGCTCCACAGGCAAAGCCAACAACCACTCTGTTGGTTTGCTGAGATTCCCTATCCAAGATGACAAAGAGCTTTTCCAGGAAAAAAGAGGAAGTCTTAACAGCAAAAAGCTACTACTGTGGTAACTCCTAAATCTCAGAGATTTAAGATGAGACAAGTTATTTCTTGAAAACGGTGAAGTCCATGTGGGTCTTCGGCCATGTCGGGTAGTGGTTTCGCCATCTTCTACGGTCTCCGAGTTCTCTGCCGGGTCCTCCACATCTTACTCTTGGCGAGGCAACAGACAGCATGAATGGCCCTATGAGAGGTTTTAGGGAGTTCGGACACATGACGGCCACTCACATTCACAATCATCCCGTGCCTCACCCCACTGCAAGGGCAGGGGACAAGTGGTTTTGCCATGTGCCCTGGAAGAAGAGGACACCACGGTATTGGTGGCACTGGTGGCCTCGGCAGCAGCCAGGTGGTGATCTCCCAGGGTGTGCAGGGACTGTGATCCACAGAGCCTGGGCAGGGAGGCTGGCCCTGACACTTACAGCTGTGAGGCAGAGTAATGGTCCTCATCTCAGGGGACTGCTGTGAGGGTTCCACGACTCCTGTGAGTACTGGACTTGGAACCGACTGTAGTAAACGACTGAGGGATAGTAGCTGTTTATGAATGGGAAGCACCTACACCAGGCCTGACAGAAGGACATGAGCAGCTTTCGTTTCTCCTGTTATTCATCGCTTCAACTAAAAATGTGCTTTTCTTTCTTTTTCTCTTTTTTTTAAATAGGTTCCATGCCCAGTGTGGAGTCCAACACGGGCTTGAACTCATAACCCTGAGATTAAGACCTGAGCTGAGATCAAAAGTCCGGTGCTTAGCCGACTGAACCACCTGGGTGCCCCTAAAACTGTTCTCTAATGTTGAGATCCTTCACAGACCTCCAGCTGCTTCTCCTTTTCTTTCCTGTTTTCTTCTTTGCTGCAGCTTTGGATGGCTGTTTCCGTTCTGGCTTTTAATTTCCTCCATCACACACCCTCTGGCTATAAAAATCTTTGCTTATGCTCCATCTGCTGGCCTCCAGTTCCCTCCCCACCACCAAATACCTCCTGAAAACCTCCTCTTAATGAAACTTTGTCTTTATTGCCCATTTAAAAAATCTTTCTAAATTAAGTGCCATGGTCCCCTCTGGTTTTCTACTTTTCTCTCTGTATATTTTATCCATTCTCACAGGAAATATACCCCAAGAGAAACAGGGCTATTAGCAGCACCAATGCCAGTAACTGGCAATCAGATTTCATGGAGTTCCCTGGACACTGATGGGCCAAAGTCAGAAAACAGAACCTGAGATAATTAACAGTCTGTCACTGCCTTACCCGTGTAAATGCAACCTGGAGAATTTTGGTTGGCACCCTCATCGACAATGAGCTTTACAATAGTAGGCATTTTGTTTTATTCACAACTGTCGCTTCCTCACCCTGGAACAATGCACATAATGGGTATTCGCAACTTTTTTGCTAAAATAATCAATCTCTGTCTGGAGAAGGGAGAGTGAGCCGCAGAAGGTAAGTGGTAAATGAAAAGAAGGGAACATTTATGAAAGACTACTTCGTTTCTTCTGGTATTCTCTGCCACAACTTTCTATGGAATTTTTAATTACAAGATTAAAGTCATTATTAAGAAGCATTGTTTCCTACTTCAAAGAGTATATTACCAGTGTTAGAAGGGAAAGCACATTTTATAAAAATGTATGTCTTAGGATCCAAATGGCCATTTTTCTTCATCTGTTAAAAAACAGAAAACAATGTTAAGCGTTAAGCGTTAAGCGTTAAGCGTCTGCCTTCGGCTCAGGGCGTGATCCCGGTGTTATGGGATCGAGCCCCACGTCAGGCTCCTCTGCTATGAGCCTGCTTCTTCCTCTCCCACTCCCCCTGCTTGTGTTCCCTCTCTCGCTGGCTGTCTCTATCTCTGTCTTATAAATAAATAAATAAATAAATAAATAAAAAATCTTTTAAAAAAAAATGTCAAAAAGACACCTCATCCATATTTGCTTTAATTGAAAAAAGGCAATTACCCATATATTCTTGCCAGGGAAATTTTAAAGTAATAAAAAAAAAAACAACTCAGAGCAAAGCATTATGTTAAGTTAATCCTGATTTTAAAATGGTTTGTACAGTTACCTTTCAATGTTGAAGATAAAACACACTTGGGAAGCTTCCAGACATTTTGTTCTAAGTTTCTTTTCTCATAAGAACCAACATTACGTTGAAAACACAGAAGAGACAGATGATTTTTAACTTTATGCTTGATGTCTGCATGTGCACATACTTAGGTCTATGCTACTCAAAGCCAATTCCCTATCATCTGGGGACTGCTTTCAAAGTTGACAGATCTTCCAGGCCTCTTTCCTTCCTTCTCCCTCTTCCAGAGTTCACGTGCACACCCACAGAATGTTTAAGAGGTTAAGAGAAATGAGATCACAGAAAGCAGTTTGTTTTGCCTCTTATGAACAGCTGTGTTAAAAAGGTTTGCATCAAGAGAGAGAAGGTAATGGATAATCCATTAAAAAAGCTGTAAACTGGAGGGTATTATGCTAAGTGAAATAAATCAATCAGCGAAAGACAATTATCATATGGTTTCACTCATATGTGGAATATAGGAAAGTGCAGAGGATCATAGGGGAAGGGAGGGAAAACTGAATGGGAAGTCATCAGAGGGGGAGAAAAACCATGAGAAACTCTTAAGCATAGGGAACAAAGGGAGGTGGGTGGGGGAATGGGGTAGCTGGGTGATGGGCATTAAGGAGGGCAAGTGATGTGATGAGCACCAGGTGTTATACGCAACTGATAAATTATTGAACACTTTATCTGAAACTAATGATGTACTATATGTTGGCTAATTGAATTTAAATTAAAAAAAAAAAAAGCCATGCCTCAGGAGTAGCAGAAACGCCTCTCTCCTCCCTGCTGGGGTAACTGCCATTGCTTCTTCTGTCCCTCCACTCTGAGAAACTCTCTCCTTGGCCCCTGGGTTGGGCAGGGAATGGCACAGACTGGGGCTGGTGAAAGCATGAGCTTCCATGTCCATCCCCCTCCCCCCCACTTCCTACGGAGTCTCAGCAGTTGGCTATCCTTTCCTGAATGGATCTACTGATGAGGAAATGAGGTCAAATTAGCATGAAGTATCATTTTGAGAAAGAAATACTCAGCAATGCCAACACTTTGCAGAGTGGCACAGCTTTGTCAAATGTGTCAGGTTTTTGGTTTTTGGGTTTTTTGGTTTTTGGGTTTTTTGGTTTTTGGTTTTTTCCTAACCAGTAAGGTTACCACTTTATATAAGAACCAGTCTAGATTTCCTCATACTCTGACCCTGTACCACTGTCTTTCATCTTCAGAATCTTGAAGAAGTACAATGTTAATACTCTGGATTATCATTTCACTAAATTGTCACTTTCCTACTGTGGGAATTTCTACCATGAAAATGTATTCTAGGAAAATAGTTTAAAAAAAATAATAAAATGCTATAGAGGTGCCCAGCTGGCTCAGTTGGTAGAGCATGAGACTCTTGATCTTGGAGCTGTGAGTTCGAGCCCCACACTGGGTGCAGAGATTACTTAAAAATAGATAAATAAATAGCAATATAATAATTTAAAAAAACAATAAAAGCAGAGAAACAATTTAAGAGTTAACTTGGGAAAATGAATAACGGAAATCTCATTTAAAGGGGAGTCAGGAAACCCTGAAAGGGGAGCTGTCCCACACTACCACTTGCCCCGTCTGCAGACCCCGCTAGTAACAAGCATAGCTCAAACTTCCCTGAAGGCTGAGGCTTACTTTACCATTCCACAGGAGGAAGGGAGTTTTCTCCTTGCCCAGAACAGTCCAGCCAGTGACAACTACAGAAACTTAGCCAATGAGATGATTCCACAGCCCCGAAATCTTGCCCTCTTCCCATGGACTTTCGTTCCCCACAGCCCCTCCCAACACCCTACCTGCCCCTATAAAAGAACACTCCTCCTTAGTTCCCTGGACTTGCCTGTGGTTGCCATAGTTTGCATGCCCAGAACTGCAATTTTCCTATTCCCAAACAAACTACTTTCACTGGTAAACTGGCTAGTTTATTTTTAAGGTTCACACGTTAAAAAATAATTTAATGGCTCCAAATTTTAAAAACGACCAAAATAGGGGCGCCTGGGTGGCACAGCGGTTAAGCGTCTGCCTTCAGCTCAGGGCGTGATCCTGGCGTTATGGGATCGAGCCCCACATCAGGCTCCTCTGCTATGAGCCTGCTTCTTCCTCTCCCACTCCCCCTGCTTGTGTTCCCTCTCTCGCTGGCTGTCTCTATCTCTGTCAAATAAATAAATAAATAAAATCTTTAAAAAAAAAAAAAAAACGACTAAAACAGAGAGTACACAGTTTAAATTATTTTTTTCTTCTAATAAATACAGGAAAAGCCTCATAACTTAACCTCATATAAATCTGTTTTATCCTTTATACTTTACACATTCCTTTTCCTAAGCATCTGCCACAGAGCAAACAGTCAATAAATGTTTGCTGAGAGAACAAATGACAGCACAAATGCATTACAATCATCTGCTTCTGATCCAGAACAAGGTAAGGCAAGAACAGAGAAGAGGTGCTGAGAATGGACATAATTTCCAGATCTTGACATTAGAACTGAATCCGTAAGAGGTCTTCCTGCCTCTCTGAGTGATGTCTGAGTTCTTGGGTCAAATGATTTAAACTAACCTTTCTTTTTACCAATAAACAGTGACTGGTTATGCAACCAGACAAGCAATTCAGACCCGTATATATCCATAATCTGCCTGGCTTATTAATATAAGGAGAACCCTGTTTATCCCTGTGATTCTAGGAGAGCTGGCCTGAGGAAAGGCACTGTCACATTCATTTCCTACCTGCCTTTCACCCCTTACCAGGGGCTGGTATTGATCTTTCAGCTAGGAGGGCAGTTAAGGGGGGAAACCATGCATTTCCTGAATATTGTAGGATGTGGGGTAACTACAAGATCAGACGTGAAATTGAACAGAGTGCTGCCTACATTACCACCAGGCTACACACCTTTAACAGAAAAATGGACTAAATTGAGCTGTGAACTGTTAACAGGTTCACAAGGTAACAGGGAGAAACTGTTCATCCATGAATACTCATTACGGTGTGATCTGGCTCATGATGAGCTCTAAGGGGAAATCCCATTCTTAGTGCAGTGTTGAGTCACGCATACATGTATTATATGGGTCTCACTGACCCTTGAATTATATTCTATCCAACAAAATATTACAATTTAATACAGTAAAACCTACGCATGATTCCTGTGCCTCAGTATCAGTGTTTGCAAAAGGATATATTTTAAAAATATCGCAATCTGCTACACAGTTCCACGTATTTTGTCTCTTCAACCGTGTTTGGAAGGAACAGACCCCAGGACGCCGCTTCCTCTGGCCTCCCACACCCTGCAACCTCTTTTCCAGTCGCAACCTTCGGAACCACCTTCTCCGCCACCCTCCGCCTCCCGGAAGAGCCAGCACCGCGTTGCGAAAATAGCCCCTGTACTGCCGCCCCCACCCCCAGCAGGAGCTCCCACCTTCGTCTGCACCATTCCACCCAGGGGGAGGCCGCGTCGACACCCAGCCCGCCTGCCCTGCGCGCCCCCCGCACTGACCTGTCTCGGGGGCTGCTGCTCGGCCGGAAGCACGTGGCTCCGTCGGCGGCCACTCCCGCCAGCGGGCGGAGGAGAAGCTCCCGGGTCCCCGGTATCACTTTGAAGATGCCAACCAAGCGGCCGGAGGCACCTCTTCCAGGACGTGTGGAAGCCGCGCCCTCCAGAGGGGTCCAACCCTGGACGCCGTCGAAGCCGCCTGGGTCCGGGGAGGAACCGGACACCGGCCCCTGTGGCCGCAGGCCTGGCCTCCGCTGGCCTCGCTGCTCATGTGCCGCCCGGGATCTGCCGCCCGCCTGCCCAAGCTCGGCCGCCAGTCGGAAGATGTCTCTGGCCTTCCGGACCCCCGCAGGCGGACCCAGGCTGGGGGGACCAGCGGAGGTCTCCTCACCCGGCTCCCCCTCAGGAGCCACCAGGAGCCTTTCCCCGAGGGGCCCCTTGACACCGCCCTGGTGTCAAGACTTTTGCCTGAGCCTCTTCCTGCAACCACCGGGCCTCTGTTCAACCACCCTGGAGCCCTCTCCCAATCCGTAGTCCAAACGGAAACAATAAAGCTTTTGCAGAAAATGAAATTAAAGTGCTCTTATATCTAAAAAATTACCCCCCCAAAATGTTATACCCAGTGGTATGCTGGTAAACCAGATCTCAAATAAAAGAAAGCCCTAATTTGTAGTGTTTTCCAGTTTCCATGGTGTAAATGTTCCCACCAGGGCCAACGTCAAGGCACCAATGGTTGAACACCCAGTTCACAGACTTCTTGAATACTGGATTTAACAATCAACTCTTACAAGCTGGTAAGAGCTGGCTCCAGCATATCCAAAGAAACAAATTCTTATTTATTATATAAGCCTTTGTTAGAACAGTAGAAAGGGCTTTATGGAAGTTTGACTCCTCATCCTGCACTAGTAGAATGTGGCAAAGGGGAGGGGGTGCCTCCTAAGCTCTCAGGAATTCAAGAGCTAGACATTCAATGGAAGGGAGATTCTTTAAATCCTTTCCTTTTTTCTTTGCATTTCTGTTTTTTCTTCCTCAAAGTCACTTATTCAGAGAACACCGGGGTAGATATCTTAGAGCGAGCTATTTCAACACATGAGAACATTCCCTTGGTTTTCAGCTTTTTTGGAATTCAAATGCTTGCTTGGCTTTGTCATAGAGATTTGAGAGAAATCCTCTGGCAGCCTCCTTCTAGCCGTAAACCACAGTACTGATAGGGCTCGCCGTCTGTTTGTTATTCTCTTACATACTTTCAGAAATGTCTTCTCATAAGTTATACTTTCAAACATGGTTAGTGTTTGGCTCCCTAGTGATGCTCCCGAAGTGTTTTTAGGGTTTTACGCTTCCTTTTTAAAACCTGATTGAGCATAATGCCTGTAGGCTCCGTACTTCATCTAGGATTGAACCCTGACAAAGTAGAGAAGTCACAGTTGGTATCTCCCGGGACACCTTGGAGCAATGTCTTAAGTGTTAGTCTAGGGAAATGGGTGTCATCTTCCGCAGGTGAGACCAGTTCTTCTTTGGTTTATTGCAGAGAACAATTCTTTGGGCTCTAAGATGGCTTTACTTCCTCATACACTGTCTTTTTATTATTAGCATCTAAATAGTTGGTAAACATAATTGGTTTCTCTTTAAAAGCTTTTTTGGAGTACTTTTATACATCACATGAAATCGAAATGGTGGAGATAATTTCCTCTCCTCATTCCTCTATATCTCTCACCGCTATGTCTCTGGTGGTGATTTGCCTTCAGTGCACCAAAGATACTGTTCGTGATCCTCTGTATGTGGGCTCAGTTCTTGCATTCACTGACCATGTGCCGCCAGCTGCAGTCCCCTACACCCTTCTCTCCACCTTCTCACCTTACAGCTGACCCCACATGTCCGAATCTCCAAACTCCAGCTTCCTATCAGTAAAGACAACATGTTACAGTCTGCCTTGTCCCCCTAAGGGAAACCGCAGTGTTTCTTTTGCTCTCATTTTTCCTAGTTGTGGACCACTAGCAATTGCAAGGTGATTCACCATTCACCATTAATAAAATTTTTACTAGGGATTTAATAATTAACAAGCTATTTCCTGTTTTTCACACATTAGTGTGAACACCACCTTTGTCCTTCTGATGACAGTTCTGCTAATACACCATGCTGACTGGAACTTGAGGTTTTGATACAATTTATTCATTGACTTTTCATATTTGACCTTTGGAGATTTCTTGAAGCTCAGCTGCCTAAAAGACCAAGGTTGGATGGACTAAAATAGAGATCAGAATGGGAAGGCATTTTCTTTGAAAACAATAGTTTTGATAGAAACATAAAGTTTGCTGACAGTCTTCATCTATCAGTATTAATATTTCTATGCCAATGTCTAGGAAATATGTGAATCTGATGGAATTTCCTGATTTTATTTTCTTAAAAAGATTTTCTTTATTTGAGAGAGAGAGAGAGCGAGAACATGAGAGGAGGAGCAGAGGGAGAGACAACCAGACTCTGTGCTGAGCGCAGAGCCTGATGCAGGGCTGTATCCTAGGACCCTGAGATCATGACCTGAGCCGAAATCAAGAGTCAGTTGCTTAACCTGATTGAGCCACCCAGGCGTCCCCAAGGAGAAAAATTGTTTTCCCTGAAGGCAATAAGAGAGGCTAACTGCTATATGTGAGAGCTGCTATCATGTGGCGTTTTTTAAATTATTAATTTAGTTTTTACCTTGAGTGTTATATTTTATGCTAAGTTCAAATATGTTCCTTCTTAATTACCCCATTTAAGCCCTATGGTAGATTCCAAAGGGTTGTTTTCAAAAGACTGCCTTTAAAATGTCAAGATGCTCTTGCTTAGGGACATGCACTGATAAACTTCAAAGAGTAGGGGCAAAAGCAAAATCAATGGTTATGTTTGTCTTTCTGGGAGGCACAATGTTTCTAATCGGTCACTTGGTGGTAAGGTTTTCTAAAATTGTGTATTGAGCTGTGATTTAATAGAGTTGGAAAGGATAATAAGCTGGAGTCACAGAAAGCTATTTATATTGGCTGGATTCTATGAAATGAGAGCATTAGAGTTTAGTGTTTACGAGGAGAAAGAACACCTGTGTTACACCAGGTGATTACCAAGGGAAATAAGAAAAATGGGGGGAAACCCTACCTTCCAACAACTCCAATTGGCTAGCACAAATTACTGAATTGGTGGACTCTTTCCACAAATCTTAACATTAGCTCCACTATGCCTGTACAGCTTTTAGGCTGAACGAATAAATTCAGAAAAGGATGCTTTGCCAAAGATGTATCACACCAATAAAATTTCTGGAACAGGAAAAGAATAATTTGGGAATTATGTATGTGGACTATGGGACTAGAAAGACCCTGCCATTAGCTGTGTGACTTTGGGCAAATTAGTTAACTTCTTTCTTTGCCTTAGATTCCTTCTCTTTACTTGGAGAATATAGGGTGATGAAATGATCCCAATGAAATAATGTATGAAAAGTTAGGATTTTTATGTGTGTAAATAAATGATATATCCTTAGCAAGGAAGGGAAATTTAAGAGGTAAAATAAGAGAATAGTCATTTTAGAAGAAAAACTTGCTTGACATTTTTTAAGTTGGGCACAAATCAGTGAATACCTAATATCTGATTTCATCAGTAAAATATTGGTTGAGGATAAATCTACCCTAAACAAGCCACTTTACTTGGTGGCAAAAGGATAACTGCTCTATTTAAAAAGATGGTAGTGGGCAGCATATTACTTCTTCATAGCTAACAAAAGTTCCTTAAATCAACTTCAGTGGGCAGGCCTAACTTTAAAAAATGCTATGTGTCGGGGCGCCTGGGTGGCTTAGTCAGTTGAGTGTCCAACTCTTGATTTCAGCTCAGGTCATGATCTTAGGGTCGTGGGATTGAGCCCTGCATCAGGCTCCATGCTCCACAGAGTCTGCTCATAATTGTCTCTCTCCCTCTCCACTGCACCTCCCCCATGCGTGCTCTCCCTCTCAAATAAAATAAATACATCTTCAAAAAAAGGAAAATGCTCTGTGTGTATATGTAAGTGCAAGGGTTAGGGGATGGTGGTTTTTTCCAGAGCTATAGACAGGTATGGTTTCTTTGTTTTTTTAATTGCTTTAGCCTCTTAGCTATCCACTTGATAAAGGGACCTTAAACGATCACTTAGGGATGGAGCTTTGGTTAGTGTGGTAATTTTTTGGATAATTCATAAATATTCCAATTCTCCCCTTTCCTGCTGTGGACGGATTGCCTTTGCTTACCTCATTTGGAGTTAGACATATCCATATGACTTGATTCGGCAAATGAAATGTGAAAGGACGTGAGGAGACTCCACTCGCACCTCCTCTGTTTTTTCTCACCAAGGAAGTGCATGCGGAAGTAGAATCCACATCGGCCAACTCTGTCAGCTGGTACGGGACATGCACTGTGAATGACAATTGTCAGCCAATGAGATTTGGGGGCTGTTTATTATTGAAGCAGAGGCTGGCCTACCCTGACTAAGCTAAGCAGTCTATGGCCAGGTAGCTACTGTGCACGAACATAGATTCAGAAGTAACCAGGTGACATAATAGAACCACCTAACTGACACTTAGAGCATGATTCTTCAAAGATGCAGCCCACAAGCAAAACAAAACAGAACAGAAAACCCTTCAGAATCTATGTCCTGGGAGCTCTTCCGTTTGCACTAGGATTTGACTACCCTACCAGCTACTGTCCAGCTTGGGTGACTGGTCATAGGCTTTCTCTTCTATAATCCCTAATTCAGATTACTATCATTGGCAAAATGAGATTGTGGACTAATAACCTCTTTATTATCACTTCCTACATCTCTCTACCTTGCCAACTCCCTCTCTACATCCCTACTTCCTTCCCTTCCTTCTTTCCTGG
Source organism: Ailuropoda melanoleuca (assembly GCF_002007445.2). NCBI lineage: Eukaryota > Metazoa > Chordata > Mammalia > Carnivora > Ursidae > Ailuropoda > Ailuropoda melanoleuca. Next base: position 36,235,515 of record NC_048220.1, read on the forward strand.
AAAAAAAAAAAACAACTGAGTGCCTACTATGCGCTAGGCCCTGTGTACATTTCTAGAAGTGCAAAGCCAAAGAACTACGATTTGGCCTTGGAGGAGCTTCTATGTAGTTAATGGCACAGTCTGATCTCTCTCAACAAATAATGCTAATCTAAAATGGTGGGTGTTGTACTTCAGATATTTACAGAATAACATATAAGCCTAGAAATAACATGGAACGACTAGGCCTTGAAATTTAAATCAGTCCAAACAACACACAAATACCTCAGTAAGATCTATGGTTAGTAGTAGTCTTTCAAACTTTACTAAGTCCTAAGTTTGGGAAAGTCTCAAGTAGGCAGAGACTATTATTTTCAAACAGAAAAAGAATGATTAAAGACATAGAGTATTTGAGGAATGTATGAGAAATGCCTATCTCATTCTGTTCGGCCAAGATGCAGATCCTTCCAACTCATGTGATCTTCTCTCTAATAGAACGATCATATCTGAAAATGACAATATGTGGAAATAATCAAAGAACGAAGCAGATACATAAACACTGGCAAATGATTTGGGCTGTAGCCAGGATCAGAAGATGTTAGAAAATACTTTACAGAAGACTGTACATTTAAAAGCCATAAGCTGGAACTGATTAAAGGAATTTGCTACCCTAATTTTGATTAAGTTTCATTAACCTAAGATAGAATTGCAATAAATGTGAAGAAAAAGTATGGAATATGCTTTTCTGTTGTATTTTATTCAGCAAAGCATACGTTTTTTAAACAAAATCATTCAGGAAAAAAAAATCTGCTGATACCACAGTGCAAACCAAATATAGCAAAGTTTCCCTGCTGATAACATATTGTGGCTTTTTATTTTGTCATGGAGACGTCATAGAAACTTACAGACTTAAAATATATATACGATCAAAGATTCCAAGCACTTACTTGGGAAATATCATTGGCATAAGGAGTTATAAAACTGTGAATGGCTTTTAGAACGCAATTTACTAAATCAGTCTTTGTTCTCACAAACTAGAGTAATCTCATCCTTTGACAGTTGAAAATATATATAATCTCTATTTTTACAGCTGGTGACCCACAGTTAATTTTCATCAGTGGCGGGACTGGCCAAGCTTTCACTGTGTTCGGCTGCTGTGCTATGTCCCCGTTGGCTTGGAATAGCAGGAAGCACTCGGTTTGTCCGCAGAAGTCCTCCAGATAGAACTGGGGAGAAAGAATAGAATGAGAGTCTTTCAAGGTTTGCTTCTCTCAGAGTCTCAGGAGGAATGGCGGTGGGAGAACGAGATTATTTCTGAAGGAGGGGAGGCATTTCTAAGGAGCTTGTTTTGGTGAGAGCCCAGCTGCAGGAGAAGGCTGTGTCTCTTTATGCATTCAGGCTTACCACATGTCATCAGGGATGTCAAATATGCACAAATACAAGACGGGGCCAAGTTTGATCAAAACATGATTGGGCCCTGCGTGCCTGGCAGGGCTCTCTTTTCCTGGGGTGGAGTAGCTGTTGATGGCCAAGTCTGCCTAACACTCTAAATGAGCCCCAAGACATCGGTACTGCCCTTTTATGCGAGGTTTTTATCGGGGTTCTCTTAGGAAAAGCCCTCTGTACCTTTCCATTTCTTTTTCATAGAGCTAAAGTTGATCAAAGATCTTTATCTTCCCTTCTCTTCTTACATTTAATTGTGAAGAGCAAAAAAGGTCCTGGGCTCTGCCAAAGAAAACCCCTTCCCTGGCTTCTCCAAGCCCCACCAGGATTCAAGGCTGAGTGACTACTTAATTAGATATCTTTGTGAGTCATTTCTGCTTAAAGACAAAATCAGGCTTGAATTTCATCCAGTGATTGAATTCACACCATCCCAAACTCTCACTTTACGCAAATCAGTAAAAGCAGAGGAATGGGTCTGTTAAGGAAGAGATTTTGGTTTCTGCTACTAACTCTTGGTGTGAGTTTGAACATATATCTCCACCTCTCCCTTTCCTTATCTGCAGAAGGACAGGGTCATACTAAGACCCCATGGTTCACTGTTTTTACTTAAGGAATCCTAGAACTCTTGATTGGTCCCTTCCAAACTATAGCCTGGGGCAGAGAAGACGTGGATATTTATTCTGTGCAAACAGTTGCCAGTGTTTTCCATATGTTACCTCATGTAATACTCCCAACAGGCTTATCAGGCTGGCACTGTTCTTACAGGATAAGGGAGGAAACTGAAGGTTAAGAAACTTGTCTGAAACAGTGCAGCTCTTAAATCATTCAATCTCTGCAATTAAGAGGGTATGGAGAAAGAGAATGAGAGAGAGAGTGGGTGAGAGAGTACGTGCATACTTGCATATATGTTATAAAGGAATAAAGGACGGGGCTGGGAGAGAAAGAAAAGGAAGGAAGGAAATTAGAATCCAGTAAGTACTTGCTTGTTTGCATGAGTCAGCTGACTTGGTGTCTTACAGTTTTGCTCCCGGCTCTGCTATTCACTACCTAAGTAATGTTGGGCAAATCATGTAACCTCTCTGAACTCAGTTTTCTCATCTGTACAACAGGCAGGAACCTGCCTCCTAGTACAGATATGAGGATATACAAACTCAGAATTTCTGGGTGTGGGGCCCAGAAATCTACTTTATAACAAGCACCCCAGGTAATACTTTGAGTACACTCAAACTTGAAGATCGCTGGCAGAATAGAATATATTTACTATTTTATATTGTAAGACATTTTTGTACAAAATATTATAAAATAAATCAATAATGTCAAAAGCAATATGGGTGAGCAGCATCTACATGATTATTCCTCCCTGTTTAGGGATGCATAGCTTCTGAGTACAGGAACCTGTACTGTTCATCATAGTAAGGAAACCAATGTCAAGAGACCTTCTTAAGAGAAGAATTTTTTTTTTTTTTTTAAAGATTTTATTTATTTATTCGACAGAGATAGAGACAGCCAGCGAGAGAGGGAACACAAGCAGGGGGAATGGGAGAGGAAGAAGCAGGCTCATAGCGGAGGAGCCTGATGTGGGGCTCGATCCCATAACGCGGGGATCACGCCCTGAGCCAAAGGCAAATGCTTAACCGCTGTGCCACCCAGGTGCCCCAAGAGAAGAATTTTTAAAGCGCCTTCTTAAACACATTAAATAGTACACAGCAAAATAAACTTCAGTCATTGTTTTTATAATCCAAACACAAAAATTCCTCAAGAGAGGGAGTATTCTTTTTTTTTTTTTTTCCTAAACAAGCATTACCAAGTTGGATGAAGCTTTAAAGACCGTCTCTCTTCTATTTTCCTGTCATTTACAAGTTTTGGCGCCTGATGTTCCCTCGGAAAATGAAAGTAAACTGAAATAACAGTTAGTTGCATCTAGACATGTTAACACTTGCAAAGGAAGCTGAAGACGATTCATATTACTTACATTTTTGGTCTGGCAGGGGAGCTAGGTTGCTCCGGGTGATAGGAAGTTCCCTGATTTGGGGTCTGTTTGGGGAGAGATGCTGAAAATTTTGCCCTGGGGACAAACACAATTGAATCAATCATTTGAGATGTAACCAAGTGCAAATTATAAAATCCAATGGATAAGAGAATCATGAAATTGTTAGAGATCGCTGAGTTTAAGATGCCAACAAGAACAAAAATAGTAACAGCTACACTTTATTGAGTTTTTATTATATGCCAGTCACTGTTTCAAAGAAAGAAAAAGACGTCGGAAATCAATTCTTGAATAAATTAGTTGAAATAAAATTTTATAAATAAGCACAGTTGGCCACCCATTCTATAAAACTTAAAAGTTTGAAAAAATAAAATACGGCATAAAGTATAATACATCCATCAAGTGTGCGGTGAATGACACAGATAAGTAGGATATAGTCTTCTAGGTCAGTGTTTCTCAACGCTGGCTGCACATAGGAATTATCTGAGGAGTTTAAAAAAAACACTGCTGCCCAGCCAAACACCATCAATTAAAAGAGAATCTCTGGGGCTGGAATAGGGCCTCAGATTTTTTATTTTTTTTTAAGATTTTTATTTATTTATTTGACAGAGAGAGAGAGACAGCCAGCGAGAGAGGGAACACAAGCAGGGGGAGTGGGAGAGGAAGAAGCAGGTTCCCAGCAGAGCAGGGAGCCTGACACAGAGCTCTCAATTCTAGGACCCTGGGATCACGCCCTGAGCAGACGCTTAACGACTGAGCACCCAGAGGCCCCAGGGCCACAGATTTTTATCAGTTCCCAAGGGATTCAATTGTGCAATAGGATTGAGCATCACTGCCCTAGAAGGTGGGATCTGGGTGAAGTCACCTGGGAGGCGGCTATTCTTTAATTTAGGCTGAAAGCAATGCCATGCCGGAACCATGTGTACTGGTTCTTGGGAACCGATGGTTAAAATTTCAGGAATTTAGTGAGCGGGTTGACATCACAGTGGTGGCTCAGCATTAGTCATGGTAGAAGTATTTACACCATGGAAATCAGCAAGCACTGATTTTTCTCCTGAAGAGCCAGCTTTAAATATTAATCAACACATTACTGATTATAAAAGATCAATCTAAATATCTGAAAATAGACAGGAATACTCAAGGTATTTAGGTCCTTTTAAATAGTTGACCAAATGGGACAGGATTAGACTCGTTTGCCAGTTTGGGCAAGAGATGCTCCCTCTCTAAACCTCCATCTCCTGACATGCAAAATGGTGAAACTAATTTTATCTGTCTTTTTCACTTGTCATGAAAATTAAGGAGAACAAATGTAAAGCATTTAGATTACAAGGTTAACACTCAGGAAACGTTAGTAATTATTACAGTTTTATTCTGCGGAGTGTTAAGCATGATCTCCTGGAGAGTGGGGAACATATTCATTTGATCTTTTGCCTTATAGTCTTGTAAGAATCAAAACAACTATAGGCTGCTCATAGGTTTAATTCTTCTGCTTGGGCCAAGTAGTGCTTAGAATAAGGGGGAAAAGCATTAGCCAAGATCCACTGTCCTTCTGCGTAGAGGAGTCCAATGACATATTGTAAGGGCAGCCATCCGAACACTGCCATTTGATGAAAATTGAGCAAAATTTCCAGTCTGTCTGGTGGATATTATATTTTTATTCCTTTGTATTCTAAAGGTCAAATAACTTCCTAAGCTTTTATTTAAAAAGAAAACATCCCTGAGTAGAATAACAGTAAGTAATTACAGTAAGTACCCATATCAACTCATACCTTATTTATCCATGAACATTTGAGCAGAAATTTGCAAAACCAAGAAATGAGATAATGATAATTATGGATAATGTTTACTGAGAACTTACGATGGTCAAGGACTGTGCTGAATACTATGGGCATGATTTTCATTGAATCTTAACAATCACTTTCCCTTGTGACATAGATACCGTTACCATTCACATTTTACAAATGAGGACACTGGCTTGGAGGAGTTCTCAAATGTGCTCAAGGTCACATAATGGAAAGTGACAGAGCCTGGGCTCCAACTTAGGTCTGTCTGACATAAAACCCATCCTGCCTCCCCAGCAGACAAAGCCATTTTGACAAGATGAGAGATGGGCAGAAAGGGGATGTGGCAGTGATTTGGGAAGTGGGGGGAGAGCTGGGCCTCATTCTGCACTGGCATTTGGCTCAGTTTTGAAGGACAGGGTGGAGCTGCACACAGCCCAAAACTCTTTAATCTGTGCTGAAGGCACCTCAGAGAGCATCCAGCCCGTGGAGACAGGGTCGAGGACCACTGTCCTAGATTCAAAAGGCAGGAGGGCTTTTCACAGTTAAGCAAAGGAATTTAGTTAAGCAACTAAAGAAATTCAGCACTCCTCTATTGTGAACTCACTGTATTCCAGAGCCTAGAGCACAAAGAGGACAAGGCAAGGTACTCAGGAGGGGATTACAGTGTATGTTAGAAGAAAAACAGGTTAATTTACTCTTTTGGAGCCCCAGAGTAGTGGTGTGAGGGCATCACATAGGAAAGAGGGGTCCAGAAAGGTGGAGATGTCTTGAATCCCACAGAGCTCACCTGAATGTCTGTTCTGTCACTTCCTACCTAGCTTTGTGACTTTAAGCAGGTGGGCTAACCTCTCTGTGCCTCCATTTCCTCATTTCCAGAATAGGGATTAAAAACTCCTTTCCGGCAGTTCTTTTAAAGGGGAAGTACGCACTTCACTATCTGCCCACCGGAGACTCAACAAGATAGAGCTGCTCTTCATGGTTCACAGTAAGAAAGAGCCACAGCTCCTTGTAGAGGTCAGGGTGACTTCCAGACCAGGGTGGCTTTTGAGCTAGTTCTTAAAAGATTGTACAAATCTGCCAAGCACACAGTGGACAGAAGGTATAAATAACACGGGCACCCATGCCATAGAGCGACAGTTATGGGTTGTCAGGGAACTGAGAGATATTCAAGAAAGTGTTCAAGAGGATGGGAAAGAATTGGAGATGTGAGGCCCAGACACTGAGAATGGGAAGTGAGGACCAGCCATGCTGGGAGCATTCTGTTCACCAACTAAAGAATCTGACCTTTGTCCTGAAAAAGATGAAGTACCTCCGATGAGTTTAAACTGAGAGTTCACAGGATCAGATCGTACAGGATCAGGGAGGAGAGCGCACTGCTCCTGGGATAGTCTAGAAAACTGGGGAGAAGGAAGTTCTCTCCTGAGGGAGAAGGGAAGCGAGCGCTTTCTTACTTTCCATGTGATGGCTTGTAAATAACCAGGCTGGTGGCAAACACCGCAGAGCTTTCTGTTCCATTTTCTCTGAAAGCTGCTTGCAATGAATTAAGCTGATGTGCTCCAAATTTCCTCATTAGGTTAAGTGCCTCATCCCGCATCGCTCTCCATCTAGCCCACTGACAGGTCTCAATGAATGTTAAGCAATAATCATTACAGCTAAATGTTCAGGGTTGCTGATGCAAGCACAGGATTTTGGCTGCCCGGAATTCAAACATTAGCTCCGCTAGCCCCTATTATTTCCACTAAACCCAGGGTAGGAAAAGAGAAAATCCAATGTTAAAGGGACTACTCAAGTTCAAACCAGTGGTGGGTGCAGTGGTATGATTTACAGTATCCTATTGCTTTATCGTATTAGACTTTCATATCATATACGGGAGATCAATGTTGAAATGTGCTAGATAAACAACTTAAACCATTTAAATGAACCCTTGTAACTGTAGTCCAGAAGCCTCGGTAATTCTAAGAACAACATTTCAAATTGGGTTAAAGATGTCCACAAAAATAAAATCCATAAGGCAGGAAAATCTTTCTGTTTTGGGAAGGACAACGTAATTTCTAAGAAAATTGCACTGTGGGTAACTGGTGAGTAAACTAACAAACTGGACTTTGAGATTTCAGGAGAGAAACACATTGCCACGGTGATACCTTGCTATTTAGGAGATCTGGGTTCGAGTGCTGAATTTGTCATTAATTAGTTTAATTAAGACTTTGAGCAAACCATTTTAACTATTCTAGGCCATGTGAATTATAACTGAAAAGGGTTTCATGAGACATAATGGTCCCAGCCTCTGGATGAGTAAGAAATTTGCTCACAGAAATGGCATGTCTTGCTTTATCAATCAGGGCTCATCCAGGAAAAAAAAGGAGACCTCTCTTGGTCTTTCAAACAGAGGGAATTTCATACAGTTGGTTGTATCTGTGAAAGCAAAGTTAAGAAGCCAAATGAAGAGAGGGTAGAAGGACAATCCAGAGATTAGCTGTTATTAAACAAACAAACAAAAAAAATGCAACCACCCCCAGGCTGGAGAGATGAAAGGAAGAGATGGTAGAAGCTGGTGGGGGCCAGAGCCCACAGTGAGCAGCTGCGTGGGGGGGAACGGGAAGGAGGAGGTGGAACAGCTGTTGGGGCTTCCAGAGAAAGCAGAGGGACATTGTGTACAACTACCCTGCTTTCCCTTATTCTCCTACTCTTCTTCTGCCGTGCCTGCTCATACTTGGCCAAAGTACCTGGAAGCAGCTGCAAGGGAGCCTAGGAAGCCTTGTTCCCTGAGAGACAAACTAGCGTTGGAGGGAAAAGACTAGATGTGAGAGCAATCAGGCAGTTGACTAGCACATTTACCTAAATTTCGTCATCTTTAAAACAAGGTCATTCCTAGCTTGCATTGAAAGCATAGTGCTTAATATATAGGGCCTGGGACATGTTTTTTAAAAAAACCCAAATACTTCTGCATGTATATAATATTATACTCAAATCACCGTTCTAAGTACTTTATGTGTATCCCCTCTTTTAATCTTAACAGCAACTTACAGTCCTATGTTGGGTATTTCCTCCCAGTTTTTTCAGGGGAAGAAACAAAAGCCCAGAGAGATTCAGTAACAGCAAGTAAGTGACAGAGTCCGAATTTGAACCCAGATGTTTTAACAACTGGAGTATTCTGCCTCTTGACAAATTAGAATGACAGAGACTCTAATCATTATAAAGACCATATAATTTTGTATCTAAACATGAGACGAAAATTGCTTTAATGTCAGTTGCACAATCATTTTAGCAAATCCATACGTTTAAAAACTCATTTATAGGCTGAAGATTCTTGGGAGATATATCTTATCACAAACTCAGTTGCCTAGAATGGCTCCTAGTTATCATCAGAGCTTAAAAACATTGGTTGAAAAAATAAATGCTTTGATGTGCCATAGCTAATTATTCAAGATTCTCCTGGAGAATTTTGCTGCTTCTTTTCTGCTATTCTGCCACCCCAGGACTATTCAAGTTACTGGCAAATGAAGCAAATTTTCAAAGCAAGTTTACTGAATTTCCCTTTATTTCAATAATATAGAAAGTTTTAGATGGCACCAGTGACAGAATCTACTATTCGTTATCCAATATCTACTCTCTTCTCTCTCAGAAACAAAAATCCAATTTTCGAGGGACAGCCATGTGCTGAGATAAAAGACTACAATTCCCAATCTCCCTTGCAGATAGGCATGGGCATATGACTAGAGTTCTGGCCAATGAGATGTAAGAGAGACGTGGGGGATTTAGCAGCGATGACATCTTAATGGGAGCTGATTCAGCTGGGGCTGAATTTTTTCCCTCTCTGTGCTCCTTTCCTCCTTCTCTAGTTAGCCATAATGGACTATGAACTAAACTGAAGAATGCAAGTCATATGGTAAGCTGTGGAGCACACAGATGGATGGAGCTATCAAGTACCTGGGAGCTATCAAGTACCTGGGAGCTACCTACTTCAGGCTTCTTTCCTATGACAGCAATGAATTTCAATGTTGTTTAAGCCGTTTTTACTTTGGTTTCTGTTACAGGCAGCTGAGCCCAGTTGTAACTGATAGAGAAAAGACAGGCCAAGGAACACAAAGAGAACAGGATTTTCATGAATTTCAAAAGCTTTTCAGAAAAGAAGGTATTAGCCAGGACAAGACCAAATCCAGAAAGGAGGCTGGGTTGAGGCCCTGGAGGCCACTAAAGTGTCAAAACAATGGAGACCAATATCTTTCTTGCCTTTATATTTCTGTAGAACAAAAGCAAAAACACTAGCTATGCCACTAACCACATACTTCAGTGCTTTGTGGAGGAAGTAAAATGCTGGGTGGAGTTTTTCTCAGATACCAGGAAATAGCCTTCCTGTGCTCATTCATATTTATTCTATGTTCAACACATATAAATCTCTATGAGGGGAGCCATACTTTACCTCACATGTTGCAGATGTCATGCACACAGAAATGAGAGCAGAGAGCCAGACTCACGCTACATATTAAACAGGAAGGAATATTTTCCATTTCCAAATACATATGTGCCTCCTCCACTCCTTACAATACACATAGCTCTCTTGGTCTTTCATTCTTCTGTGTTTGACAGAAATAGGGGTTCAAAATATATCACTTTTTCTCCCTCTCAACCCTACTATAAGGGCTCTATCAGTTATAACTGGGCTCAGCAGTTATTCACACCAGGCCATTATGACCAAGTGGGATTTGTGTTCAGTGTTGCCCGACTTTTTAATTTCTCAAAAGAATCTAGGATTTTTCATTTTTATGTAAAACTTCATGATTTTTAAATATTAGCAATGAACTCACTCAAAAACAAAACAAGACACTGTGCTAATGAACTGATCTTGGAAGCTGTTTTGTAGCCCCTGCTTTAGAACAATGGTTCCCTTTCTCTGGTGTGCATCAGAATCACCTGTGGACCATTGAAAAAATAAAAATAAATGTTTTAGAGTGATAGATTTATTTAAAAGGGGGGGGAATTAGAAACATATATATTGCTTGTATATGTATAAAAACAAATTCTTTAGTGTGATACATTTATTTAAAAGGGGGATATATACTTATGTATACATATTTCACATGTGTATGTGTGTGCACGCACATGTGTACAAAACATCTCTGGAAAAATAAACAAAAAATAACATCAGTAGTTTTGGATGATTGGTACCCTGAAGCTAGGGGAAGTGAGAGGAGGGAGAAATGCAATGTAAGCCTTTGGAATGTGTGGAGACTTGAACCATTACCGTGTGAATGTGTTTGCTTTCTACAGGGACACACAGAAGGCATTGCCATTTCCCCTCCTCCCTTACCAAGATTTTGCTTCAGTAGGTCTGGAGTAGGGATTTAACACCTGATTTAAAAACAAGCCATCACACAAACAAATCAACCCCTCATAATTGATTTTGCCACTTACCCCCTGGTTAAGAATCTTTGCTACTGGAAATACTAATATTCCCACTCAAATTTGCCAATCACCACATGTATTTGCTGGAAAGATGAGAAGGCACATACTTTAACTTGATGACTGCTCTCAGTGTGGAAAAGCAGAATGCTTCCATAGCCTGGAGATCTTGAATCCAGTGGATTCAAGGAAAAAAGTTGGCCCTAACATCCGTTTGTTCTGGCCCTGCCGTGTAGGCTACTACGGTCAGTCCAGTCCCTCACCCAGAACTGTAGGAAACATTTCTCGTATAGAGTGACTGCCCAGATTGAACGAGAAGAAAGCAAGGACAATACCTGATGAAGGACTGTGTAGGTGAGGAAGATGGGGCAGCCCCAAGACCTCCTGGTGACCAGACTTGCTGGTGAGCAACCTGTCTAGCAGCTTATCAGAAGAAGACGCAGTGCAAGCCTTACAGAGCACCTGGTTAGAATCACCTCTCCAGGAGTTTTCCAGCAATGTCTGGCAGCCAGTTCTGTTATGCAGTAAGTCCTGCTCGCTTCGGCTTTTCTGAGATCGCTGGGCCATCTGATGAGTACCAGAGCTCAGGCCTGCTTGGGAAGTGGCCCCCTGGGAAGCCGTCAGGAAGTTATTGCCCAGGGTGATGGGTGGGAGACTCTGCGTTCTGATTGGTGGAAGCCCCTTATGGGCCAGAGGCTTCTTTTCTGGCAAGAGATATTTTGAATTCTCTGAGGTCCGCTTCTTAAAGTCAATCATAGCCACCTGATCACCAGCCTCTTCTTGGCAGTTGGTCTCTGCGATGCTGTCAAAGGTGGTGATGATGTCATCAACTTCCGAGGTGTGCTCTCCCCTGTGTCGGTCCCTGCTGTGATTCTTGTGATAGGCCCTCTGCTCTTCTTTTTTGTTTTTGCAGAAGATTTGGTTGAGCTTGCTGAATCGTCCCTCCTTCTTCTGGGGTCTACTGTTTGGGGAAGGAAGGGGTCGAGTAGGCTCTGTTCTATGGGAATATAAAATAACAAGGATGCTATGAGAGGATAGGAAATGGAGACAAGCCCCAACCAAGAAACAAAACAAAACAAAAAACCTCACTCTATTCCATCTGCTTGAGAAAGTTGTCTGAGATCATCCAAAGACACCCCAAAGCCATCTCAAGTCAAAGGTGATATGGAGGAACTTGCAACGCCCTTTGTCCCTCCCTTCCTCACCATGGTCACTTCTTGGCCCAGTTATTTCTTAGATTGGTCTTAGTTCCTCAGAAGCTGTCCTTCCAAAATTTACCTCTAGAGAATCTATTTTCACCAAGGGATAAACTAAGCTGAAAACAGCTTAAAACACTACCGTTCTCATTTCTCCAGGACAGTCAGCAGGAGTGTAAGTTTTAAGTCACAGAGATGAAGGCCAAGCGTTGAGTTGAGGCTTCAACTAGTAGAAGCAGGGTGTGCTTGTAGAGGCGGGGGAAGTGTGGTTTCGGGTTTTCTCTGAAAGAGATCCCAGCAGATCTGGGCAGAGCTCGGACATTATCTACTTCAGAAGCAGGCCCGTTTTATGCTATTTGGACGTTCTTCACTTCCCTTTCAGTTTTTACTAAATTTCCTATTGAAAAAATACTTTTTAAAAAAGTATACTAAAGGAAAACAAGGGAAGAAGCTTTTATCTGGGCTTCAGCTGCTCAAGAGGAAGTGTGTATGCCAGGGATTGGGTGTGGCAGCACAAGGAAAGTGAGCAATGTCCAATGGGCAGCAAATTCTAAAGAAAAAAGGTCAGCAGTTGTCCGGCTGGCTCCTCTTCTGTGGAGAGTTTCCCTGAGGCACCAGTCTGTTTTTGTTCCTTGGAAAATTCTGTTATTCTCTTTTGAGGCCACAATTGACTTAGTGCTTTCTGTGGTATGAGTTAATGATGAAACCTGACCCATATGTGTGTCCTAAAAGCCAGATTGCAACATTACTTTTCAGAGTGAGATATTGTAATCTGTAATTTGAAAAACATCACCACTTGACTGCCTATAATTCATGTTTTTCTTTACAGGTCACACAGTGTGTAATTGAATCTTTACTTCCATGATGTATTTTTACCTTCCTGCTTTCACCTTCCACTACACTTTTTGAACTATTGAACACAACTTCTGGACTCCAGATATTAGCAGAGAGCCCCAGGGGATCTCTAACATTCTTTCAAGTTGACCTGTACAGAATATGCCCCTGTGTGAATTAATCCTACTTTAGTATTTTCTACAATCTCTCCTCCTTCTGTTACAGATTGTGATTTAGGCCAGTGGGGTCTCGGAGTGTGGTCCACTTAACCCTGCGGGTGGGGTCCCTAGCAGTCTTCAGGGGTTCCATGAGGTTACAACTATATTCATAATAATATCAAGATGTCTTTTTCACTGTCTGCTCTTTGCACCAAGGGTACAATAGAGATAGTGGGTGAAAGCATTGGGCTCCTTGGTACAAATCAAGACAGAAGCATCAATGGACTTACATTTAAAAAAATCATCTTTAACTTATTAACGCACAGTAAAAGTTATTAATCTCATTAAATATTAACCTGTGAGTATACATTTTTTTGTCAAAACAGGAAGTACTCGTAAGCAATTCCGCTATATAATGAAGTATGACAGTTGTCTTGAGGCAAAACACTTATGTAATTATTTGAGTTGCTAGCTAACCCAGACACTTTTTTTCACAGAACATCATTTTTATGACTCATAGACAAACTATGGTTATTTGGAGTTGGCTATTTGCAGAAATTTTCTCAAACATGAATAAAATAAGCCTGCCATTTCAAGGTAAACAATTGACAGTAATTGCTGCCAATGACAGAAGTCCAGTTTTCAAGCAAAAATTTGCATTTTGAAAAACCTGTATGCACGCTGTAGGTTGACAGCTTCCTGATACATAAAGGCTTTTCTGATAAGATCAGTGGTGGTATTGACAAATGTGATTTTTAAAAACTGCAAAATGAAATGTGTCATTTGGAAGATATTCATAACTAACTGAATCAGTATTTTCCAAATGACCAGAGCAAGATGTTATAAAGTCATGCATGGGTACAAAATCCATTTAAAGTGCAAGATAGACTAATGGATTTTGATGCCACAGAATATAAAAAGTTCATTGATATGCTGATAGTGCACATTGCAGCTAACCTTTAGGAAACTAACACTTGTCAAGTTTTGGTGTAATATCAAAGGAAAAATATCCAGAATTATCTCAAAACGCAACTGAAATATTCCCTTCTCCACCTACAGGTTTACGCATAGCCAGCTTTTTTTCAGACACTTCAATCAAAACAAAGTATTGAAACAGATGGAACACAGGAGCAGAGGTGGGAATTCAGCTGTATTGTATGAGGCTTCTGTTAAGATAGCAAAGAGATTGGCAAAACAATGTAGAGCTAGGCTATTCTCATTACAACCTGTTTTTGGCTTCAGAGAATAGGTTATTTTTAACTAAAAATATGGTATTTATGTCAACATGTAAATGTAATGGGGTTATTACTGCTTTATATGAATAACTAAATAAACGTTTTATTAAAAATTTGTTTTAATTTCGAATGCCATAAATACTGATCCTATCCACAAAAGCTCTCTGGGGTTCCCAATCTTTGGAGGTGCAAAAGGGCCCTGAGAACAAAAAGTTTGAGAATTGTTGATTACGGAAAAAAAAAAGATGAAGAGAACATGGCATAAAAGGAAGAAGAAAGGGAGAAAAAAGAAAGAAAAAGTGCAAGTCCAGTGGACGTTAGGCTGATGGATTCGGGCTCACTACTACCATTTTGCTCCATCAAGTCGTGAACATGTCACCCTATGTTAGATAATAGCAAACACAATATTAAGTTAGTGCTAGCTTTGTGCATTAGCAAGTTAAACAATTTTAACTGATTTTATAAATCACGGAGTGGAAGAAAATGAGTGCCTGCTGGTGCACGCACCTGCTCTCCTGGGAGAGGAGTCTGACGCAGGCCGCGTGGCCACAGTACAGGGCGTAGGCCAGGGGCGTGCTCTCCTTGGTGTCTCGCAGGTTGCTGTCCATGCCGAGCTCCAGCAGTGACTGGACACAGTCCGCCTTCCCTGCAGCTGCAGCCCAGTGCAGAGGGGTCCTGGGGGACCACAGGGGAACAACACAAGGGTCAGAGCACAGAAATGGCCCAGCTCACTTAGCTGGCGACAGCTCCTGTTCAAAGTCTAGGCACGGCCTGAAAAATGCGTTGCTATTTATGCCGTGGAAGTGGTAAGCATTAGATGGGGCTTCGGAATGATGGTGTGCCCGTCGGAGTCTGTCCTCTAGTTCTAAGCATTCCCTGGCCTTCTGCCTTCTCTGGCCTTCCTGAGAATGTCCTAGAAGAGGAAGTAGTGGGTCAAAGGCTATAGATAATTTTCAGGCTCTTTATACAGACGGCCAAACTGTCTTCTAAGAACACTGACTCAAGTTAGCCACCCACCAGCTGTGTCCCTATTCCTTCCCTAAACTGTGTTATCAGCACCTTTAAAAATCTCTGCCAATTTGGTAGGCAAAATGATACTTCAGCCTTGTTTTCTTTTGCATTTCTTTAATAGTGAGGTTGACTTTTGAAATACATTTTTGTCATTTGAGTCTCCTCACTGAAATGACTCTTAATGCCTTTTGGCTCTTTTTCTGATAGATGTTAGTTTTTCTTACTATTTATGTGGGCTTTTTATGTATTAAAGGTATCAATCCTTTTACAAACATTTTCTCTAATTTGTTACTTGACTTTTAATTTTTTAGTGATTTTTCCATAAAAATTTTTTTAAAATAACCACATTTAGTTATCTCTTCACTTTTGTTTCTTTCATAACTTTATGCTTAGAAAGTCTTTCATCAGCCAGAAGGTAGGTATATATTCATCAGTAACTAAGCCTTTATTAAATTGTAAAATCAGTATTGTCTTAGGTAAAAAAAACCAAGAGACTGGGAGAAAATACTGTAATTTGTAAATTGCCCTGGGAAAGGCTCAGTCCTGAGGCAGGAAAGGAGGGCATGGAGAGCTTCTCCTTGGCTTTGTGGTCAGGCCTCAACCTTGAGAAGGGCAGCCAAGTGGTCTCTCAGACCTGGAGGCCGTTGAGGGCCTCGACAGAGAAGGGCTCAGTTGGGGCTATCTGTGAAGGTACATGAGCCTTAGTATTTGGAGAGCAGCCTTGTCCCCAGTGTGGCCAATGCCCCAAGGTATGGATTTTATCTCCTGTCAGTCAAGCATCCTGTTCCTCAGGTTATGCTATGGGCAACAATTTGAGACCACTTAATAGGACCGTATTTTTTTTTCCAACATAGCCATCAATCACAGTGCTTATTTGAATATGTGGCAGATGTAATTCATTCCACTCGAGAGAGGTCTCCAGACAATATTCATTATGAAATAGGATGAGGCACCAGCCAGATTATGCCATCCTGTTTAGAGGATATATGCCAATAAATTCAGTAAATGAAGGGTTGGACATCAATTTCATCATGTTTACTAACACGTGACAACCCACTCTGGAGCAGCTCGAAATATTTCTTCACAAAAACTGTGAAGACTGACTGTTTCAATTCTTTGGACCACCAACATGGAAAAAGAGGTCCAGAAGAACAGGGGGAAACTGACATTGTTTTTCAGAAAAACAAGGGGAGTATATAGACAACTCCTAACTAATACACATACAGCCCCATAACACCGGGATCACGCCCTGAGCCAAAGGCAGACGCTTAACCGCTGTGCCACCCAGGCGCCCCTGTAATTCCTTTCTTATCTCTAGACTTCCTGCAGACACAGCAGACTGGTTTCAGCCATCATAGTGTGGAGCTGAGGGTCAGAGCCCATGATTCAGAAGAAACTCATTAGAGATGGCTGAGGAGATAGGCTCTGAATGGCAGGAAATGATGGCTCTAAGCAGGCAGCATTGGTTGAGGTATCAGCAGCTTGGGAATGATTTATAGGACATGTAAACATTCCCTAGAGAACTCCCAGAAACATGTAAGGAGGGGAACTTGACAAAAGACTCTTTCCTGAAGATAAATGGGTTGGGTATTGAAGTAAAGTCTGCCCTCATGGGCTGATGAAACCTGGGACATTTACGCTACGTAAGCTACTTCTGGGTCACGTGTGCTGTGCCATCGATCTTAGGCTAATTTACATCATGCTTTAAATATCATAGATCTATAAAGTACTTTAATATCTAGGAGGACTAGGGCCCCCACATTTTCCCTCTATTTTTTTTTAAATCACTGCCTTATCTTTCTTCCCTTTTCTTCAAACACTTTCTATAAAGAAAAGAAAGATAGTAAATCACAGTTGCTACAAATGCTTAAAGCACTTACCTATGAAAATTATGAAAAATTCTACTACTAAGACAAGCTCACGGTTTCAGTGTGAAGGCACAGCCGCATGAAGCAGAAAACATGAAACAAAACAGAGGGCAGGATGTGTCAGTGCACTCAACCCGTGAGCTGAGCTTTGGAGCAGGAACTAGATTCTCCTTGAGATTTTACTTCACTTTGAACTCACCTAGGATCTTATCTTGTGTACTTTTTTTCTCCCTTTGGCTTTACTTTCTTCCCTGAGGCTTGTGGAACTAGATGTTCTTTGCTAAATGTGTGATAACACAGAATGGGAAATACCTTCGTCAGAGCTGGTTCTAAAGGTATTTTGAATTAACAAACTTTTCTCCAGCCCTCCTTCCTTAAACGTGTTGCTTTTTTCTCCTTTTGGATCATTTGCCTTTTCCCTTCATGTAACTTTAGTCCTGCTACTGTCTTACCTGCTCAGGATCAACACGTGCTCTTAGGAAAAGGTCTACTTTCAATGATCTATACTTCAATTTTAATTACAGTCATCGTGTTAACCACCTCCAGCTCCTAAGAGGTGCAACCCAAGATTTTTCCCCTGTGTTACAAGGATTTCAGGTATCAGGGAGTAGGAGGTGCTTCCTGGAGTTTACCTAAAGTTAGGATAAATAGGTGGCTAATTTTGCAAAATGGTAAAAACAAAACAAAACAAAACCTCATACATAATGTGTAAGCGTTTTACTTACTTTCAATTGTCTTGTTTGTTGTTACATTACTCTTGTATTTCCATTGAGTCAATGCTTAACCAAAACAAAGATTAGATAAACAGTGCAACTGAAAAGTTCTAATAGTTGATTATGGATGCAAAGCAATGTAGATGAAAAGTTCTCCGCCTGGAAGACAAGGGTATAAATCTTCCTTTAATTGCTAACTGCCTCTGAGATAAGTCTCTTCCGCTTTCTGCATCCAGCTTCCTTTTCTATGCCAATATATTTTTAATGATTGGGGGGGAAAGCTTGATAAACTCCTTTCTGGTTCTGAATACAAAACCTCTATTATGCTTTATGACGTAATCCAGGAATGAAGGAAAAAATAAGACTTACTGTTAAGAATAAAAAAGAACGTATAGCAGGAAGTTGACATACAGAAAGCCTTCTGAGAATGTTTAGCAAAAAATGGAAAATCTGACAATACTGTACAGTCACAACATTTCTCTCCATAACAATGATTTTTCCTGCCCTGACTAAAATAGAGCAGTTTTTATTGTCACCAGCACATGTGTAAACATTACTGGCAGTGAGGATATAGTCATATAGGATAACCCCTTAACCATGTTCTTTATTTTAAGATTAACTTTCAGAGATGACTGGTAGTCCCCAACATGTCCTGAGTGGCCGCGAATACCTGTCATCCACATCCAGAGCCTGCAGGTTACACTCGGGCACTCTTGCCAGCTCATTAATGATGTCACTGAAGCCCGCTGCCGCGGCGATGTGCACACATGTCTTCCCACTCTCGTCGTCGTAGTTGATGATGGACGGACCCTGGTGGTGGCTCAGAATGATGGAACACAGAATTCTGTTTCCACTCTGGGGAAGAGAGGTCAAAGGGAGCTCATTAGGTCCAGCCTGGTTCTATGCATGTTGAGATAAAATACAAAGGGGAAAAAATGCAAAAAAAAAAGGAAAAAGAAAAAGAGAAGTAAACACATTTTATCCAACCCTCCAACACATTCCCACTTGTCTTTTGTCACTGCCGGGATTTTTGTTTCTCAGAAGAGCCTAACTGTCTTCCATGACTAGCCAGCTAAGAAGGACTTAAGTTAAATACAGGTAGAGTTGAGTGACATCAGAGCTGGCCCATGCAGGGGCTACATACACAGCAACTTGCTGCTTAAATCTCTTTCCCCGACTGCGGCAGAGGCTGAACCCCGAGAAGCTGGAGGAGTGAATTCTCATGTTAACAAAATGACCATGATAAGTACTCACTGATGGCATAATGATGACCAAGATGATCCAGTAATGGTCAAATAGCTACAAATTGCATGAAATTTAATCTCCAAAAATCCTTGGTGAAAGGAAATGATCATAATTAAGTAGCTAATCAATAAAGAAATCAACAAACATGAAAAAGAAATAACTTCAGGCGACCATGTAAATTGGGTCTATCTATGTAGATCTATAATAAACTTTTTATCTTATCTTTGAAGGGAGGCTGTTGTACACTCTTTTTAGTAACCTGTCCCAGCTTTAAAAGCCAGTTCTTCCTTGAGGGTGTCCTATATCTCTTCAGCTTGCACAAATAGGTGAGTAAAATCTGTGCACATTGCTGGTGTTGAATACCTTTTATTGACCCCAAAAATTCAAAAAAACATTGTACGAGCATTTGCAATATAAGATGACAATAAATCTTCAGGGGTGATGAAAGAAATTCTCATTTTATATCACGCAATAAAAAGTCTTATCTTTCAGATTCTCCTGGAATCTCTGGAAAGATCGTAAAAACAACCCAAATAATTCATTAGTATTTTAATTTTCTCAGTGAATCCACACAGAGACCCTGGAACTCCATGCACTGGGACTTATGGGTGGAACGGAGGCCCCTCAGAGGCATGCAGGGCAAGTTAAGGAAATGGGAGAGGCAAGATTATTATTCGGAAGCCCAGCATTAGGCCACATGCTAGGCTCAGAAACCTGGGCAAAAGAGAGAGTTAGATTTCTAAAAAGCTGCAATTCTGATATGCCAAACGCTGTTCAACGGCTACCTCCTGATACATTTTTCCATGTAGAATTTCCTATTGATCTTCTTCCCGTTTTGTTACCCTGTTTATTTGACCCCAAATTTGCGTTCTAGAACTTGAGTCAGTTTTCACAATTCCATGGAACAGCATTCATTCATTTCACCTTTCCTCTTCCTTTCCCTCCCTTGTCTCTGTTTGCACTCTGGCTCTCCGGATTTCCCATTACTCAGCTTGCTGCTGGCTTCACAATGAGCCATTACACTGTGAACCCTGGGGTGTGCTTCCAGTGCATGAGCAGATAGCAGCTGACACCAGTTCTGAAGCCTCTTGCAGGACCAAGGGCTGGGAGCCCTGAAGAGTGCTGAGTGGGTGTTAAAACATGACAACCAGGGCCAGGTACATCATGTGTGGGGCTGAGGGCAAAACGAAAATGTGAAGCCCCCTATTTACATGGCAGGAAACAAGCTTATTCCTTTCTTCTTGGTGTCTTTCTTGACATGTCACGGCAATTTTTGTTGTTTAGTGTTGTGTTCCTTTGGGCTGGAGATTCTCACCACTAGTACAGACCCTCCCGGGTGTCTGGGTTCCCCTCTTGCAACCAGGCACAGGCTTGACCCTGACCCTCCCCAGGTCTGTGTCCAGACCCCTTGCCAGGGGGCTGAGAGTTTGTCCTAGGGAGGCAGGAAGGCAGGATACTGTCAGCCAGGGTGCCATCGTCCTGTCTGACTTGACTTACAAAACAAAAATTCAAAGATAAAATTAATGAGAATTTCCAGATCGTGACCACAGAGCATTATACCCCCTGCTGAGCATGGGGCCCACTAGGGCTGTACTGGTCACATGCCCATTAAACGGTCCTTACCCACAAGCTCCCTCCTTCTCTTCCACTCACATTCACTCTTTCCTCTTCATCCCTTGATCCTTCCTTTTTCTAATGACTTTTAAATTATTTGGATCAATTGGTGAAGTTCTATGGCATGCCTGTTACTAGCAGTTGGCTACACTGAACACATCCAAGTTTTTGTGCCTGCTTTATCAACTTTTCTAAGATTCTTTCACCTGATGTGAAGGAGTCTAAAATACATTCAAAACAATCAAGAGCCCCCCGCTCCCAGAGCCAACATTCACACCTTTTAAAAAAGTACCAACCATGTGAAAAGGAAAACAGAAGCAAAGAGTTGTCAGTTCAATGAATTTATTTTGTTTAAAGTTTCCTGGAAGGAATTCAGGTTGCCAAGGTGATTCAAAGGGCAAAATGCCCTGTCACAATTCTCCCTTTGAGTGGAAGAGGGAGTGGCAAACACAGATAGAAGAAACAAAACCCATCTCTTCACCCTGTGTCTTCTTCTCTCCTGACCCTCAGGGCAGCCATTTTGGAAGTGGCAACACTGAAACCCAGGCTGCTTCCCAGGACCTCTGCACCTGCCTCTTCTGGACCTGGACCAGCCAGGCCCAGTCAGCAGTTCCCCTGGGGGCTGAAGTGTCACACGCTCCAGAACTCCAACCCCTTTTCTTTTGTCTCCAAAAGGCCCTTTGTCCTGAATTTTCCAGGGAACTCCTTTGTCTCTACACCTAGCTCTCACTTACGCAACGCTGTCACTGTATCTCCTTTTCTCTGATAAGAAGATACTCCCAGGAATAATGGGGAAAGCTGTCTTTACTGAGTGAGCATTGTGTGGACTGCTCCAAGCATCTCCACGTACCAGTTCATTTCATCCTGACAACAACCCTGTGGGGTAGGTCCTCCTCTGATCCCCATTTCGTAGAGCAGAATATGGGGGCACACAGGGGTTAAGTAACTTGCCCAGGGTGATAGCCAAGAAGTGACATAGCAGGACAGACAGCCTGTCTGCAGAGCCCTTGCACTTCACTGCTACACCATTCTGTCTCTGATAAAAGGAACCCCATCTGTTTATTTGATCCTTCATGTTCATACTGGAGAAACCAAAGTAAAAACTCCTGTTTAGGCTGCAACAGCAGTAGCAATGATGTGTGTCTGGCCAAACGAGACCTTTTTCAGAGTGAAATATGAGGTCTTTAAAAGCCTCTCTTCCAAGGGTTGCCATGGTGCGCCCTCAGAGGAATTTGAGGGGCCCGAGAGAGCACTAGTCTGTGAGCTGGGGCCTTGGCTCACTGGTTTCCTGGTAACCACATTTCCTTCTTGGCAAGCTGTGTCAGGCAAAGGTAGGCTCCAGGCCTGGGAGGCCAGAAAGGGTCACAGAGACCAAGAAGCACCAGGATAGAAAGAATGGGATGGTGCCCAGAAGAGCCTTCGGAAGAATGGAAAGTGGGTTTCCACTTGGGAGAAATGTCATTAAACAGGGGGAGCAACAATATTGTACAGATACTATTCTTATGGAGCTCTGGAATTCTGCACTGGATGACCAGATGAGGATTGTGGATTTATTTGTTTTCTGTCGTATTTGTTTTGTTTCTCTTCATGGATAATTCATACAGTTGCCTTCATGTGCTCTGAAAACTGCTGGGAACTACTGAGTGCTAGCCATTGTCACTTTACACCTCATGAGAGAGGGTTCATAAGTAAGAAGCCTTGTGTGATAAAATGATTTATAAGAAATATATATTGGCATTCAGATTCCTGAAAATGCTTCAGAGCCATAAAGGTGAAATGGGTGTCTTGTTACCAAAGAAATCGACTTTTGGGCCCCACCCAAGGGTGGGGCTGTTGCCGGGAGGACCAACCACGTGATTAGAGGGTTGGAACTGTCAGAAGCCCCACCGAAAACCTCCAGGGAGGGGAGAGGTTGAGGTTGAATCAGCCCAGGGCCTGTGACTTAGTTACCAGGACAGTGTAGTGAAGCCTCCATAAAAAACCCAAGGGGGCAATTTTTGGGCTTTTCTCGGAGAGCTTCCATGCTTGGGGAACCAGAAGGTTTCCATGTGATATCAAGCCAGACCCCAAAATCCATGAGGACAGAAGCTCCTTTCTTTGGGACCTCATTCTACATATCCCTTTAACTGGCTGTTAATTCCTATGCTTTATTATATCTTTTCATAAAATGGTAAATGTTAGTGTTTCCCTGAGTTCTGTGAGCAGCTCCAGCAAATTAATCGAATGTAAGGAGAAAGTCACTGGAACTTCCAACCTGTAGCTGGTCAGTCAGAAGCACAGGTAACAGCCTGGAGCTTGAGACTGGAGTCTGACGTGGGGAGTGAGGGGCAGCCTTGGAGGACTGAACCCTTCACCTATGGAACCTGATGCCATCTCCAGAGAGACAGTGTCAGAATTGACTCGAATTCTCAAACACTCTTAAAGACCTTGCCACACACACACAAAAAAAGCTGAACTCATATATAATAATTTTGCTGCAGGCAGACTGCTAAAAAGCAAGATTCCAATGTTCTGACTGGAGATACTTTTTATTCTAGGAGACCTTCCAAAGGGTCTTAGTGGGAGATTTAGGACTAATTGGTTATTTGCTAACACATGTCTGGGGAATTAGTGCTATCTGGCTTCTTCTTAGAGGGAACTCCAACCTCCTTTCTTCTCTTGGAAGCAGTCACCCAGTTTGCATCGCTTGTCACAAGATGGTGACCAGATAAATGTGAGGCTAGGATTTTAGGTCATAAGCCAGAGCCAGATGCATCAGGCTGGGAACGCAGCTGTGAGGGAACATCTGCCAGTCTACATAAGGTGAACATTTGAAAGTTGAGAGCCTGGGGCTAACTAGATAAAAAAGGTACCTACTAGCCTAGTTTAAAGTTTGAACCATCCTCATGTTTAGCCCCTTTGGACACAACCTTTACTGCTTGGCCTGACTCCAGAGGCCACTGTATCCCAAAGCCTGGGGCTGACTGCCCTGGAGAGCTAATGCAAAACAGAAAATGGGGGGTTGGGGCATGAGGCATGCTGATCCTCCGCTGCTGAGCTACTTCATTTCGTAGGTTCTCTAATACCGTAGGGAAAAAAAACCACTCCTTTCCTGCTGTATTACTGTGTAGAAAGGGGCTGAATTCTGCTTCTGGCTGGCTGACAAGATGAAGGTCTCCAGGAGGGCTCTATCTTGTCCTTCCTAAATGCCTGACTGGGAATCTTTCTGCTTAAATGAAGCCTAGCAGAGAGTCACTCTCAATAAATATTTGCCGAACAATAAATAAATATGTGAGTAAAACAAGCCTTACAAACCATGAGCAAAGCCGAAGAGAATACCCATCCTTTTTAGCTTCTCTCTCTTTTCCTCATTATCTTCCTCCTTTTACTCTTTTCACTTCTTTTTTAATTTGTATTCACTCCTACATGAGTCCCTGTTATTTTCTCCTTCTACTGCACCCCTTCCTCTCTATAACCAAGTGCTCGGGAGCTGACCCATGAGGCCACTTAAACTTAGGTTGCCTCTCAAGACTGCAGTTTCCTAAGTGGGTCGGCCTTTGGTCCCAGGATATGGATTTCACAAACTTGACTTTCTCTTTGTTTACTTTAGGCTTACTGGCTTTGTAGTCCTCCTCTTATCAAGCCCTGGGAGAGATGGCCTGGGTGCCTGTGTGGGTACCGGTGTACTTGGTCCAGTGACAGCCTCTGGTGCACTAGTTTCTTTACCTGTGAACTGGATGGTGGGACTAAATGATTTAATATGGTCCCTTTCAGCTCTAAGATTCTTTCACCTTATGAACTGGACCCACGGGTATATGACATTTATCCGTTATCATTCTGAATATATTCAGGGTAAAAGTATATTTGTAAGATTTTGACACAGTCCAAAAAGTTGACCACAGATCTTCACCACAGGAAGGAGGAGGATTCCATACTGGACCAAACGAGTCTCAAGCACTAGAGGCTTAACGGTTATATTAAAGAGCTGGAAGGGTGTGTGTGTGTATGTGTGTGCATGTTTAATTTCCTTAACCACATAACCACATACTGAATGAACAAACGTGAAATAGTTGTATTATATTAGTGCAGTTCTTTTCTTTCTTTTTTTTTTAAATGTTTTTTTATTATATTATGTTAGTCACCATACAGTTCATCCCTGGTTTCTGATGTAAAGTTCGATGATTCATTAGTTGCGTAACATCCAGTGCACCATGCAATACGTGCCCTCCTTACTACCCATCACCGGTCTATCCCATTCCCCCACCCCTCTCCCCTCTGAAGCCCTCGGTTTGTTTCTCATAGTCCATAGTCTCTCATGCTTCATTCCCCCTTCTGATCACTGAAAAAAAAGTACTTCTAAGGAAGATTCCAAAGAAACACATTTTTCTAGTAAGCAGAGGAAGGAGCTAGTGGTGAGATTTGAGGGGCAGTAGATACCTGCCCCTCTCACTGACCTGCCATCATATCTATTCTAGAATTCCTACCATTAGAAAAACCTCCCTGGTATTAAGGCATTACCTTCCTGCAAGTCTCAGGTAAGCGAACAAATGGTGTTCTACAAAGAAAACCCAATAAACCATTAATCTCATTGATTTGAGATGGGTAAATTTATTGGATTGAATTCAGTGAACACCTCTTTGAGGAACTAAAACTCAAAAAGATCCATTCTGGGTCTTGAGAGACATCTACAAGAATAAGGTACGTTGCCCTTAAGCACACAGTCTAGAAGGGAAGAATCAGCCATCCCACTGCTTGCAACACTAGTCCTAGACATAAGAAAGTACTAGATAGGCAACTCAGAGGGAACAACTCCGAAAGGGGGCTCAACAAAGAAGGTGGCATTTAGTTGGGTCTTCAGGAATAAGAAAGAACAAACAGAAATTCTTCAGGTGGAAGGGATGATGTGGTGAAGGCAAGAAGAGTTTCACCAAAAGAGAAGAGGGTGATTGATTAATGTGGAGACAGAATGAATCTCTGTGATGTATTGGAGGGATCATTCATATTTTGGTGTGATTGGAGTAAAGCGTATATGGGCTGAAGAGGAGAGGTCAGCGGGTAGGGAGTGGTTGTTTACAACAGTAGGTGCTAGCCCAGGGAGTTTATTCTGTACCAAAAACTGGAACTCACTGAAGGTTTCTGAGCCAAGGACCAAGAGTGACTACAGTAACTGTTCTGGTGGATTAACAGTTGTGTTCATACATTCCTTTGGGATTTGTAGAAAGAATAGTTGGTGGCAATGTGAGAATACAAGGGACAAGGAAAGTGCTGAAAGTAGGAATACAGATGCTGAAACTGTTCTGATGAGAGATGGTAGAAGCTTGATCTAAGGAAGTGACAGTAGGTGTGCAAAATGATCTCCATTTGTTCTTCTGATTTTACTCTCCCATCTTTTCCATTCTGCCCTTCCCTTTAGCCTGTATGAATTACATTAAATGGGCTCCCTTGCCCTATGGGTTCTGGTTGGGTTTGGCCAATGAGTGACACTGACAGGAGATGGGTGTAGGAGGACAGAGATTGGGATGTTTATTGTTCAGTTCTTTCTCTGCCACGCCACTATTTGGTCACTTCATCAAAGGCTATACCTGCTGTCCTTGGCCCTCTCCTACAGCTCCAGCTTTTGCTAATGTCTTAGTAACCACCCCCTCCCACGCCCTCTTAGGCCCAGATGCCCTAATGGCAACCTGCTGTGGTATGTGAATAGCCTTTTCAGGAATCTCTGCCCAATTTATCCCATCATGACGGGGCTATGTTTCCTGCTGTGACGCCAACCTGTACAGTGGGGATAGAAAGGAGGTGATAGAGATATGACAGCTGAGGAGGTAGAATTGAGGGGTCTTGATAACCAACTAGACATGAAGGGTGATAAGGAAGGAGTGTGGACCACACAAAGTCCTTTGGCTTGGGCTACGAGGAGGACGGGAATGTAATGGGAAGGGAAGACCACGGGCTAAGTTTAGACATGTCCAGTTTGAAGTGTCTAGGAAATGATGTGGAGATGCCCAGGAGAGCTAGAAATGTGAGTCTAGAGTTTCAGAGAGAGGTCAGATTTGAGAATCTTCTGAATAGAATGATAGTTGAAGCGATGGGCTTTCTGAGGAGGAGAGGAAGAAAAAGACTGGGGACTGAACTTCTGCAGGGTCTCCTGGGCAGATGGGAGAGGTGATTGAGGGCAATGGGCCCACAGGAAGGCACCACCAGCTACCAACGCACCTAAGAGATGGGGCAGAAGCCCAACCCCAAATCACTTCATGGGCCTAATGCTTCCAATTTTTCTTGCCTTGGTTATCTGGGTCAAATACAGAGGGTTTCTTATTTTAAGGTGCAATAGCTTTAAACATGGTCTCATATGATCCAAGAGAAAAGCAGGAAGTTTGGGGAAAGGAATAAATGACAACGGGAAATAGACTCATTCATGTGGCAAAACTGTAAAAATAACACAATGCTGATCCTGTGCTATAAATGAACAAGAAGGCCAAAGGAGGCAAGTGTAATCATGGTTTCAGCTGACATTTGGAATTACCCTTAGTCTTCTTTGCAGATTAAAGGGCAGGGCACACCACTTCTGAATTTCGCTGCTAACCACAAGGACAGAGAGGGTGCATGGTTCTCCTACAAGTGTGATTTTGAACCTTTTAGGGGTAGTCACCAATCTTCACTGAGGAATTGCAGAAAGTCGGGGATGACTTCCTCAGAAAAAAGTATGCTAACATATTCACTCACTCACACATAGCATATTTCATACAGTTGTAGGGGTTTCAGAAGGGATCTGTCTTGTTAATCCTTTTTACCCCCAATGCCAGATACATAGTAGGTACTCAAGAAATGTATATGAAGCAATTGAGTAAACAAATGAATGATGTAGAATGCTTATACCAAATCACGGCCAAAATGCAAGTATCTCAAGTAGGAGTAGATAAGGTTTTAGCATCCATTAGTATGAATTCATTTTTCATAGCAGTTTTCAACCCTCAGTGCACATTACAATTTCCTGGGGTGAAGGGAAGTTTTAAAAAATATGGATGCCTGGGCTCTACCCCAGAACAACTCGCTGAGAATCTAAGGGTGTGGGGCCTGTGTATCAGTATTGCTTAAAAGCTCTTCAGATAATCTTAAAGGGCAGACAGGACTGAAATCAATGTAGCAGGTTAAAAGCCCTATCATTTAGTAGAGAGAAAGAATAAGAAGATGTGGGCATAATAATTAAGCTGTTGTGGAGGAAATCAGGAACCATAACAAAAACGGTTATCTATTCTAATTACCTAGCACATTACATATTGCTGTCATACGCACACATGCACACTCTCATTCATACCCCAAAGATGCATTGACAGTTATGCCAAGAGGGATTGGTGATTTTTCTCAGATCAAAACCAGGTCTGTCAATGCAAACAGATTTTCTGAGTTGAATACTGAGTGTTCTTTTCATTTGGCCAAATGGCTTCTTTGAGGATAAGGGCAGGGGTTCCCCCCCCTGAAGAGTCCAAATCAGAAGGTCTGGAGTAGGGCCTGGGAACCTATCATTTCACGAGCACTGTGGCTGATTCCATTGCAAGGGTGGGACTAGAGCAGCGGCTCTAAATTGGGGGTGGGGTGGAGGACGTGGGAGCAGAGATGTGAGCCCCATCCCAGATCAGAATGCAAGGGTGATGAGGGTGAACACAGGAAATGCTTGATTTGGATACCACTTCCACCTCAACGGAGCCCCAGCACACACGGTTGCCTAGCCAGAGGACCGGCCCCGGGCAGGGACTGGCATGAGGGGGGGCGGGGTGGGAGGTTAGAGACTGAAAGTATGTGGGAGGATGCTACAGCAGGTGGGGATGACAAAACAAGTTTTGTTCATTTCGCAATGCTGCCCAGGGCTAGTCTTGGTACAGAGTAACTGGAGCCAAAGTTGGGGGGACTAAACCAGAGCAGTTTCCAAATCACTTCTGTTTCAATTTTACCTCAGGCCTGAAAGTACCAGGTGCCCGTCTCTGGCATGCCTGGCATGTGAAACAACTGGGTGAAACCACTAGCAGGGCAGGCAGAAACCCCTCTCACAAGGACCCTGGCAGCAGCTCAGCAAGGGTGCCTTTATTGGGCTGATAAACAGTGGAGGTATCTCTGCTTGGGTATCAGAAGACAGAATGGGCTGGCAAGTTTGTTGAAACAATGCATAATACTACTCTCCTCTGAAGGATGGAGTAGATGACTCTGAGTTCATCTATTCCTCTAAAATAGAAAGCACATCTATAAATGTTAGCTATGGGTATTCTTTCACCTTATTCTCACTTTCCCCTTCTTTGCACTATAGATTTCGTGGGCCTATTCTGATTTCTTTGGTCACGTGTACTGAGACAGACTCCCTTTTGTGATCATGGGTAACGTTAAGAGGCACGATTTTCATTGCTCAGCACAGAACTGAGGGTCACCTGGAATAACCCTGCTTTGGAGGATTTGGAAGAAGAGAGTTATGGTCCAAAGACTTTGAAGGGATTTTCCTAACAAAACTTTGAAGGTTTATGCTGGTGCACCGTGAGCTACTTAGCAAGCATGAGGATGGAGAGAGAAAAAGAGCAAGTGAGAAAGGTGTTATGTGTGTGCGTGCGTATATGTGTACATGTGTGTGCATGCTTGCGTGTGTGTGTGTGCATATAACAGCCAAAGCAGGCTCTCTTCCCCCTCTGTGTCTTGGCCCAGTTTCTTCTCCACAACTGATGCACCCAAATCCTCCAGAATGACAGGTTTGCTGTCACCCTTTGGATCTGAAGGGATGGGAGGAGGGCAGCATGAATCTTCCTTGCTCTAGCACACATATAACCTCCATATCAGCTGCACCTTTGATAATTCCATCTTTCAGGTCTGACACACTCAGAGAACTTGCAGCATTGCTTTATACCATCTAAACTTGAGACAAATCTACTGGCCAGTTTCTCACCTGGACTGCCCAGTGGAGAGCTGTTTTGAAGTCTTTATCCACAAGAGTAGGGTCTGCTCCCTTCTTCAGCAGCATTTGAGTGTGCTGAGGCCGGTTGTGGAAAGCTGCCCAGTGGAGTGGTGTCATTCCCTACAAAATCACAGTCAGAAAGGGGACAGGTGAGTACAGGCCATCAGGAAGGAAACTGGAGCTCACATTTTCTCCCCAGACCCAAGGGCCATTACCAGATACATTGGTTGCTGCCTGTCAGTTCATTCATTCCTTAAGCCATTCAATCAACAGATACTTATTGAGGTTCTGCTTTGTGCCAGGAAAACAGGGATGGAGGATACTACAGAGAATTAGATAAACAAGATCCTTGCCCTCATGGGAACTGTAGCGTGGTAGAGGAAGACAGACAACAAATGCAAATGAGCAAAAGGATTTTCCAGATTGTGGTGGTGTGAGAGAGTAATTGTGGGCTTAGTGACTGTTCTACATGGGCCTCTATGAGCCAGACTGGGGGAACAGAGCAGCAAGCGCCAAGCCACAGAGGCAACCACTTGTGACTGGGGTCACGCTAAGCTGCCATATCCCACCACAGGGGGAGGGGCATTGTTTTATGTCAGTATCCCCAGTGGCTACAATAGAGACTAGATAAATAGCTGTTGAATGAAAGAATGAATGGAGACAGAGAGACAGCCATGTGAAATGAGTCTGGAGAGGGAGGCAGGGCTGATCCTGGGGTGTGGGATGGGGGAGACAAACTCTGTATGACCATTGAGATTTTATTCTAAAGTCAATGGAAAGACAGTGAAGGGTTTTAAGAGAATGTTGACATGATCTGATTTACACTGCTTAGAAGAAATCACTCTGTGGCAGCTGGGATGAGTCCATCTGGTGAATTCCAGCTTCTTTCAGAGCTTAAGGTCACATGCTTCAGTCATCATTTAATAATACAATGAGCTTATGCTGGGAAAGGTAACCATGAGGACTCAGTATTATTTGGGAGTGTACTATGAAAAGAGGGCCTCTTCTCCTTGCCCACACCTCTCAATTACACAGAACATCTCTAAAATGATTAAGATGCTTGGTAAAGGGGGTCAAGAGTATGGGCAGCTTTAAAGTTCTTTTCAGAATCACCTCTGCAGATAACATAAAGGTAAGAGTCTAACACTTATTGATCCAATGGTCTTTATGAGTTATTATGTAGATTATTTCACCGAATCCTCCAAACAATCTTCTGAATTAAGTACTGTGCTGAAGTCTACTTTGTGTTCACCAAACTCTATGTCCTCTTACTCCAGGGCACACAGGGTACATTCCCCAGCCTCCCAGCAGATAGGGGTGGCCTTGAGACTGAGTCCTAATCATTGCAATGTGGACAGAGGGGGTGGAAGCCCCTAGAAGGCCTGTCTAGAAAACAAAACCCATGCAGTCTCCCACACCTTACCTCTTTCCTCATCCAACAAAGAAGGCAGAGAACAAGACTGGAGAAGATGCCAGGACCATGTAATAATGAAGCCTGGCACCCTACTG
The DNA here is from genome assembly GCF_002007445.2 of Ailuropoda melanoleuca. Lineage (NCBI taxonomy): Eukaryota > Metazoa > Chordata > Mammalia > Carnivora > Ursidae > Ailuropoda > Ailuropoda melanoleuca. The sequence goes on from NC_048220.1 coordinate 36,266,396, forward strand.
ATGAGGGAGAATAAAGCTACCCTGTCAACCAGTATTGGACTATGATTCTAGCAAGAAAGAAGCTTTTACTGTGTCAGGCCACTGAGATTTTGAGTTGATTGCTATAGCAGTTGGCCAACTCATCTGACAGGTGCTGCTGTCCTTCTCGTTTTGTAGAAGAGGAAGCTGAGCTCTGGAGAAGTTCCCAAGTCTGTGAGTGAGCGCGGAACTGAATCTAGGGCTTGAGGTTTATGGGGCACTGGGATTAGAATGTTAATCCCCTTGACCAGTTTGAAAATTTAAAATCATTATATTATGGTCTGCTTTCAAGTTGCAAGTGTCATGTAAGTGAGATATGCTCTTGAGGATATTTCAAGAAATTGGTTCCATATGGAAAAGAATGCTAACGTAAAAGCAGAGGAACTTCTTGTTCTTATTCTGACAGCTGAATATTTACTGAGGATTCAGAATAACTCAGTACATTCGAGTAAGTCCTCTTCATTATAAATGTGGCCCATTAGAACTAGAAATCTGGACTCAAGGAAATCAGATTATTTTTATTATGCATGGATTTCCCCTTCCCAGTGCTGAGTCCCATTTGCTTCAGACTCACTGGCTTCATCATGAAGTGCTACCAGTATTCAGAGTTAAAGACATCGAAGAAAATTTGAAGCTATTGCAGTGTAAACTTCATGAGGGTAGGTCCTTGCCCGCCGTCTGAAGCCCTAGAGCTTAGAACAGTGTCAGGAACATTGTAGGTGCTAAGTAAGTTGTTATTTAAATTGAATGACTTCTTAACTGTCCTTGATGGAATTTTTTTGCTGTTGTAAAATCTAGCTTTGCTTTTAAAAACTACATAAATAAAAAAGGCAAAACATGACTTCTCCTTTATAGAAAATCAATTTGTCTGATACGGTCATTGTTACCAACTCTTCAACTGAAACCTGATAGAATTTTTGATCAGTTCTCCAAATAGGTATATGGCAATCACTCTATGCATAGGCATGATTTACTGATATGAGAACCAAATGTGAAAATATGGTTATGGATTAAATTCTGATTATGCTCTGTTAATCCTTGTTTCCTAAACACAACTGTTAAACTTCTAGAGTTATTTCCTTAAAACAACCCCACCCCCTGCCAAAAAACCTTAAAAGCCCAACTTCTGCATGCTTTGGTAAAGTGGTGGGGTGGGGAGGAACACTAGCATGTTTTGTATACCTACTTCCTGTCAAGAGGTTTATATATATTATCTCATTGAATATTTATATAAATAACACAATCCTAAGGGGTAGGCATTTGTAGGCCCATTTTACAGGTGAGGAAACCGAAACACAAGTTAAGTAATTTGCCTAAGGCCATGGGTACACGCCATAGTTGGGGTTTGAATCCAGGTCCCTTCAACCCTGGAGAATAACATTCTTCCCACACAACATGCTGGTAGGCTTTCATTTTGGAAAGGAACTCAAATGTCAGAGAATTCTTTCCTTTGTGATTTT